>NC_136485.1:4659722-4759722 GCF_053919585.1 Euprymna scolopes
GTCCTCTCGGACAACAAATATCGAAAAATTGGCAAAAATAACATTAATTCCTTTACTGTAAACTGAGCACTTTTCTACAGGGAGGGGTCGCATTTTTCGCCAATATTTTCGAAAATCGTCCGCTCTTTTCAAATTTCTTAATTTAAACCAACGTCATTTCCGGTTTAGCGATAGCCGCAAAAGCAAAGACATTACGTTTTTTTATGTTCTTTTCCTCCTTCGCGGTACGGGTTCGGGCCTGCCTGCCTGCGTCTATCATTTTTTATTTTGCTCAATGCACACCTCCAAATACCCGGACAACAGCGGACACCCAGGCTAGTTAAATAATATTTAATTATTTATACGCAAATAACTTTTAGTAAGTGTTTTAGAGTTTTTTAATTTATATCTTTTCACTTTGAATCGTTTTTGTTTTAATAGTAGTTAACTGATATTGCTGCTAAATATTAGTAGGCTATTGCAATGTAGGTTATTAGTGTGGAAAGTGGTGTGGAAAATGAACAAAAATAGACAAACAGTTGGAATTCTTTTTTAATAGTGAAATATCGTACGTCTATTACTTTTTCAAAGTCGCATGTAACATATAAAATCAGTAATGTTTTTGAGAACCTGGATGGTTTGCTTTTTTGATATTTCGGGATAAAATCCCTTTGTCAAAAAGAAATAAGATTTAAAAACCGACGAATGTTTTAAAAGACAGAAAACGCCATGGTAATGAAACAGGAAGTTGAGTTAAAACTACCAAGCAGAAAAAAAGTATTTAATTAATTGGAATTCTTATTGAGATGAGTAATTTGTATTATTTATCAATTTGTTTATTTTGAACTGTTATCTTCATCTTTTAGTTGTTGTTTCCCGACGTTTCGGTCAACTATTCCTGTGGCCTTCGTCAGGTGGTTAACCGCGACGGGATAGGAATGCCGAATTTCCTAACTGCATTCTCAGCAATTACTGCCTTCCATAGTTTTTTTTATTGTCTCACTACGTTTGAAGCCAACTAAATCTTTGGCCGGATTTGGGTAGGATTGAAACCGCTATCTTCAGACTATACTCACTTGAAACCGTAGAGATTCAATATATTCATTGCGCAAAAAAAGTTTAGATGGCGAAGGATTTTCTAAAGGTTGGAGGGAGGGATGGATTGTTTTTGGATTTGAGATTTTCTGTTTTTACTTGAAAACAGCTAATAAATACGATTACCATGAAAAAAAACCGATAATACAAGTATAAGCAAATACAGACATTTTAAAGCAAATTTTTATCCTATGAGTGTGTGTGTATAGAAAAATCTATTAGACTTTTTAAACGGTGGGGAACGACAAATAATCGCTTCTATTTTAGTTTTCTTTATTTTGCGACTGACTGGTTATAAATCATTTGTCTAACGACCGAGTTCTATGGTTTATAAGTATTTGTTCATTTTCGTTTGCATTTCTCACTCGTCCGTTGCAACACCATGTGATGCCATCAAACAAGAGCTTAATAAACCACCGAATCAAATTGAACATAAAGACATTTCTTAGCAATGTCATCAGCTGCGAGTGTTAGATCATACGTGAATAATATGACGACATGTTTAATTCTTGATGCGTTCAATTCTGAATGTCATGTGCCGTTCATCAATTCCGACATCTAATTGCTTTAATTTGGGAAGATCGTTTCTGATTGCAAAGTCAAATCCATGGATTCATGAGAGTTTTGCCACCAGATAATTCCAAGAAGTAAATGCCCATGTGTTTCTCACAATCACTTTTTCAAAAACTCACAATGCCAAAATTTAATTCTTGCAATTTTCTCAGCAACAATTTCGGTTGTCCATCCCATTTCCCTAATTTTTAAGAGCCATGTTCCTTTTTATTTTTTAGTGTTTTTGATTTGTACGTGGGTATTCTTCATTTGTTTTTGCCCGCAAAAGATGAATTTTTCGAGCGGTATAACATAGACAGGTTATCTGGGTACAGACTTTGTTTAGAGAATCTTTTATAGTCCTTTTCCATTTGCAGAGCGGATCCTTAAAGAATTGACTTAAAATGTTCTATGTTTTTTAAGGAAAAGTTTAACGGACATAACATATCCACCACTTCCGTCATAGTTCATATACTAACAATAAATCATTGTGTAGCAACTTTACGACATTAGCGTTACTTTACACCGGATTGTACTGAAGCCATGATGATGATAATAATAATAATAATAATAATAATAATAATAATAATAATAATAATAATTGGATCATAACCGACTGTTTTGCTTAGCATAAATCATCCGTCTGACACGTAATAGAAAGCATGTAAATACTCTCAACTTACTTTCAAATACAGACAGTTTTTAATAACATGCTAATTAAGTTGTCCCTCTAAGAAATAAAAATGAATAAATCGACTAAATAAATATTCGTAATGTAAATATTTTCATAGATGGATTTTATATTTCTTCGTTTATACACACACACACACACATATATGCATGTATACCTTTATATATATATATATTAATATACACGCACATACCCATGCACACACACACACACACACACACACACACACACATATATATATATATATATATACATATATGTATATATAGATAGATATAGGACAAACACAGAACTATAATTATGGAAAACGCCATATCAAATGTATAATAAAGCAGTATACATCATTATTTTAATAAGTCATAACTCTCAAGAATAATTACATATTTTTACATTATTTATTTTTACATTGTTTTCACTATTTCTTTTGACTATATATTGGGTTTTTAGATATGTTTGGTACTTAAGCTTTTATGCATTTTTATTATCAAAAGAATTATATGCTAGTTAACATGCCGCAGAATAGATCGTGTGATCTTATTATTAAATTCACTAGCATATATTATTAATATTTACTTTTTTATTATATTAGTATAAATAGTAATTGGTATTTTTCACTGGAATTTACAGCTGTGTTATTTTTATATCTCCGAAACAGCTACATGGTAGGCAGTTGCTGATCCTCGTTTTCTATTTAATAATAAAAGTTAACTTTTGTAAATATTTTTAAATTCTTATATAGTTGAATTGTTTTTAGTAATTGTACTCTTTTTAGAAGTCAGCTAATGCAAGTGCTAAGTCTGCGATAGGTTAAATTTAGTTGTTTTTTTTTTCGGGAATTTAAACTGAGTGCTTTACTTTTATTTTTACTTTTTTACTTAAAGTTTCTTTTGACGATATATATATATATATATATATATATATATATATATATATACACACTAGCAAAAGTACCCGTCGTTGACTGGGTTAAAAAACAGCCTACAGAAAATGGATTCTGATTTATGAAAGTATGATAGGTTATGAAAAGGAAGGGATGTAAAGAAATACTTTCGAATTTGGGGATATCAAAACCAAAGCAAAATATGATGAAAGTAAAAATAAAATAGATAAACCCCATAATTTATTATACCATACCTATTCACACTGAAACACTTATCACAATATTCTGTGGATCTATATTAAAAAACCGAGTTAAACTTTGTGACATATTTCCATTCTATGGAGATCAGGCGCGAACGAACACCCCATAATTTTATTATACCATATTTCTTCAAACTGAAACATAATTATCAAAGTATACTTATGCAGATAGATATGAAAAGTCTTTATTAAAGTTTTTGCCTATTTCCATTCTATGGAGGCCAGGCGCGAACGCAGACCCCACAATTTTATTATACCGTCCCTATTTAAGTTAAAACATACTTATCAAAGTATTCATATGTACATCTATATCAAAAACACTTGTAAACGTTTTGTTTTGTTTTTTTAATTTCCATACTTTGTGGACCAGGCGCGAACGCAGACCCCACAATTTTAATGAACCACCGTTCTGCCAGATAAAACATACCCATTCCTGTGTCTCGATACATCTTCTATCAGTATATGTAATCAGTTTTTAAAAATAGTCAACCATATAGGAGCCTATTCGTGACCAAACACACACACATACACACACAGACATTCAGCTTTATACTATATATATATATATATATAAATATATATATATAAATATATATATATATATATATATATATATAAATATATATATATGTGTGTGTGTGTGTGTGTGTGTGTGTGTGAGAATTTTTGTTACAAAAGTCGATTAAGGACATTTTACCCAAATTTGAATATACCCTAATCCTATAAACCGTAACGTTTGCCGTGCACTCGTCAGACCCGAACACATTCAAGCACATCAGCTGACCATCAACAAAGCTCCATATTAGGTAGGATATTATTTTAAATTTAAAACATTCGTAAACGGCTTAGGCGCATAAGCCTGAAGAGTCCTAGAGTGGATGAAACGCGGAATATTCAGTGTAGCTTAATCACCATATACATTTTATAACTTACAACTAGCTCTACCTACGTATTGAGCACTTTTGAAGTAAATACTTAAAGTTTACGCATAAATCTATACCTTAGTATATTAATTTATCTGAGTAAATTAAGTAGTTATATATATATATATATATATATATATATATGAGTATATTTTATGTACAAATCCATCTATTATATATATATAAAAGTGAACGTGTCTGTGTACATTTGTCCGCGCAACAACTCTGCCAATTTTAAGTCTACAGACTCGAAATTTGATATACAGGGTACTGAAATTTGGGAAAATCCATGTGATCGGTTTCGGCCAGAAATTTGACTATTAAGAGATCAAAGTTCAACGATTTGACCGTTGGCAACTCTACCAAACTCCTCCGCCAATTTGGGTCTAAACACTTTATATTTTTCATAAAAGTAACTTAATAACTTGATTTGAGCCCAAAACAATATATTTTAAGGGGTCAAAGTTTAAAAAAATTGACCGCTTTTTTTTTGCAGCATACACCTCCAAACACCCGGGGAACGCCAGGCACCCATGCTAGTATATGTATAAAAGTGAACATGTCTGTGTGCCTGTGTACATTTCCCTACGAAATAATTCTGTCAATTTTTAGTCTACAGACTCGAAATTTGGTATACAGGGTATTGAGATTTGGGAAAATCGATGTGATCGTTTTCGACTAGAAATTTGGCTGTTAAGAGGTTACAGTTCAATGATTTGACCTTTGAGAACTCTACTAAACTCCTCCGCCAATTTGGGTCTAAACACTTTAAATTTTAGATATTGGTTTGTTGGACATGGATCTAACTTAATAACTTAATTTTAGCCTAAAAAGTAAATGTTAAGAGGTCATAATAGAGGTCAAAGTTTTTTTAAAAATGACCTCTACAGTCTCTACCAAATTACTCAGGCAATTTCATGTCTAAACATTTGAAATTTTACATAAAGGGTATTCAGAGATAGGACAAGCTTTTTATTCGGATTGGGTCGAAAATTTGAACTACCAATATATAAATATATGTATGTACATTTTCATGTCTGCCTAAAACTTTCGACGGAGGCGACGGATTTTCACAAGTTCAATATCATTTTAAAGTTCGACCCTTCAGACGATAAATACCGAAAAATTGGCTAAAAACATTAATTTTTTCACCCTCAACCCGGCACTTTTCTACAGGGAGGGGTCGCTTTTTTCACCGATATTTTCGAAAGTCATGCCCTCTTTTCGATTGTCTAGCCTTAATTTAAACCTACATAACTTCCTGTTTGACGTTGGTCGTAACAGCAAAGACGTCATGTTTTTCCCGTTTTTTCCTCCTTCGCGATACGGGTTCGAGACTGCCTTCCTACTACCACTTTTTTTTGTTCAAAATACACCCCCAAACACCCGGGCAACGCTGGGCTTAAATGCCAGTATATGTATAAAAGTGAAAATGTCTGTCTGTCTGTCTATATATCTGTGTACATTTCCCTACACAATAACTATCAATTTTAAGTCTACAGACTCGAAATTTGATATACAGGGTACTGAGATTTGGGAAAATCTTTGTAATCCATTTTCGGCCAGAGATTTGGCTGTTAAGGGGTCAAAGTTCAACGATTTGGCCTTTGAGAACTCTACAAAACTCCTTCAACAATTTTGGGCATAAACAATTGAAATTTTGGATATAGGTTCCTTGGACATGGATCTAACTTTATAACTTGATTTGATCCCAAAACAATAAATTCTAAGGGGTCATAATAGGGGTTTAATTTAACAAAAAATTGACCGCTTTTTTTTTTTTTTTTTTTGCTCAACATACACCTCCTAACACCCGGGCAACGCCGGGCTGAAATGCTAATATATATATATATATATATATATATATATATATGTGTGTGTGTGTGTGTGTGTGTGTGTGTGTGTGTGTGCAGATGCGTGTCGATGTATATTTAGCTATATAGATTATTTCTGTTTAAAACTCATTCAATTGTAACCGTGAATGTATTTTTTGTAAATACTACCATCTAATTCTAAATACACCCAAAACAAAACTTCTATCTTTACACAAACGTCTGGGACTGACCTTCGTTCCTGAAATGTAATGGAAAACGTACATATCATATGTGGTCAAGGTCACTGGAAAAATCTACTTCCCCTGGAAGTATCTCACTCCCGATGCTATCCTCTACTTTCAAGTCCAATGTAATCTGGCCATTTTCAAGTCCAATGTAAATAAGCCTCACCTAAGTTCCATCATTACTGATCATCATTGGGTTGCCTCACCAAATACCTAACACATATCAACACGTAGCCTTGAGTAGCTTTTTTGTTTTGATAAGTGGTGACTTGCAAATAAAAGCAGCACTTCACTCATCATTTTCTTTACGGGTTTTTTATTCGCTACTTACAAAAACACAGCGGATTCTCGAAATACCGTTTGTCTCTTCTCGATCCTGTTGACAAAAGACAATAGAGAGATAATACTAACAGCCGACAATGGTTTCAAATGTCGCACAAATATTTGTGTTGGGAGTCAATGTCAAATCCTTCCCTCTTTTTTGGTTTACCATTATTTTGACGTTGATATTCTACTCTTTGTGGAGTCGTCTCGTTTATCCGCATTTTTCCCATCGCATTTTTTTAACTTAAATTATCCCTTCTCTTTTCCAGTCCTTCTTATTTTCACTTCATATCAAGCAGGAAAAAAAAACAAAAACAAAAAAAAAAAACACACACACAAAAAAAAATGCTTTTCAAGTGTTATCTTGCCTTGTCACCGTTAAAAAGGCGGGATTTACTGAGGTTATTTTTACTCTTTTTATTTATTATTTATTTTATCTTTTGGGATTTTTTGGCCGGTTTAACATATTAGGAATTTCCTGGCAGACAGAAATCCCGAACATTCGTCTTTGATAAACAGCGCAGATACCTTGAAAGGAAACACAAAGTTCAAACGATGAATGTTTTTTAGAAGAGTGTAAATGTCGGTGAACACATAAATCATGTATGGCATCAAATACGTACTTTATTCAATCATCAAAATTCAGGATTAATAATGCGTCGTTAGAAATTCAAACTAAAATTGCATAAAAACAGATTGTAAAATGTCAATATTGGTTAAAATTAAACATCGGAACACAATAATTGTCTGATTTTTTAGATGATGTGTTTTCATTTATTGAGATTGTCAGACTGACTTCCTCACTTTTGAAGTCAGTCTGACAATCTCAATAAATCGGAACACAAATTAAAAATATTTCGATTAAAAAAATAAAAATAAAATAAAACTAATTATTGCGGTTAGTCTATTATTTAATCTTGTTATTTACTAGTTTTGAATTTCTAATCTTTATATATCTATATTATATTTATACTAAGTTTTTATGTATCTATATTATATTTATACTTAGTCTTTATATCTATATTATATTTATACTTAGTATTTATGTGTCTATATTATATTTATACTTAGTATTTATGTATGTGTATTATATTTATACATTTCCTGTCTGTCTCGCCGTTCAATGTCTCCAAGGAAAGTACTAAACCGATCTACCTGGAATTTTGTTATATAGGTTTGTTATGATAAGGTGCAGCGAACTAAGTATTATGGACTCGGTTTAATTCACAATTAAAGATTAATATGATTAATAGGAACTAAAATTTACGTTTCACTTTTTATGGGGAAATTTTGTATGGATCTTTGCTGCAATAAGGTATACCAATTAAGGTATTATAGTATCGTTCGACACGCAGATAGGGATTTATAATGATTAGTATTTAATTCTTTTAAAAAGTGCATACTAAACCATATCCAGATATCAATATAGCATAAAGCACCCATTCTAAGTTTACAGTTTATAAATTTTGGACATTTTAACGGCTTAAAAGAGTACTTATAATATAAATTCGTTAACATATCATTTGTATTCTATCTTAGTAAGGCGTGCTTCATTCTTGGAACATCGACATATCATAAACACACGATTGTAAAATAAATAAACTCATAAACTAATAAATATGGAATACATATATAATACTTTAAAAAATGTATCATATATTAGTCGGTGTCCTAATTTGATGTTGAACTAAAAATGTATTATATATTAGACGTTGTCCTAATTTGATGTTGAACTATAAATGTATTATATATTAGACGTTGTCCTAATTTGATGTTGAACTATAAATGTATTATATATTAGACGTTGTCCTAATTTGATGTTGAACTAAAAATGTATTATATATTAGACGTTGTCCTAATTTGATGTTGAACTATAAATGTATTATATATTAGTCGTTGTCCTAATTTGATGTTGAACTATAAATGTATTATATATTAGACGTTGTCCTAATTTGATGTTGAACTAAAAATGTATTATATATTAGTCGTTGTCCTAATTTGATGTTGAACTAAAAATGTATTATATATTAGTTGTTGTCCTAATTTGATGTTGAACTATAAATGTATTATATATTAGACGTTGTCCTAATTTGATGTTGAACTAAAATGTATTATATATTAGTCGTTGTCCTAATTTGATGTTGAACTAAAAATGTATTATATATTAGTTGTTGTCCTAATTTGATGTTGAACTATAAATGTATTATATATTAGACGTTGTCCTAATTTGATGTTGAACTAAAAATGTATTATATATTAGTCGTTGTCCTAATTTGATGTTGAACTAAAAATGTATTATATATTAGACGTTGTCCTTATTTGATGTTGAACTATAAAGGTATTATATATTTGGCGTTGTCCTAATTTGATGTTGAACTATAACTGTATTATATATTAGACATTGTCCTAATTTGATGTTGAACTATAAATGTATTATATATTAGACATTGTCCTAATTTGATGTTGAACTATAAATGTATTATATATTAGACGTTGTCCTAATTTGATGTTGAACTACAAATTTCAAAATTATTAATTTTTTAACATTATGTACAATTGATGTGTGTGAATATAACAATGTTCGCACCTCTACTTTCTACAACTTAAAAAATTCTTAAGTATGTGTTGTCTTCTTAACGGGTCAAAGGAGTATTAGACAACATGGAAGGGCTAGCAAGTGCATATATTTACGGAAAGTACTGAAGTAAAGTGTTGCCAGAGATTATTCATGGATTAGTCATAGTTAGTCTTTCTGTTACTACCATTATGGCTACTCAGGATGTCGGGAAGAGTCCACCTGGCAACACAATAGGGTGGATCAAGCTAGCAGTATGTTATCTTATCTCTCCTAATATAGAAATGCATTTTGTATGTGTGTGAGTTTTTCTGTATGTACTGCTACCCATTTCGGTCGCGTTTTATGAAATGTCACACGAATTTACTTTATATGTCCGGGGGTGTTCTTTAGATATGCTTTGTACCGGAATGCCGCTGATAAGTATCCAAATCTTTCATCTGTAATCGAAAAACCGATTAAAGAAGGAGCAGTCAGACTTTAAACAAAGTTAACATCACAATTGCATTTGAGAATTTTTCTCACCGCATAAAATCAGTAGAAGATTATATGATAAGATAAAAGCCCGTTCGAAATTAATGTTTCTGTTTAGAGCACAACTGAACCATGATACTTGACTTTTGCCTTTCTTTAATCCAATGCATTATATAGCAATACGTTTTATAAAATAAACAATCGGTTCTTTTTTTTTTACACAGTGATCACCACTTATCAAGGCCAGGAAGCCACTCAGGGATAAGGGTTATTGCAAGTACATTACGTTGGTGTGGAGATTTGATGAAGTGTTTAATTAAGGGGGGATTCATTAGGAATTTGTTAACATTGGACTTGAAGACATCCAAGTTGTAGTCCGTCTTTGATAAGACCAGAGCGCACAATTGAACCATGATATTTGACTTTTAAATTTAAAAACGTTAATTGAAACTATTATATAAACATTTTGAAAATAAAATCAACAGTATGTTCTCTACTGTACAATGTATTATGGACTAGCTCAGTGCGGCAAGGCATGTTATGTTTTTCCAGTGCACCTCAGTGTGTCCCCAACTAAAGCAGACAATAAATTGGTTTGATTGTAGAATGAGCTATTTCATCGATTTCGATGAAAATAGAAATATCTTCTAAACATTTGTTGATCCTTATTAAAACTCGGCGAACATCAAGTCCCCTGCTCGTATTATGCAAAAGTGAATTCATTTTTAATCTTAATGATGTTTTGTTTTTTGTTTTTTTTCATCAATAATTATTTCGATGTGTTTTTTTTTTACATGGAGGTGACCACTTATCAAGGCCCGGAAATCACGCGTATACAGTAATCAATGAGATAATATCGTAGTAATCGTTAGTATTGGAGATTTGATAAAGTGTCTTACTTAAAGGGGCGGTTCATCAGGAATTTGTTTATGCTGGACTTGAAGACATCCAAGTTGTAGTCAGGTGGGAAACAGGCAAACGGAAGACACTTCCACAATCGTGCAGTTCTAAGAAAGAAGCTTTGCTCATGGAATCTACGTTTAGATTTAGGCACAGATAAAGAGTGGGGAAAATTATTAGTAGTGGTTTCAGCTAGACGGATGTTTATCGTGAAAGATTGGCGAGAGGGGACCAGAGATTGGAGCTCAAACAAGCACTTGCCATGGAAACGATAAAATAAAGACAGGATCGCAACGTCTCTTCTGTAGGAGAGAGGTTGCTAAGCCACGAAGTCTATTTTTTACTCTGTCAAGTCAGGATAAGCAATTTTAGCAGCTCCTGCCCAGATGTGGCATCAGTACTCCATCCTTAGACGTACTTGGCTTTTATACAGATAGAGAATTGCATCAGCAGTGAGATATCTAATGGAGCGGTAGAAGGATCCCAACATTAAGTACTCCATCCTTGGAGTGCTTCTGAGAAACTACTGGCCGTGTTCTTAAACTACTATTGAAATATAGATTCTCATACGCATTATATAAAAAACAACTTTGGCAACATTAAAAGAATGGTGTTCACGTATTAAGAGTTGTGCCGTACTGAATACAAAATATATGTTTGTGCTCAATTTAAAATGGTATTAAAAAGTCTGCAACTCATAATCAAATCTTACAACAAGATTGGATGGCATTGGTAATATTCCTTAATGTAGATCACCCAGACAATATGTGAAGACATGAAAACTGTAAAACGGCAAAATGGCGCAAAATCTTATTGTTGTAATGCTTACTAACGGTTGATGGAAATGAATATACCATCAAGTTTGTTCATAGCAAGTTATAAAAAAGAAATTAATTTATCAAGCAGAAAACTCTCGAATAATAAAATCAATTTTTATTTTATTTTTTATTTTTTTTTTAGTTTCATGACGTGTAGACTGTGTAAGGGTGGGCTTAATCACAATTAAAACTAGTCGTTATTTGTATGCATATATGTAGGAACAGATGTGCCCAACGGCTTTTTACTGTAATATTCTAGTGTTCTCAGTTCAAGCTATCGAAGGCTACAGGCTTCCAGAAATAAAATGCACCAAGTATTAATATTATTTTATCCTCTTTGTCAATCGTTTTCTGCAAAGCCAAAAGTAAAAAAAAATGTTCGTCTATAAAACAACCAAACTAAACACCATGAATAAATATTTTAACATACAAAGAATTGCAGCATTACAAATTTTTCCATAATGACTGGAGTCGGCATTAATAACCCGAAAAGGTGAGATATGCCGTAAAAGAAACAATCAAGCAAAGCAAAATGCATAGATATTTTAATATATTAAAAAAATTGCCGTCTAAAGATTTTACTTAAATGATTGCATACGAAATTAAATAACCTGAAAACGTTTGGTAAGCTTTAAGACAAAACGATCAAATGGAAAAGCATAGATCAATATTTTAAGACATAAATGACTTGAAGCATAAACACTTTTACCATAATTTGGTATGAAATTGAAAATCGTTATACCGTGAACGAAACAATAAAAGTAACTAATCTTCTGTGATCTTTTACTTTGAGCTGAAATATTTGTACAAGTCATCGGTGGTGAGGGTAACACATTTTGCTAAATGTTATTTATTAGAAAAAAAAAAGTTTGAAAGGCCATTTTCTATTGCATTTTCACCCCAAACAAGGCACAGTCCAACTTTAATGTCCAACTTTAATGTCCAACTTTAATGTCCAACTTTAATGTCCAACTTTAATGTCCAACTTTAATGTCCAACTTTAATGTCCAACTTTAATGTCCAACTTTAATGTCCAACTATCTAGGACATAACTTACAGGGATACTATGTAGGGAATAGATCAGCAAGATGTTTGTTTACAACTTGTATATCTGCATGTCAGTACAGCCAGAGAAGCAGGTACCCGGAAGGAAATTATAAAGTCTAGCAGTCTGAGAGAAGAAACGATTAAAGTAGGAGGATTTCTGTCATCTGAGGATCTCTACTGTGTAGGGGTGGGATTTTGTGTCTTCTCGGCTTTGTCAGAGGTATTTACCTCGAGGAGGTACAAAGTTTTGTAGTTCGTCGGATCACTCACCATTAAAATACTTGTAAAACATCTAGAGGGATGCAATATTTCGTTTATGGGACATAGATTGAAGCCTAATTAACAGAATTCATAACAGAAATGTGATACTGAGAATTATGATTAGACCTTTCCGATAGTAAAAATGTATTTCTATTCTAAAAGCTGGTTGAATGATGATCAATTTATGTGATTTTTAGAATATGCCAAATAACAATAAATTTACCAATTTACCAAATTATCAATTTACATGATTTTTGGACTATGACAAGTAAGCACTATACATTACTTGATCATTTTTTTGCGTAAAAAAAGAGTTGATTAGACACACAAAATAGGTTGGACGTTAAATCGGCCGAAACCTCGTGAGAATAATATCTAAGATGAGAACCATAGTCCAAATAACCGAGATAAATCAAGCGAACAATCCTCATCTAAAAAAAAATTGGAAACAAAGAAAAGTTTAACACGCGAAATCGCTGCATGTATGCATGTATGCATGTATGCATGCGGACGTGCGCATATTCTAGATTCAAGATCGCTTTACTCACGTGACCATTTGCATTAACACGGAGTGTTGGCTTAGCCTAGACCGATAAGATTAGTCGGGAAAGAAAGAAACGGGAAAGTAGACGGCGTCGCCTAGTTGTTATCAGAAAACACCCCGGAGTGATGGCTAATTTGGAGAAGTTTCAGTGCACCCACGTTTCTAGACGCTTGGAATTATTTTCTGTTAAAAGTAGTGACACGGAGTTGTATTCGCACACACGCACACAAGCACACACGCACACAAGCACACACGTATGCACGCAAGCACGCACGCACGCACGCAAGCACACACACACACACACTTCCGCGCACACGTGCCCACACGCACGCAGTTCGGTTATAACATAGTATCTAAGATTGGCAACAATTAACTCATTCTAACATTAACATTTATATGTATTTATGTATGAACACTGAAATAATCTAAAATTTAGAAAAAGTGCTTTAGTTATTATCACCAATTTTTACAGAATATATATATATATATATATATATATATATATATATATATATATATACAAATATCGGTATAGGATTTACGCAGATCAATGGACATTTTAATCTTCTCATCAAATGTTCAATAATTATTGCTTATTTTACATCTGGCGACAAACTTTGCTTTTGTATAAGCTGTATCGCCTGAAGAGTTCTCTAGTTACTACTTGCTTCTTCAAATTTTGAATGAGATTTTCTTATTCAGCATAGTCGAAAACTATATAATTTGTCATTTTAAAGAAAATTGTGAAGGTTGAACTAATGTAAAAAATAAAAAGATATCGTGAAATTTAAATTTAACTTGGAAAACATTCTTTTAAATAGTGCGGTACCAAAAATAGAAATAGACAGAAACATATTCCCTTTTGGTTTGTACTTGCACAAAGATTTGAAAAAGTTGTCAACAAATACAAATATATAACAAGTAAATGTTTTCAAAGGCAAGATATGTTACTTTTCTACCCAACTGGATAATTTTTAGTGCTTTTATTGGGTTTGTATTACTGTACACATAGATTCGAAAAAGTTGTCAAAAAAATAAATGTATAACAAATATTATCAAAGGCAAGATAAGTTACTTTTCTACCAAACTGGATAAATTTTTAGTGTTTATATTTAATTAAAAATGTTTATTCGACTCGAAAAACACAGCGTTTACAGCTATATTTGAAAATTAAAAATGGTGGAAGACTCTGTATTAAACACGTTAAGTTTGGGAAAATGAGTTAAAACTAAAAAAAAAACTATACAAAATACTGTTAAAAAATCACCGAATATATGTCAGCTTATGTCACGGGAACTTAAATTGAGTGAGTTCTTAACAGTATTTTGTATAGTTTTTTTAGTTTTAAGCCATTCTCCCAAACTTAACGTGTTCAACGCAGTCTGCCGCCATTTGTATTTTTCAAATATACTGATAAACACTGCATGTTTTTGAACTGATTAAACATTTTACATTAAATAAAAAAACTAAAATCGTATCCAATTATATAGAAAATTACCTTATCTTCCCTTTCATAGCATTTATTTGTTATATATTTATTTTTCGACAACTTTTCCGTATCTGTCTTTAGTCATGCAATCCCTTTTTATTTAATATAACGTTTAGTCGGCTCGAAAAACAGTGTTTATCGGTGTATTTGTAAAATACAAATGGTGGCGGACACTGTTGATTATGTTAAGATTGTGAAAATGAGTTAAAACTAAAAAACTATACAAAATTCTGTCAGAACCCCACCGAATATGTCAGCCTATGTCACGGTAACCTACATTCAGAAGGTTCTGACACTGTTTTGTATAGTTTTTTAGCTTTTAATTTATTTTACCAAACTTAACGTATTCAACAGAGTCCGAGACTATTTGTCTTTTTCAAATACATCGATAAACACTGTGTGTTTTTCGAGTCGATGAAACATTTTACATTGAATAAAAACACTAAGAAATTATCCAGTTAGGTAGATACGTAACTTACCTTATTTTTGCTTTCATTTTTTTAAAATAGATTTTCGAATCTGTGTATTGTAAACCCCCGCCTCACCCAAATATTAATTAAAAACTCACATTTTTTAATACAAAAAAACAAAGACAAAACAAAAAAAAACTCGATTTAGTGTTTCAGCATTTTAGCAACATTCGGCTTAATCCACTGATTGTTGGTCCAAGCCATGATTGACGGAAATTCCCGAGGATCCGGATCAAATTCTGCAAGAGTACCATTTTTTTCCGACTTTTTGTCTCTTTTTGGAGTGGATTGCTGTACTAAGAATATAAGAACCATGCATTTTCTCTTTTTATTAGATTTTTCCATTACACCAAATTGAGCCACAGCAACGCGTGATAGGGCACATCAATTATATTATATATATATATATATATATATATATATATATATATATATATATATATATATATATATATTAGGTTGGTGCAAAAAGAATGTCGTTTTTGATGTACAACAATATTAGTCCTCGCGCGAAAGAGCAGGACACAAAATGTTTTAAATAATAAGAAGAATAGAATATAACAACAACAATAGAAAAGACTTTCGCTGGTGAGGACTACTATTGACCGTAACCAGTTATACAGTTCTTTTGAAATTTTCATCTCTATTTTTTCTCGTTATGTACTGAATATTTGTTAATGAAACCTATATGAAATATGTTCCTTATTAAATTTTAAAGATTTTCTATTCTGAAAGAAGTTTAAAAAAATTGAATCTAAAAAAGTTATTTTTAAGTTTTTGTTAAAAAAAATCAGATTTTCTCATCATTCAAACTTGTATTACAAAGAGGGAGTTGCAAAAAATGAGTTGTGGTGTGAGGATAAATACAAACTAAAACAAAGAGAATATTCAGCCCTGTAATAATACAAAGAGGGGGTTGCAAAAATGAGTTGTGGTATGAGGAGAAATACAAACTGAAATAGAGAGAAGGAGAGTTTTAAAATATAATCTTACAAAGATAAGATACAAGTTAGAAAAGCATTTCATCGAAGGCATGAAAATTGTTAAACAAAATGTTTTACTATAGGCTTTAAAAATAAAGGTACAGGATTCAATTTGAAATTTATTTATCTTCAAAGTGCACTTTCATAAATTTTACAAAGTAATGTATAAAAAGTTAATTTAAATTGAATCAAAAAATTTACCTTGGATTTATTTTATGTTATGCACATTTTGTTGCAATTTAAAAACATCACCTTTCATCTAGCAATTAATGATATAGATATAAAAGTTTCAATGATTTTTCGAACCCGTACCGCGAAAGAGGAAGAGAACGCGAAAATATGTGACGTTTTTTTCTGTTGCGCCCATCGCCAAACCGGAAGTGACGAAGGTTACAATTAAGGTTAGTCAATCGAAAAAAGGGGATGACTTTCGAAAATATTGGCGAAAAAAGCGATCCCTTCCTGTAGAAAAGTGCCCAGTGTAGAGTGAAGGAATTAATGTTTTCAGCCAATTTTTCGATATATTAGTCGTCCGAAGGATCAACTTTTAAAACAATACTAATCGCGTGAAAATCCGTCGCCCCTGTCAAAAGTTGTAGGCATACATACATACATACATACATACATAGATTGAAACAGACAGGTGAGATTTATATATATATATATATATATATATATATATATATATATATAGAGAGAGAGAGAGAGAGAGAGAGAAATATTATTGAATAGCACGGAATTATTCTGTTTTACAATTTTCCTTTTTATTTTCTCCAATCTCCGAATAGTCCTTTTTTTGTTCTTCTCGAAATTGTATATGTTGGATCCATAATCGCGAGCGCTTTCGACACAAGTACTTCTATTATCCTCAGGCATATTGTAGAAATAAATGTAGAGATTGTTTTCTTAATTTACTTATACATTTTTCCTGCCACGTGGTAATTTGTTACAAGTTAGGTGGGCGGACTTTTTTCTTTTTTTTTTTTTACATATATTAAACACACTTATATATACAAACACATATATACATTTTCAAACATTTATCCCAAACATTTCAAAACGTTCCGGCTGCACTCATAATTAATATTATTTATTTGAGGCTTCTTTGTTTTAATGTACACTGCTTCGAGTATTCTTAGCCTATTTACATTTCTCTCACTCTGCAATGCTTTTGTATTTTCTACCATAATTCTTCGAAATTCCGAATGCTGGCAGCCATATCCCTTCAAATGTTGTGATATGGAGCTAGAGTCAGCGAGGTGGAGAGTCAATCTTCGCGACAATGTGTTAGTTGTTGAACCAATATAGCTACTAATATTGGAGATACACTCTCCTACTGGGCAGCTAAATTTGTAAACTACATTGGTCCTTTCCAACAGGTCATTTGTTTGCGAAATGTTGTTTTTCATTACAAGGCTTGTTGTCTGTATTTTTTTATAATATATAATAAATTTTATTTTTTATTATTTTTGGGAGCCACATATCTCCGGATTATATTTTAAGAATACTCTCATCGATTTTTTAGTTTTTGTGTAACTGATTACGGTAATATATATTAACAGGCTGATAATTTTCTTGAATATTACTAATTTGATTCAAATTATTAATGGCCAGTTTTATTTCTTTATCTACAAGAGAGTTAGGGAATTGATTATTTACTAACACTTGTTTTATATTTTTTAATTCATTATAGAAATTTTTTTGCTGGAGGAAATCACCTTTGCACGATGTATAAGATTCCTTATTATATTCGTTTTATAACGGAATGGGCATTCACTTTTAAAATTTTAAATACAGGAATTAACGGATTTAGTTTTTTTTTTAAAAACGAAGGTGATAAATTCATCGCTACTAGAGTCAATGAGAACGTCTAAAAACGAGATTTTGTTATTAGTACTTAATTCATATGTAAAGTTAAGAACTGAACTATTCTGAAAGATACCCTTTAAATATTCTATTTCCTCCGTGTTATTGACAAGAATTAGTATATCGTTCACATATCGAACGTAAATATAAGGTTTCTCTATTAAATCAAATACCTTGTTTTCTAGATCAGCCATAAAAAAATTACTAAATGTTGGTCCCAATACGGAACCCATTGCCACGCCATCCACCTGTGTGTGTATATATTTCCAAGATGATCAATGAATGGGACTTTGGTTGTACACATTACTAATATTTTTTTTAAGATTGCTGAACTCATTTTAAGTGGAGAAAGGGTCGGATTTTTATATATGTTCTCTATGATAATTTCAATGGTTTCGTTCACTGGTATATTTGTAAATAAGTTTTTCAACATCTAAGAGGTAGTTTACAAATTTAGCTTCCCAATAGGAGAGTGTATCTCCAATATTAGTAGCTACGTTGGTTCAACAACTAACACATTGTCGCGAAGATTGACTCCCCACCTCTCTGACTCTAGCTCCATATCACACCATCATTAATATTAATTATGAGTGCAGCCGGAACGTTTTGAAATGTTTGGGATAAATGTTTGAAAATGTATATATGTGTTTGTATATATAAATGTGTTTAATATATGTAAAAAAAAAAAAAGAAAAAAGTCCGCCCACCTAACTTGTAACAAATTACCACGTGACTAGAAAAAATGTATAAGTAAATTAAGAAAACAATCTCTACATTTATTTCTACAATATGCCTGAGGATGATAGAAGTACTTCTGTCGAAAGCGCTCGCGATTATGGATCCAACATATACAATTTCGAGAAGAACACAAAAAGGACTATTCGGAGATTGGAAAAGATAAAAAGGAAAATTGTAACACAGAATAATTCCGTGCTATTCAATAATATTTGTCTAAATGAGAAAATGCTGCCTAAATATACGCAATATATATATATATATATATATATATATATATATATATATAATATAAAGCTGAATGTCCGTGTGTGTGTGTGTGGGTGTGTTTGTGTGTGTGTGTGTGTGTGTGTGTGTGTGTTTGTGTGTGTTTCTGGTCACGAATAGGCTCCTATATGGTTGACTGCTTTAAAAAACTGATTACATATAATGATAGAAGATGTATCGAGACACAGGAATGGGTATGTTTGATCCGGCAGAACGGTGCTTCATTAAAATTGTGAGGTCTGCGGTCTCCCCTGGTCCACAAATTATGGAAATAAAAAATTTAAAAATTAAAAAAAAAAAACGTTTACAAGTGTTTTTGATATAGATGCACATAAGAATACTTTGATAAGTATGTTTAACTTAAATAGGAATGGTATAATAAAATTGTGGGGTCTGCGTTCGTGCCTGGCCTCCAAAGAATGGAAATAGGCAAAAACTTTAATAAAGACTTTTCATATGTATCTGCGTAAGTATACTTTGATAATTATGTTTCAGTTTGAAATAATATGGTATGATAAAATTATGAGGTGTTCATTCGGACCTGACCTTCATAGAATAGAAATATGTCACAAAGGTTAACAAGGTTTTTTATATAGATCCACAGAATATTGTGATAAGTGTGTCAGTGTTAACAGGTATGGTATAATAAATTATGGGGTTTATTTATTTTATTTTTAATTTCATCCTATTTTACTTTGGTTTTGATACCCCCAAACTCGAAGTCATCTCTTTACAACCCTTCCTTTTCATAACCTATCATCCTTTAATAAATCAGAGTCCATTTTGTGTAGGCTGTTTTTGAACCCAGTCAAAGACGGGTAATTTTGCTAGTATATATATAACGGAGATTAGAAAAGATAAAAAAGAAGAAATAAAGCAGAAAATCTCCGTGGTTTTATAATATATATATATATATATATATATATATATATATATATATATATATATATATGCATTGACACAACCATACATACACACACACACACACACACACACATATATATATATATATATGTATATATATATATATATATACGTATGTAATCGTATATGTGATTGTGCGTGTATGCAGTACACACGGGGTTCGTAAAGGGAAACTCACTAGATTAGAAATATAGTCTGACCTTGGGCGTTACTATTATTACATTTCTAAAACGAAAAGTCATCACAAAGTATTTCTTCCTTTCTCCCTCATTCGTCTCTTTCTCTCTATATACATATAAAAATGATGTATATATGTATATATAAGCATATATTAATATATCAAATTATCTGTATATATATATATATAATCATATATATATGATTATATATATATATAGATAATTTGATATATATATGCTTACATATATACATATATATATGTATATATATAATTTTTATGTGTGTGTATATATATATAATTTTTATATGTATAGAGAGATGTGTGTACGTATATAATTATATATATTATTAGATACATATCTCTCTCTCTCTGCCTCTCTCTCTCTCTCTGTCTCTCTCTCTCTATATATATATATATAATTATATATATAGATGTATATAATAATATATGTAATTATATACGTACACACATACATATATATATGCGTGTGTGTTTCTATGTGTGTGGTGCCGCCAACAAAAATGCGGGTGTGCGTAGGTGTGTGTTTTACATGTGTACATATGTGTCTTGTTTATTGCATAAGCACGAAGATATTTTACTAATTTTGGGTGGGGAAAAAGAATTAAATTTAAAATGCATTTTTGGAATTTCACACTTGATAAAAATAACTTCAAAATACATGAATGTTTTCATTCATGCTAACGAAAGATTCTAGATTATTTCTCATCCTGTGTAGAACTTAATATTCATTTTTTGGCGTGGGTGTGGGTTAAATTAATGGCGTTTATACATTACAGTACTTTGTTTGAATTGTACAGAATTTTACATTAATTTGTCTGTAATTTTCTCGATGAAGATCAGTCATGAGCCGAAAATTAGAATTTAAATAATTAAATGTTTACTTTAAAACAAAATCTTTAAACCGATATACATTATTAAAATTTAAATATATTCAAATAATGAAAATGTAGCCACTCATTGCATATATGTGCATACCGAATCATCTTCTGATATCATTGCCATCATATAAAGATAAACTTTGTGTGTGTGTGTTCGTGTGTAAATTCGTTTCCTAAAGACTCAAAAACGACAGGTCCGACTTTTTATAAAATTTCACATGAATGTATTTTGTTTTATAGCAGAATGCCTTCGATAATTAGTGATAATCCAAATAATCCGTTGAAAGAAGGAACAGGCGATTTTGACCAGAATTAACACCTCACACAGCCTAACATCACAAGTGGATTCGAGAAGTTTTATTACCACACAAACCAAAAGGCCCGACATATAAATTGAACAGTAGGTTCTTTGACAGAACAGAGACACGTTCAAGATTAATGTTTTTTTTGTTTGTTTTTTTACACAGTAATGACCACTTATCAAGGCCCGGAAGCCACTCAAGGATAAGGGTTATTGCAAGTACATTACGTTAGTGTAGAGATTTGATGAAGTGTTTACTTAAGGGGGCGGTTCATTAGGAATTTGTTAACGTTGGACTTGAACACATCCAAGTTGTAGTCCGGAGGGAAGCAGGCAGACGGAACAGAGTTCCACAGGCGTGCAGTTCTAAGAAAGAAGCTTTGTTCATGGAATCTGCGTTTTGATTTAGGCACAATTGATCTACGATACTTTACTTTTTCATTTTAAACTTACATTCAAGCCATTATCGCCGCATAACCAGTAAGGTTGGACATATAAAATCAACAGTAGATTTTTTCCTATGACATGGCCGCGTTCGAAATGAATGTTTCTTTAGAGTACAATAAAAGCATAATACTTGACTTTTGCATTTTAAACTTTAATGCAAGCCATTATATATATAACAACAATTTCATTAAATGCAAGCCATTATATAACAACAATTTCATTAAAGCAACAGTAGATTCTCTACAGTGCAAAGGCATGTGAAACTTTCTCGCGTGCAACGTGATTGGTTCCTAATAAGAGCAATCAATTGATTTAATTGAAAAGTTGTCAATTTCACTGATTTAGATGACAATAAAAATAGTGGAATGTGAAACAGTAGTTGATCATCATTAAATTCTGCGGAACATCGAGTCTCCCTACCAGTTAGACATAAAAAATTAATTTTAAGTGACAACATGCCACGTTAACAAATATAGTTCCTTCATTTTCATCAGAAAGACTGTTATATGATTTGAAAATTAGAATTTAACTAAATGTTTCTTTAAAAAATAGATCTGTATTTTCATTGGTGTCTATATCGTTATATTCTTCAAATGGAAACGCATTTTACAGAAGTATTGGGTCGGCGGTAGTATTAATTATGATAACATTGCCTGTTAGAGAATGTATTCTTTGTTCAGCATAATTTGACGTGCGTTTGTAAAAATAATTTTGAAAGCTATTTTTCACACGATGCTGGAGTAGACATGTTAGTGGAAAAGTGCATTTGAAGTCAGCACACAATATTCGAATATGCAGGGCAGGATTTACATTGTAGACAATGTTATCAATAAATAGAAGAGAATGTTTCTGTCGAACTCGAGAATCTGGACAGAATTTCGAACCGAACCCTTTATTAACTTTACGGGGGTAGCATGTTCTCATTCAGTCAGTCATGACTGAAAAGGTGTCCTAAGTAAGGACCTGTGGCGCAGTGGTTAGATTAATTAATAATTGCATTCCTAATTATCTTAATCCAATCATGTTTTGAAGCTGAAAGTATAAAACCATTATTTTTTTACTATAATTAATTAAAATTCTGGTGTGCTATTTTCATAGGCACACAGTAAACAAAAATATTAAAACATCTCAATACCTAAGATTATACTCTTTATAGGAATCTTTGAAATATTCTTATTTTTATTTTATCCAAATTGTTGCCGTATTTCAAACAAGCTAATAAATACAGCGACAGTCGGACATGAAAAATATCGTAATTTGTTTTACGATGGGCTTCAACGAGTAATTCGTCCTCTTTTTATTCCGCACGAATAGATCAGATAGGATTGCTAATTATTTTATTATGATGATTGAACTTATGCATTCATGACCTGGAAGTTTCCTATCTCTGTTTCAGATTTTGACGGTGTGAGACTTTAATAAGAAACAACTCTTGTCATGGACGTGTGTCAGAAGCAGAAATGTGCCAATGAGTTCCTGGTAAAAGTATATATAAAATGATGGTGCCTATGTGAAAAAATTAATGCTGGGGCACAGTAGTTCGTTTGTTTTAATGGTATCACTCGTGTATTTGTAGTTCTTTAACATTTTAGTTAAAAATAGGAGGCTTTACTTTTGAAATGACCCTTGTAAGTCGATTATTATTAATACAGCGCATCCGACGGCCTTCAAGTGCGTTTTGTCGAACTCTGAAATCTGTACGAAATTGCAAACGGAACCATTTATTTAATCGGCAGTGTAGTTTGTTCCGTTTCTATCGGACAAGCCCAGACATAAGTTTTAATCCTAACGCCTACTTAGGGGGGTATTGCTCTGACATTAATATTAAAAGCCTATTTTTTAATTTAAAAATTTTTGAAACGAATTTTTTTAATATACTGTGCTATGAATATGTGAGCGACTACAGGAACGTTTACTAACTGACATATTCCTGTAAAAAACGTGCATTAATTAATTGCGTATTATGTTATTAGATGATAGGTTTATTCTCACTATTACGTTGAATTATGTTTATGAATGGTTTTTACATTCTGTATAATAGTGTAGAGTTTAAGATGAAAACTTTCTAGTACACAGATATATATATATATATATATATATATATATATATATATATATATATATAAAGCTGAACGTCTGTGTGTGTGTGTGTCTGGTCACGAATATGCTCCTATATGGTGGACTATTATAGAAAACTGATCACATATAATGATAGAAGATGTATCGAGACACAGGAATGGGTATGTTTGGTCTGGCATAATGATGATGATTCATTAAAATTGTGGGGTCTGCGTACGCGCCTGTTCCACAAAGTATGGAAATAAAAAATTAAAAAAAACGTTTACAAGTGTTTTTGATATAGATATACATAATAATACTTTGATAAGTATGTTTTAACTTAAATAGGGATCGTATAATTAAATTGTGGGATCTGCGTTCGCGCCTGGCCTCCATAGAATGGAAATAGGCAAAAACTTTAATAAAGACTTTTCATATCTATCTGCGTAAGTATACTTTGATAATTATGTTTCAGTTTGAAGAAATATGGTATAATAAAATTATGGGGTGTTCGTTCGCGCCTGACCTCCATAGAATGGAAATATGTCACAAAGTTTAACTCGGTTTTTTAATATAGATCCACAGAATATTGTGATAAGTGTTTCAGTGTGAATAGGTATGGTATAATAAATTATGGGGTTTATGTATTTTATTTTTACTTTGGTTTTGATACCCCCAAATTCGAAGCTATCTCATTACAACCCTTCCTTTTCATAACCAATCATACTTTCATAAATTAGAGTCCATTTTGTGTAGGCTGTTTTTTAACCCAGTCAACGACGGGTACTTTTGCTAGTATATATATATATATATATATATATGTGTGTGTGTGTGTGTGTCTGTGTGTATGTGTGTGTGTGACTTTGTGGATGTGTGTGCAAAAAGTCTCTAACAAAGTCCTGTCTGAATATTTGGTTAACGGAGTTTAAATTTGATATCAAAACATACTTCTATTTGGTATTTAGCCGGCAAAAATTGCTGTTAAGTAGTCAAAATCTAGAGCAAAACAGTTGACCTTGCAAGACTAAGTCGACTGAAACTTGTTTGCATGCAAAAATCTAGATTCATATGTTAAAAAACAACTTTATATTTTTGTGTGTGCAGGCATGACGAAAAAATTAAGAAATTAGGCTAGAATGTTTCGATTTATATATATATATATATATATATATATATATATATATATATATATATAAAGTGTGTGTGTATGCAAATATATATATATATATATATATATATTTATGTATGGAACCCTGGCAATTCTGTGTAGCTTGGTTGTCATATGTATTATCATAACTTGTTTTATTCACGTGTTGAGCACTGTTGAAGTCAATACTTAAAATCCACCCTCATTACTAAATGTGCTGTTCCTCCATGAAATAATAATAAGAAGAAGAAGAAGAAGAAGAAGAAGAAGAAGAAGAAGAAGAAAAAGAAAAAGAATCGAAGCAGAAAAGTTGATTGAATGAAACTTCATTGTCAATTTGAGCGAGATACTAAAATGTTTGGATACCAGAATCTTCTGTCTAAAAAAAGAGAGACAGAAAATCTGGTATTTGCTAATCAGAAAGAAGCACACAATACAAACGCAATCAACAGAAACCTTGTTTAGGAAGGATTAAGTGCAGGCGGTGTTGTGTACCTCTTGAAACAGTGTCATACATTGTTAGTGCATGTTCTACACTTGCTCAACAAGAGTACAAACGTCGCCATGATGAAGTACGTGCATTGCAGCTTGTACCTATCTAGATTGGAGCTTGTGCCAAATGTTTGGAATTCAAGTGACGGACAGACGGGCGATGAGGGCGTTAAGATTCGCTGCGATTTTCTGGACAGATAAATCACAGGAAACCGGATGTTGCAGTTTTGAACAAAAAGACCAATGAATGCTAAATTTTTGATGTGGCTTGTCCAAACGATATCAACTTAACAGACAAACGAATGAGAAACTACGGAGTTATCAGAAATTGAGTGTTAGGTTGTGGAATAAGAAAAATTCCATCATGCCAATCATCATTGGTTCAATTCCAGATGATCTTGATAAACAGTTGAACTCCTTATGTCAACATGTATAAAACAAGATACAATTATTTGACTAAATACTGGAACGAATATATTGACCAATATATAGACATGATAACATATTTGATCATTTAATTAAGTAATATAATAAATGTAAGAGTAAGTTCTTCAAATAGTTCATTGAACCAAGAGTTTATTTTTTTACAAATAATGTGTTTATCTTCTGTCCGTGTCTAATTGACGTAGATCACAACAAACGACTATATATTTGCATTTGTTATATTTACACCGAGTTTTATCTACAGCAACTGCTATTCTAGAATGATTACCCATCTAAGCACGACTCATCTTAATCTTGCTTTACTGAGATATGTAAACGGGAAATTCATCGTCAACATGATTATATCAACTTCTGGTCTATAATCAGTGTAATAATGTTAATATTTAACAATTATTATAGGGAATGATAAGGTCAGCGCCTTTAAAAAACTTGTTTTTTATCGTTGAGAACTTTCAGTTGTAATAAAGACGGTCAACTTAGCTCATATGTGTAGATCGTCATATAATGATAAGATCACTTTGACTTACGTTAAAAACATTTCATAAGAATAAATGTTTACTTTAAACTGTATCTCTCGCGGTTCGTGGTAACCTAGTAGTTCGGGTCCTTGCTAAGGAAGCCAGACATGACTTCTGTTGCCGGGGTTTGAGTCGTTAATCGTGACACCCTGCACTGATGATACCCATAAGGATGAAATACTAGTGTCTGCAGGAATTTAATAATTATTATAGTAAATAATATATATATATATATATATATATATATATATATATTAGTGTCAACAGCATATTCTTTTCATTGTTTTAACTCTTGAGTATATATCCGTAAATATCTTATATGTTTTTATAAAGATGGATGTGGTTCTCGGTTGATAAAGTGTATCTAACTGTGTCGGATATATACTCGAGGGTCAAAAGAATGAACTGAATATGGTATCACTGGAAGAATACTTAACATAATTAAATCCTTCTTAGATAGGAGAAAAATTCAAGTTGTCCTCGACGGTCGTACATCTAAAAAATATGATATAAATGCGGGAGTGACTCAGGGATCTATCCTTGGACGTCTGTTATTCCTAATATTCATAAATGACATCCCTGACAAAATTACCTGTGAGATGGGTATCTATGCTGACGACACCACACTCTATAACAGACACGCCAGGAAAACAAATGAACACATATCTAAAGAAATGGCAGAAACACAAGAGGATGACCGCCGATCTACAAGTACTTTAACAATGAATGCTCTGACGAACTCCAAGCACTTGTGCCCCCTAGACGTAAATACCCCCGACAAACCGACAAGTAGCTAAATCCCACCCCTACACAGTAGAGATCCCTAGATATAAGAGAGCCTTCTACTCCAGTAGTTTCTTCTCCAGAACAGGTAGACTTTGGAATTCCCTTCCGAGTCACTTCTTCCCCAACTGTACTGACATACAGAAGTTCAAGTGTAACGTGAACCGACAGCTTGCGCCCAACTCCCTACACAGTATTCCTGATTCCTATGTCCTTGATAGTAGCCCCCTACAACAAAGTGGCAATGTGCCGTTTGTGGTAAAAATGTAATAAAAAAAAATATAGATTGAGTATTTTATATATATATATATATATATATATATATATATATATATATATATATATATATAGTCTGTTTATTGCAAAGGCATTATTTGTTACATATGTGCATACATGTCCCAGTAAAATCTCTATTCAAAATTAGAAGGAGTTATATTGAAACGGGTGTCAAGATTACATTTGTTTTTTATAAGATATTCGGGGGTGGTTTACTTTCTAAAAGAAAGTGGGGGGGTGCATACTTTGTGAATGTGAGCGGTAGGAGTTTTGGAAGGAGGTTTGGTGAAGTAAGGGAGTGTGATTGTGAAAGAAGAGGGAGAAGTACCTTATGTGGGCAAGCTGTAGCAGCGAAGAGGTACTGGTATTATTTTTACTTGGCAGTTGTTTATTGGCTAAAGTCTTTGTTTTTATCCGAAGTAATACTATACCCTAATTATACCACTATCCACCGGTCACTGAGGTATGACCGACAGACGTGCTGTAGTAAATGTCTTAAAACGGTCTCGGGAAGATATGACGATGGCCGTCATAAGGGTTTATAAGAAGAAAAGCATACCTGAGATGTTGGATGTGCTGTGTGGCTCCTTCTTCTCTCAGGAAACGTATTGGCCCCTTCGCCCTTGGTGGCATTCTGACTGGAATTTTCTTTCTTCATTTTCCGAACCGTTTTGTTGTTTCAATGAAAGCATTTATGAAGGCATTTATGGCAGAAATAGAGAAAAAGTCGCTTATACACACACACACACACACACACACACACACACACACACACACATATATATATATATATATATATATATATATATATATATATATAAACATGTTCAGGTGTTAGTACGTTTTCATTCTAAATTCTACGTAATAATGCACAATGTGGAAACTAGAATTAAGTGTAATAGTAAAATGAAAACAATACTCTAATAATATGTTTTTCCCAGGAATATCTATATTGTTTTTCGAAGAAATATGTATATCAAATAACCTTGCATATCCATGACTTATATTAGGAAGCTCGTTTTAATAATTTTCAAATATAAAAATTGGGATCTGACCTTCGGGCTACGATACGAGTGTATGTATCTGTTCTGGTGCTAGCCTTAAGTTAATTTTTCCTTTGTCAATGTACGGAAACCCCTTCTATATTATAGTAATTTTTAATTTTGTCAATTGCTTAGGTCTACCATTTTTTGTAGATGAGTAAGCTACTACTTAATGAACTAAGAGTGCTCTCTTTCTCTTTCTCTCTTTCTCTCTTTCTCTTTCTCTCTTTCTCTCTTTCTCTCTCTCTCTCAGCGATAGAGTGCACGTAACTTAATGTCAGAAGAGTGTAAAGATATATCAGCAGCAAATAATCATTGGGTGACTTCATAGCGAACGTATGGATAGTCTTCAAATCAGATCTTAGGTAGTTTATTTATGCATCGTGTGATAAGTTTGTTTAAAGGCTTTCTCTTTGCTCGCTTTGTTAATAGCATCTATATTAAATATATACGAATATACTCTGCACACATATGTATATGTTTGTATATGTATATATGTGTTGTGTTTATATATGTATGAATATATGTGTATATATATATATATATAAATGTACATATGTGTGTGTGTGTGTGCGCGCGCGTGTGTGTTTCGTTGAACAGCAGAGATAAGTCCTGTTAGTTTTTCTTACAATCCTTTTTTCAACCTGGCGAACCAATGTTCGAACGTTCTGTTCGAGTGTATAAATAAATTTGCCATAGTCGCAAACATTTTCGATATGCATAGGTCGTCTTTAGGCGAGTGGTGAAATTAAAAATTGCGTTTGGTAAATTCATTGAAAAGTCGAATAAATCATTTAAAATAAATAAAAACACTTAAGTGTGCCTTGGCTATCATAATGAGCCTTATTGATAGTCGGTTTCTTTATACGATTGGGGGGGGGGCGCATGTCACAATGTGACAAGGCTTAAATTATAGTGTTTTGTCATTAATATGTTTCTAAATTCGTTATGGGGGTATCACTAGCTACACGGTGTTGATAAATGAAGTTGTTAGGGGAACACAGGTGACATGTTACGCCATTTTTCATTTTAACACTCGCCTGAAGGCGACTCATGGAATCGAAAACGTTCGCGACTATAGCAAATTTCCTTTTTACACATTGGTCCACAGAATAAAAAAAGGAATGCAAGAAAAACTAACAGGAATTATCTCTGTGGTTCAACGGAATGAGCAGAAAAGAAAAAATGCTGCCGTAAAATACAAATATATATATATATATATATATATATATATATATATATATATATAGTAATTTATAAAATATATATGGCGATTAAGCTACACTGAATATTCCGCGTTTCATCCACTCTAGGGCTCTTCAAGCTTATGCGCGAATTCTATATATATAGTCATCCACATACAGTACTGTTTCGCTGTTTCACAGCTCATCAGTGCGGCTTGACATGCAATAGCCTCAAGCCAGGATCGAAACCCGACCGCCCAAATGGCTTCTCACCGTTACGCTATACGCCTGATGCTGTGTGGATAATGAATTAACGATGTTTTGACATCGTCCATGTGCCTCCGCTCGATTTGTTTACACAAAGAACGTCGCTTAATACGCTAATGGCAATTTGTATATCACTTCCCAATATGCTCAACCCAAGATAGGGAGTATTATAGTCATCCACACACAGCACTGTTTCGCTGTTTCACAGCTCATCAGTACGACTAAACAGACAACTGTCTCAAGCCAATGTCGAAACCAAATGACAGTCAAGGCTATATATATATATATATATATATATATATATATATATATATATATATATATATATATAATTTAAAATGGACTCTGAAATTTTCATGATATTACTAATGTGTCTATCGTCTATTACGGTACCAGCATCAAACACATAAATCATGGCTTCTGATAAACACTGATTCAGCGAAAGTTTTTTTCCATTTGAACATTTACAAATGTCCAGTGCTGGTAGCATATCCTTGTTTTACTGTGTATAATGTGTGCACCTTATCAATTTTTATTATGACAAGTGCTTAGCAAATCGTTTGATCCATGGATACTTACAGCAATCAAATATTATTTGTCATAAACTCATTTTCTCCTGTATGATCTGCTCCAATAACCCTCTGCGAAATTATCTGAAGTCTCCAAGCTTTTACACGGCTCAGTGATTCTTCAATAGATGGGTTTTCAATGTCCCACTCCTGGTCTGTTTTGTTAGTTAATAATTACTTGAACCAGTTGGATACTAAGTGTTTTCTTACTATATACACAGCACCAAAAAAAAAAAGTCTCTTTTATGTTGGCATAAAGATATACCTTGCGATGTTGAAACAATCTATTTTTCTTTTAGATATACCGGCATTTTTTATCATATCTAAATTGCAAATTAATTTCTATTACAGTGTGAAATTATACTGAACTGAATCTGTTTCTAATTTCCTTGGATTTCCTTTTCTGTTATTTAATATGAGATTAATCCTCATCTATTGTAAATATCTATTAATAAATATATTATTAATTGGAATTCATTATTGAGATGAATATTATTTATTCAGTTATTTTTTGCGGACTATTATCCTCATCTTTTAGTTGTTTAGCGACGTTTCGGCCAGCTATTCCTCTGGCCTTCGTCAGGTGGTAACCGTGACGGAACATGAATGCTGAATCTTCAAATGTATCTTCAGTAATTACTTGGTCAACTAATACTTTGGCCGGAGTTGCGCAGGATTGAAACCGCTATCTTCAAACAATACCCACCTGGAACTGTAGAGAGTTAACGTCTCCAGCAGTTTCAATCCTACCCAAAGCCGGCTGGATCCTTACTTGACCAAGACGTGGTGAGAGGACAACAACTATGGAAGGCAGTAATTGCTGAGGATGTAGTTAGGAGATTCGGAGTTCCTATTCCGTCGTGGTTACCACCTGACGAAGACCAGAGGAATAGTTGGATAAAACGTCGTTAAACAACAACTAAAAAAATGATTAGGTTTATAGCCTGCAATAAATAAATGAATCTATTAATCTTAGACGAATTGTTTTAAGCAACACGATATGCAACAGTTTTATTGTCTCTAGTTGTCTTTGTCCAGTTGTTTTAATGATACAAAGAAGCTCGATTAAGATTTCAACACAGCTTAAACACGAATGCAAATATGTAGCATTTTATGTTTTTTATGAATAAAAAATGTTTTAAAGCAGTTCATCCTGTTATTTGAGCACTCTTTAAAAACATCTGGAGTATTATTGATTAAACTTTAGGCAACAACAAAAACATAAAAATACTAATTGTATATATGTGGGAAGTGATATAAAAATTTCCATTAGCGTATTAAGCGATGCTCTTTGTGTAAATAAATCGAGCTCATGCATTTGGACGATGTTAATACATAGTTAATTCACTACCTGCACATCAGCAGCCGTATAGCGTAATGGTGAGCAGACTTGACTGTCATTTGAGTGGTCACGTTTCGATCCTGGCTTGAGGTAATTGCCTGTAGCCGCACTGATGAGCTGTAATACAGTGAAACAGTGTTGTATGTGGATGACTATAATGCTCCCTATCCTGGGTTGAGCATATTGGGAAGTGATGTACAAACGTATATTAAGCTCCATTTACCTAGAGCTAATGACACACGACACACCCAAGCATAGCATCAGAAATGCAGGGTGAAACAATGAAATAGTCGCCCTAGAAAATACGACATGATTCCATTTCCGTTTAATGAAAACCAGTTTTCTTTTAGTTGCAGACTATCTACTTGTGTCGCAGTTGTGTACAAATTTGAAACGCGAAAGGCGCCTTCTATCATGCCTGAAAGTGACACAATGTTCAACGAGATTTGAGATGAATCGCTGTAGAAATCGAAGTTATGACAACAGGACCATTGCAATAAACCCTTAAAATGCAAGCCCGGGCGATTCAATGCTTCCGTCACAGCCTAACGAAGTTCCCGGTCACAGTTATAGTTTTTGGTGTAGTTTACAGTGAATGCCACATCATGTAACCTCCTATTTTTGAAGTTGACTTGAAAGTCAACACCAAAGTGTACCTGAATGTATTAAAGCGTGTGATGATCCCCTGGTGCAATCAGGAGGCCGCTGGCACACCTGGGTTTGACTACAGGACCCAGAACCGGTCCATAAGTCCAAAGATGCCCAGGTTTGTCTTCAAAAGGAGTGCTACAATTAGGTACCTTCTCTCACTGAGCGCTTAGTCTCTCGATCTAAACCCGTTGAATTACTTCGTTTGGTCATACGTCGAAAACATCAGCAGCATTACCTTCCACAACATCAAAGCTAGCCTGGTCGCTGCCATTCGCCTTATATTCGCTACGCTCCAGCCGAGCCCCCCCCCCCACCGGCGCTCGTGGAAAAGGCATGTTCCCATTTCCAGACCAGTATCGAGGCGCTGATTGAGGCTAAAGGTGACTACATAGGCAAGTTAATTGAATTGATTTTTTTCAATAAAAGTTTTAAATAAATGTGTAGTGTTCTTTTCTTTAGTGCGACAAATAAATCGTTCCACACTGAATACTAATAGAAAATACCGCCATTTAGATGGTTCACATTGAAACCTGTGTCTCTCCATAATAATAGCCTAATTATTCGCATAAAGAAACCGACAATATGAAAGAGAAGAAAGTACGCTTAAGTGGTTTTAAACGATTTTAATCGACATATTTGTTTAAAATAAAATCACTAAGCACATTTTCCTTTGAATAAAATAAAATACGCATCACGTGTGCTTGAAACCAAATCACAACGTAATATTAGGAAAATAAACAAATATTTTACTTTTTTGAAATCTATCACAAATATATTTCGGAGGTAGACTCCATCTTCAGTGGGGGTTTTTGTTGGTTTTTTCTTTTCTTTTCTTCTTCCTTGCCATATTGTAAATTTCGAGAAAGAAGTCTGTTTGTATAGAGCCGCGCGTTGTATCTGGCGGTTGTATTTAAAAAAAATTTGAACTGTAGGTAACGCGAGAATAACATCATTCTTTTGTCTGATCCGAAAGAATGGAATTGAAATTCATCAGTAAAATGAACATTTTTCCCATTTGTTTTTTCTCAAAAACAAATGTTTTTCGGCGAATAATAATATGCCCTTTTTATTTTAATAGAAATTAAAGGCTTGGAGCATGGACTTCTTGTAAATAACCCGAAAAACAACGCTTTTAGACCTTTTCAGTATTTTAGTAATCTCCCCTATGGACTTTTCATCATCATAATCGTCACAAATAAGATTTTTTTCGAATATTCAGAGTCGACATTTTGTTAAATTGTTATTAAAATTGCTAAAACTGGTATTAATTTTCCGCGTTCCTTAACTTTTGGACGCTTGTAATTTGATTAAGTTTAATTATATATAAAAAAAACTAATATGTATTCAAAATAAAAAAAAATAAAAAATTGTATTTAATTACCATTATTAACCATTGGAAAATTCACAAAAAAAAGTATTTTTGCTTTCTTATAAAGTTAGAAGCCATTAAAAAAATGATCGACCATTCCTTAACTTTTGGACGCTACTGTATATATATATATATATATATATATATATATATATATATATATATATATATATATATATATATACAAAACACGATCAAGAAGTAAAAATTAAATTTACAAGTCAAAAGTTTTTGCGACTTTAAAAGAACATAAATGTTTGTATAGTAATCTCAACAAATTAAAAAGCTCAATAACGCGAAAATAGGAAATAGAGCTTGTCATAAAAAACGTAATAAAAAATTGTAAATTATTATGTACAAAAATTTATTGCTCGACAGAATGCTCAAACAAAATAATTAAGATCTTCTTTCAAAGAGTTTACAAGAATGTGTTTATATTATATTATAGCTAATCTATGAATTTGCTATATATATATATATATATATATATATATATATATGTGTGTGTGTGTGTGTGTGTGTGTGTGTGTGTGTGTGTGTGTTAGCTTATTGCTCATTGCGTTCTCTATGGCTGTTATCTTTCGGTGTATCTCTTTCAAGACTATGCATATTTCTCTTCATATATCTATTTACCTCTCTCTCTTTTTCTCTCTCTCTCTCTCTCTCTATATATATATATATATATATATAGAGAGAGAGAGAGAGAGATAGTATGCGTATAGTGTATGTGTGTGAGAGAGAGAAGGAGAGAGAGAGAGAGGAGGTTTGTGTGAGTATTTGAAAGAGGAGAGAAAACTTACAAAAATTGTTTTATATTTAACGGTGCTGCGCTTCTAGTCTCGGCATTCTCTAATCAAAGTTAACGACTTCAGCTTCGAAGGCTAAAATCAATTTATTGTTGGGAAAAGCTAGCTATAAGTCTATTTCTTGTTTACTGGTGTGGTTTTTATCTGATATATTATTTAAGACTTGTCGTACTGGTTTACTTGCTTACGCCCCTGTCAATAAGGTGTAGAATCCTGTAATAGTCAGCAACTCTGATTAGACGCATTAATTATTAATTTAAAAAAAAAAAAGCTGTTATTATGTTTCACAACATTAATATTTACCTTCGTATTTTAATATGTGCCTTCGTGTCAGTTCTCTTCTCTATGACTGGTAATGATTTTCTTATGCAGAATAGATTTTGAATTAACAATAGACAACACCATGAAGACTGCATAAGATTGTTGAATTGTTGACACGTGGGTTTTTACACATCTGATTATTCTCACTCTCTGTTTAAGTAATCCACTTTTTTTAGACTTATGATTCACTGTCATAATTTTTTATATAAAAATGAATAAATATGTTTGAAGCGTCAGAAAATACATCGCACGTGGCCCATCCACTCACTTTTACAAAAGTCAAATACGTCCCAAAATGGAGTATTGCTGCCACATCTTGGGTGGAGCTCATTTCCTACATTGACAGGGTACAAAAACGTCTATGGAATCATTTTGCTTCCTACTTCTTTTTTCTCATAGAAGAAACGTTGCAAACCTGTTTCTGCTCTTCCGTTACTTTTATGGCAGGTGCTCGGCTGAGCTCGAATCTATGGTCCATCCCTGCAAAACACTTTTAACAAACACCCACCTCGTTGCAACAACCGTCACCAACTTCCCTTACACCCAATCAGTGTAGAGAACTAAACGAGAACATCACGTGCAGAGTTTCTTTCCCAGAAGCGTCGGTCTGTGAAACGCAATATCACGTGTTTGCTTCCCGACTAACTATAATATGGTCGTCTTCAAATCTTATATGAATATATTTCTATCGAGCCGTCCTTTTAAATAATGCATGCCCTACACAAGTTCCACCATAACTGATCACGGTGTTTCACCATCTACTCAACACTTAAATCTTATACTAGAGTTACCTCCAGGCCTTGAATAAATGAGCTCCCAAGTAAAAAAAAACCCGAATGATACCTAGGATAATGCAATATCATCTGTGATTATTTACGATACGATTAATATAACCAGAAGAGAAACACTACATAACAATAGTATTAACAGAGAATTTAAAGTTGAGTTTAGTTTCGGATATCTTATTTTGTCATTTAGTATTCACATTCCAGAAGCGATCTTTCTGACAAAGGGGGAAGAATTTCTCTTTGCTGGGTCGGAATCTATCTTTCGAACACTAATTATTGGCTAGTCTGTGACCTTTAAGTAGTACATTTTTAAATTCTTACATTAAACGGTTTCGTATACAGTCTGGAGTAATTTCCATTAAATGAAAATTATGGATGGTACGAACTTAGCTAAAATTGATTAACATTCTAACAAATAAAAGATGGATGCATAAAATAAAGTTTCCATTTCAGCCTCAGTTAAAAAAAATTACTAATAGTAAAATTATTATGAAAAGGAAATAAAGGTAAATTATTTTAAATATGTATAGTAAATGTTTGAAAAACATTAAAACAATAGTGTAATTTGTAACTTAGTATGTATTTGCATCAAGTTGCCCGTACTGTCGACACTACGAGTGCAGAAGAGTATGAAGTATACAGCAATTGCTATAGCACGTTTTCCCTCACTAATTTCAATACCTCCTCACTGTGATAAAAACGTAGGCAAAGCTGTTTTGTCAAGGATATCCAGCTAACGGAAAGTGATAACGAAGGAGTCGGCATCAACATCTGTGGTCCTTTCCTTATTTCTGCTTGCGTGTTTGATATAAAACCCCAAATGTTAAAATGGAAAGGTCGCCTTCACGTAATTTCTGTATGTGTTTTGCTCCAGACATTCGTTAAGGCTTGATTCCCTCAGTACATGAAGTAAAACTTGCGATCTTGCAAGTAACGACGAGGAGAACATATAATCGGAACAGTTGTTGAAGTGAATAGTATCAGTAAGTAAAGAATAGCCTTTTAGAAAGGTTTTATTAACTGTAAAATACACGTACGCTCTTGAAAGGATCGAGCGGGAAAATGAAACAGAGGGCGCTTTTATTATGAATGTCAATCCCAAGGGGGATAACTCTTAACAACAAATTAAATCATAACATTTTCCCCGTCCTAAAGTATTCAAGTAAGGGGTAATTAATTATAGACAAATTTTTTTATTATTTTTTTTTTATTTTATTTTTTTTTTTACAATCACATAAGAATCATTTTATTTACAAATAACATATGAACCCAAACTGCAATTTTTTCAGTATTTAGTCACAAAATCCTTATATTTACTAGGGAATTGTCGAACTCGGGACGACCTCCGCACAGATTGGCAGGAATGCTGATTTTCAGTATTATTTTTTAGTGAAATCTGATTTTCTTCAAGATCAGACGATTGATTTTTGTCTTCCTCATGACCAATGTTTTCATTAGTAGAAGGTTCAAATAAAGTCTCTGAAGTAGTAGGATTATTATTAGAGTTTTCTTCATTTGATGAGTTTGGAGCTAAGTCTCGAACGTTGACAGTGGTTTCAGTACCAGAAGGTAGTTGAACATAAGCGTAGTGGGGGTTGACATCTATTAGGGTGGCAGGCGTTACAGGAGGGTCATGTTTACTTGTTTTAGTGTGGTTTCTAATATATATTGGGCCTGGTTTAACCCAAGAAGGAATTGAAATTCCGGAAGCAGATTTACGACTATATTTAAATAGTCTATCATGGGGAGTCATATTAGTGGCAGTACAAAGTAATGATCTAATTGAATGAAGTGCGTCCGGTAGTATGTCTTCCCAATAAGGGAGTTTCATGTGATTAGAATGTAATGTTGTTTGAATGGCCTTCCATAAGGTACCGTTGAGTTTTTCAATCTGTCCATTACCTTCAGGATGATATCTACTTGTTTTAGAAGTAGCAATTCCTTTTTTGTGTAAAAAATCCTTTATTTCTCTTGCTAAGAAATCAGAAGCACGGTCAGTATGTATCATGTCAGGCAAACCAAAAATTGAAAAGAGTTTGTTTAGACAGTGGATAATGGTTTTGCTTGTCATATCTCTGCAAGGAAAAGCGAAAGGAAAACGGGAATACTCATCAATTAGAGTAAGTAGATATTTGTTGCCATGTATAGAAGTAGGTAGAGGGCCTTTAAAATCAAGATTTAATCGTTGAAAAGGTAATATGGCTTGAATGAGAGTCCCTCCATTGGTATTGGCGAATTTGGGTTTCAGTAATTGACAGGATGAGCAAGAGTCAGTAATATTCTTAATTTGATCCAAAGTAAAAGGGAGGTTCCTCGTTCTTATAAAATGGCTTAGTCTTGAAACACCAGGATGACATAATTGTTTATGTAAATCACGAAGATCTTGTAGATTGTAAGTAAGAGCAGAGATGCGAGAGAATGTGTCAGCAGCAATATTTTCAGGTCCAGGTCGATAAACTATAGTGAAATTGTATTGGGATAATTCTATACGCCAACGACATATTTTGTCATTCTTAATTTTTGATTTTCTTTTATTGTCGAATATGAAGCTGATGCTCTTCTGATCTGTGATGACTTTAAAGTGCCTGCCGAGTAGAAAATGTCGCCACTTACGGAGAGCTTCTACAATAGCGGCTGCCTCTTTTTCTACTGCATGGTGCTTAATTTCGTTAGTATTGAGAGTTCTTGAAAAAAATGCAATAGGACGACCTTCTTGATTTAGTGTTGCAGCAATGCAATAGTTACTAGCGTCCGTTTCTACTTCAAATTCTTTATTTGGATCTACCGTTATTAAAGTGGCGTCTTTTAGATCATTTTTCAATGTTTGAAAAGATTTTAATACAGATGGAGGTAGTGGAAATTATTTGTTTTGATTTAGTAATAAAATTTTATCAGAAAATTTTTTAATGAATTTGCAGTAATAGGAAAACATTCCAACTAATCTTTTTTGAGATTTAAGATTCAGCGGAGGTGGCATTTCGAGTAATGGTTTTAGTCTTTGATAATCGGGAGCTATTTGATTATTTTCTATGGTGTAACCGAGTAGAGTAATAGAACTAGAAGAAATTATGATTTTATTTTCATTTAAAGTGATGTTATATTGTTTAGCAATTTTGTAGAATTTTTGAAGATTGTAATCGTGTTCTTCTTGATTTTTTCCACATATAGTTACGTTATCAACATACACAAAGGTATCGGTTAGATTTTCTTTTTTCTATAATATAGTCTATGCTCCTCTGGAAAGCACTTACTCCATTGGTGACGCCAAAAGGAAGACGAGTAAATTGAAAAAGTTTGCCACTTACTTCAAACGCAGTGAATTTACGATCAGCATGATTTATAGGTATTTGGTGATAAGCAGATTTTAGGTCGAGAGTAGAGAAGATGTTATATTGAGCGATGTCGTCTACCATCTTATTGATATTAGGCATTGGGTAAGCGTCTAGTTCCGTGAATCTATTAATGGTATCGCTGTAGTCGACTACCATTCTTTTCTTATGATTCTCATTCGAAGTTACAAGAACTTGCGCTCGCCACGGAGATATCGAAGGTTCAATTATGCCTTCTTTCAACATTCTAGCAGTCTCTTCTTTTATGAATTTGTTGGCGGCAAAAGTGTAACGTCGGGATTTTGTCGCAATAGGAGTAGTATGAGGAGAAAGATTAGAAAAGAGAGGAGGGGGTGGAACGTTTATGGTAGGAAAAAAATTATTCGTGTTTATAGCTCCAATTATAAGTTTGTCTCTAGGACCGTCGAATTTAAGTGTTACTTTTTTATATTTTTAAAAAATATCTTTTCCGATTATTAAATCAATGAAAAGGTTTTCAATGATTTCAATTGTTATTCCAGAATGGGTTTTATCTTTCAGTATTAAATCCACGACAGCTTCGCCAGTTATTTTAGCATGTTGATCGGAAGCAGCCAGAGCTATAGTTTTATTTTTAGGTATTGTGAAGAGTTTAAGTTTTTTAGCAGTATTTTCATTAATGAATGTTTTTACACTGCCAGAGTCCACCATAGCGTTCACGAAGTGCCCGTTAATTTGGCATTGAGTGAATGTGACATCTTTGGAGTTAGTTCCTAGTCAGGATAGAGAAGGTGAGGGGTAGTCAGAGTCGTCATAAAGAACAGCAGTATGAGTGTTAGAAATAGAAGATTTACACACTTTAGCCCAATGACCATTTTTTTTGCATTTTTTACATTCGGCGTTTCGTGCAGGACATAAATATCGAGGATGACGTGATTTTCCACAGAAAAAACAAACCCCTTTTGGATGCATATTTTCTTTAGTCACAGCTATACGATTGTAGCCCGAAGGATTATTTGTAGCTGCTACAGTAAAGTTATTTGCGTAGCTTATCGAATGCTTTTCTGCTTGTTCAAGAGATCTGGCCGTGGCATATGTGTCTTGTAAAGTCAGGATGGGTTTTTCTAACAGTCGTTGTCGGATGGACGAAGAAGAAATTCCGCCGATGAAAGCTTCCCGAATGTATTGATTTTTGTTTTCTTCAGCAGAAACCGCTTCGAAGTTACATGTTTTGGTAAGCATTTCCAATTGTAGTATGAAGGCATCTATATTTTGTGTTGTTTGTTGCTTCGTCGTCATCAATCGATATCTATTATAAACAATATTTTCAGGTTTTAAATAAGCGGCGTCAAATGTTCTTAATGCACTATCGTAGTCGGTTTTATCGCTTATTAAATCGAAAACAGAGGCTGAAATACAATTGATCAAGGCAAAGAAATTATCTGAAGTGTTTTCGATTAATCCGTTATTATGTGAGCGGATATAATTCTGGAGGGTTAATTTCCAATGCCTATAGGATTTTTCGGAATTAGGGCATGTAGGTTCCACCTCGAATCTGTCGGGACGTAAGATTCGATCCATTATTTTTTTTTTTTTTTTTTACAGTTAATAAAATTGAAGTGAATAGTATCAGTAAGTAAAGAATAGCCTTTTAGAAAGGTTTTATTAACTGTAAAATATACGTACGCTCTTGAAAGGATCGAGCGGGAAAATGAAACAGAGGGCGCTTTTATTATGAATGTCAATCCCAAGGGGGATAACTCTTAACAACAAATTAAATCATAACAGTTGTTCTTGCAATTGGGATACGCACACACTGTATTCAAAAGATTCACATAAATTTAGTGTAGCGTATTGGATCTAAAGTGCATAACAATAATAAACACTACTTTTGTTGAGGAGAAAAGACAAGATGATGTATTTTACTTCTATTAATCGCAATAAATAGAATTTGATGTTTATTTCGTGTCTTTATTTCATAGGTAAGATAAGCCATGTAAAAATGCATTTAAAATCTTTATTTTCGATCAATCACCAACTCCGATCCTTCCTTGGAACTCTCTGTATTTGGGATTGGCTGACGGTTTTCTAATATTTCCTTAATATTAGGTGTAATCTTTTGACATCAGACGAGCTTTATGATCAACTAATCACAAATCGTTTCGCAGTTTTAGTTCTCTTAGCATTGGTAGGGCAATGATAACCAGTTTAAGATGCTGGCAAATGTGAAGAGTTTTTCTAGAAGAGAAGAGATGGAACACATTTCTTGCAGCAGCCTTTGCAATATCTTCTGTATATTTGTTCCAATTAATATTATCAGTGAATATTACACCGAAGATTTTAAAGAGAGACACTCAAGTGCGGTGCTATTAAACACGGCAATCGCGATGAAACCGGAAAAGCTTCATGCGAACAAATAGTATGAAGAGTGAAATGACGAAACTCATTCAAAAGAAAACATAGGAAAACAACGTGATAATGGTGGTGATGATTATAATGATGATCATCATCATGATTAAACCACTACAACATAACAGATGACGAACGTAAAACAGTTACGATTTTTTTAATCTAAAGAGAGAGGACGGCTATTGCGTGCTAGAAATTGAAATTCACGAGAGAAGCCTATAATTAAAAATGTATTTCTAAATAACTAACATAATATATTCTGCATTTCGTTTTATGAAAACAATTTGTGCTTTTGCGTCGACTTAAAACAAATTCTGATTGCGGACTCTGCCAATTACGCCTGCAAATATGTTTCTTCATTGCTTACGTTGTCCTAATTATGACATACGTCCTTTAGACTTCATGAAATAAATGCATACAATATTATAATGTAATATTGTCGGGGGCTTCTGTATGATATAGGGGAGGTGTATGCATTATGTGTCTATAGATGTGTATAATTATTTGATCGTCTACATATAAACGTGCCTATTGATCGTCTTATAACATTAAGGAACAAACAAACGTCTCTGGCCATAGAAAACATACGTGATTCATGTTGCGTTGATCTATATTTAACGGATCTTCAGAAAAGCTGCAAACGAAGATTCGTATGACCCAAAGCCTTGGTGGTATTTACAGCAGCTTTATTTCGGATGTTTCGCACCATTGGAAAGTTGTAACGCTTTTTTTCTATCGACATTTCCTTCTACGTGAAACCATTATTGCCCATCACCGTCTGTCTTCCTCCGACTACCAACCGCGTTTGCTAACACTTTGACTTCCAACTCTTGACTAACTGATACATGCCTTTCAAGCCCCCTCGTTACGTCATTTACTCCACGTGACCAAAGACATAAACCGAGTGAGTTATCTTCGTCACGTATTTTATTTATGTTCTTACATTATTCTCTATAAACACATTTTAACGTAAATAAATTTACCTGTAAATATTTATTTCGCTGTAATAACATTTTCTCTGATTTCTATTTTTATAAATTTCATAACAATCATCATAATCGCTGACCAGCACATCTTTCGGCGTTGTCCGGCCAATATCTACAAATAATAACAATCTCTGTCAAGAGAAAACGAGAAACATGCATTTAATGTACGTGCTGGCCTCTTCCGACGGAATATCTTTCTGAATCCCGTTAAAACCTCAACATAATATTCCCTGTTGACTGTCTGTCCAGTGGAAATCCAGTGCATATAGATCATGCCTGCGCTGTTAAAAAAGGATCATTATACGTTTCTGGATGGATTATCTCTATCTGGAATTTTGGGGTTTGGGAGCCAACATGCCTTCACGAGGCACTCTGTCTCTTGGTCTTTGGGTCATAGTAGTAGACCCAGCTTACATCACAGATCACCAAGGCATCAAGAACTGGGTATTCTAAATTAATCAGCTCGACAGTCTCCCTGTTGTCATGACAACGTCTTTCTTTCTGATCTTCTCTGAACACCCTTGGGACAAACTTCGAGCAAATCTTCCGTATCTTCAATTCCTCGTAAATAATTGTGTGCACAGTTCCCCCACTGACATCAAACTGTGCGCTTATTTTCTCTATAGACTCGCGACGGTTCTTATACATGAAACTTGGTGTTCTAGGTCTTCTTACTCCTTCCACAATTCTCATCATCCCTCACTTTGAATCTCTTATGCCACAAAAAATCCGATACTCGATGCATGCAAGATGAACCAAAAGCAGTCTGAAACATTCCATACATTTTATCAAGTTAAAAACAATATTTTATTGCATATCGTTCTACTAAATTGTCTCCAAGTCCAGATTGCATTTTTGAAATTCACCAGACAATCAGACTTTCGGTGGGTGCAATCCGATTCTTGCTGTAACTGATCATTTGAACCTGAAATTATAAAAATTGTTCAATCACATCATAAAATGTATAGCAGCAACATATTGAATGTTTTAAGAGGCTGCAACAATGTTAAATGCCATAAAAATATCTGGAAACTTACTGAAGGCACCTTGTAACATCTACAAGCACGTATTGAAAATATCACCTAATATATCACTTAAAGGAAATTAATACCAGTGTAAGAATTAATGTGTACTAAAATGTCTACACACACACACACACACACACACACACACACACACACACACACACATATATATATATATATATATATATATATATATATAAAGGAGATTAGAACAATAGTCTAAAGAGCAGAGTGTATTTTAATGTAATAGTAAAATTACTAATTTAATTAAAATACAGGGAAAGAAAAAGTGCTCGTTATAATTTAGATATATAATAAGCTCGATAGGCAAATATCCTAGAGCTAATTTAATATTTAGTAATGTGATTGATAATTTAAAATTCAAATTAGAATTAAATTAAAAATCAGTGAAAATGAAATAAGTCGGAAAGCTACAATAAACATCCATATGAATGCTTTGACCTTAATTGCTGATTTCAAAAGGCGAAGAATTAAAAGATACATCTGCCTATACTTTTAATGATAGCTTTATTTATGGTGTCTTTTACATATATTAAAAACCCTTCCCAATACTTTGATGATGAGGAAACTTTGTTTGTTAAAATTACTATATGTAATAATTATTGTCCGTGACTTAATGTCTACCACAATAAAAACATTGTTTTCCGAAACGATCATACAAATTATTGATGTTGTTGTTGTTCCTTCTTATGAAACGGATTTTTAATTTAATTCTAATTTGAATTTTAAATTATCAATCACATCACTGAATATATATATATATATATATATATATATATATATATAGTGAGAAGAGGAGGGATAAATGAATAAATAATTCGACATTTCTCGACTCGAACATACCCGTCTATTGGTTTTTTTCTTCCTTTTGCTGTTCCGGTTCTTCCAAATTGCTCTCAGCTTTTAAAACTACCGAGAAGTGAATGTTTGCCATTCTAATCTTATATTCACACACTCCCATGTAAAGCTTATTACACTCGGAGATGAATGCAAAAATAAATATTCTCAATACACCCCAAATTTACTCTGGAACGATTTACGCCACAAAAATGTGAAACCACTAATGTTGCATAGTTCAACACGAGTTTTGAACCCGACAGAAGATTCGTAATGTAAATTAAAACAATGGTTGAAAATCAAATACAGATTTGTACAAATACTTTTGTTCAAATACTTTTGTTCAAATACTTTTGTTCAAATACTTTTCTTCAAATACTTTTGTACAAATACTTTTGTTCAAATACTTTTGTTCAAATACTTTTGTTCAAATACTTTTCTTCAAATACTTTTGTACAAATACTTTTCTTCAAATACTTTTGTTCAAATACTTTTGTTCAAATACTTTTCTTCAAATACTTTTGTTCAAATACTTTTGTTCAAATACTTTTCTTCAAATACTTTTGTTCAAATACTTTTGTTCAAATACTTCTGTTCAAATACAGATTCGTACAAATTCGAACATTGCATAAATATTTCATATTTTCCGTTTTGATTTTATTTCAACATTTTTTGTTGCACGGGACGATGCATAAACACCATCTGAAATGAATTTATGATTTTTAATCTTAATCTAAATTAATAATCTAAATTCACGCTACAAAATACACATATTTATCAACCACAGAAGTAATTAATGATAATCTCTAAGGCGTCAGAAAGTAGAAACCCGATTCCCATGAAAAAAACATTACAAGGAGCATTAATAAAGCCAGCATTATTAAACACCTACACCGACCCAGAAAAAATGAATAACTCAGGAAACTCATACCACAATTTCTGAACCTGACATTTTTACTAGATTTTTATCAGCTATAAATATTGCAATTTATACATAGCAATGTTTGCATTATTTCAGTATTACGAAAATGTATCCTCGCGGCAATATACTTACGGAGAAGCAAAGAGTATTTTATTGGGTCAGTGGAGGTTATGTAATTGTGTGGAGACACAAACATTGTAAGGAAGATAATATTTTATATGAATTTACAAAACGAACAAGTAAACGAACGATTAAAAGTTAAATGTCTATACTGCTTCACAAATAATCTGGTCATAACTTCAAAAATAATATGGCCACAGCTTCACAAATAATCTGGTAACAGCTTCACAAATAATCTGGTCATAACTTCACAAATAATCTGGTCACAGCTTCACAAATAATCTGGTCACAGCTTCACAAATAATCTGGTAATAACTTCACAAATAATCTGGTCACAGCTTCACAAATAATCTGGTCATAACTTCATAAATAATCTGGTCATAACTTCACAAATAATCTGGTCACAGTTACACAAATAATCTGATCATAACTTCACAAATAATCTAGCCACAGCTTCACAAATAGTCTGGTCAAAACTTCACAAATAATCTGGTCATAACTTCACAAATAATCTGGTCACAGCTTCACAAATAATCTGGTCATAACTTCACAAATAATCTGGTCATAACTTCACAAATAATCTGGTCACAGCTTCACAAATAATGTGGTCATAACTTCACAAATAATCTGGTCATAACCTCAGAAATAATCTGTTCATAACTTCACAAATAATCTGGTCACAGCTTCACAAATAATCTGGTCACAGCTTCACAAATAATCTGGCCACAGCTTCACAAACAATCTGGTCATAACTTCACAAATAATCTGGTCATAACTTCACAAATAATCTGGTCACAGCTTCACAAATAATCTTGTCATTACTTCACAAATAATATGATCACAGCTTCACAAATAATCTGGTCATAACTTCACAAATAATCTGGTCATTACTTCACAAATAATCTGGTCACAGCTTCACAAATAATCTGGTCATAACTTCACAAATAATCCGGTCATAACCTCAAAAATAATGTGGTCATAACTTCACAAATAATCTGGTTATAACTTCACAAACAATCTGGTCATAACTTCACAAATAATCTGGTCATAACTTCACAAATAATCTGGTCACAGCTTCACAAATAATCTGGTCACAACTTCAAAAATAATATGGTCACAGCTTCACAAATAATCTGCTCATAACTTCACAAATAATCTGGTCATTACTTCACAAATAATCTGGTCACAGCTTCAAAATAATCTGGTCATAACTTGCCCAATAATCTGGTCATTACTTAACAAATAATGTGGTCATAACCTCACAAATAATCTGGTCATAACTTCACAAATAATCTTGTCATAACTTCACCAATAATGTGGTCATAACTTCACAAATAATCTGGTCATAACTTCACAAATAATCTTTTCATAACTTCACAAATAATGTGGTCATAACTTCACAAATAATCTGGTCATAACTTCACAAATAATCTGGTCATAACTTCACAAATAATGTGGTCATAACTTCACAAATAATCTGGTCATAACTTCACAAATAATCTTTTCATAACTTCACAAATAATGTGGTCATAACTTCACAAATAATCTGGTCATAACTTCACAAATAATCTTTTCATAACTTCACAAATAATCTGGTCATAACTTCACAAATAATCTGGTCATAACTTCACAAATAATCTTTTCATAACTTCACAAATAATGTGGTCATAACTTCACAAATAATCTGGTCATAACTTCACAAATAATCTTTTCATAACTTCACAAATAATGTGGTCATAACTTCACAAATAATCTGGTCATAACTTCACAAATAATCTGGTCACAGCTTAACAAATAATCTGGTCACAGCCTCACAAATAATAAACGTATCAAACAACAAAAAACATAAGCGAAAATATTATTGCCCGGAAAAGCCATTTCTCATTAAAGGTACGGTAAATATATAATTATAAATAATACAAAAGCAACGTTTCTTTATATCCTAATAGCGACCTTAAGTTCCGGTGGCGATACGATAAAAACAAGAGGAAAACGGTGAGCGCGCAGTAAGCGTAACAACACCGTTAGACGAAGAGACCGTTAAAAGTATATTTTTCATCCCTCAAGTCATCTGGTGGCATTCATTCTTGCGTATACATATATATATATATATATATATATATATATATATTTCTTTGGCTAGAATTGTCGGCACTCCCGGTCAGATCGCTTGAGGCAGTAAACAATAAACTAACTACACGCTTAAGACGGAAAGAAACTTTATAGAACTGCAGAGAACAAACAGGAATACCTTATCTAATAGGAAAAGTCTATTAGGATGAATCGTAGACTCTTTTCGAGGGAAAAAGCGACCCAAAGGCGAACAGAACAGCCTTTCCCTATTTTTTAAAATCCAATTATCCAAACAAGGCACAGTGCCACTTTGAAGCAGGGGGCTACTATCAGGATTTAATTAGCAGGGTCATTATGAAGGGAGATGAGTAGAAAGATGTTTGATAACATTACACTTGAACTTCTGCATATCAGTGCAGTTGGGAAAGCAGAATCCCGGAAGGGAGTTCCGAAGACCTGCAGTTATGGGGAAGAAACTATTGGAGTAAAAGGCTTTCTTGCACCTAGGGATCTCTACTGTAAAGGGATGAGACTTAGTAGCTTGTCGGGTTTGTCGGGGGTAGTTACGTCGGGGAGGTACAAGTGTTTGCAGTTCGTCAGAGCATTCACCATTAAAGTATTTGTAGAACAGGCAGAGGGATGCAACATCACGTCGATGGGACAGAGGCTGAAGCCTAGATGACAGTTCAGGACCTATCAGGTTGGCGACTCTCTTTTGAACCCTGTCCAGGAGCGAGAGACAAGCAGCAGATGCACCAGCCCAGATGTGACAACAGTACTCCATACATGGGCGAATGGTTGCCTTATAGAGGTATAGGATACTGGCAGGCGTAAGTAGTTTTCTAGCACGGTAGAGGGAGCCAACCTTCCTTGCAGCAGCCTTGGCAATGCTCTCAATGTATCTATTCCAGTTCATATTCCCTGTAAACGTTAGGCCGAAGAGTTTAAAAGAACTACTTTCAGACAATGTGTTCTTGGCCATTACTATTGGTGGTAGAGAAGGTTTCTTGTAGTTATTGAAGGAAACAAGCTTAGTCTTAGCAGCATTGAATGTGACCCTCCATTTTTGTCCCCATTCCACTACAGATTGGAGGTCCTCCTCTAGTGTTTCTGCCATTTCCCTGGATATGTGTTCATTTGTTTTCCCCTCATATCTGTTATAGAGAGTGGTGTCATTGGCAAATATACCCATCTCCGAAACAATTTTATCAGGGAGGTCATTTATGAATATCAGGAATAATAGAGGTCCAAAGATAGACCCCTGAGGTACTGCCGCATTTATGTCATATTGTTTAGATGTACGACCGTCGAGGACAACTTGGATTTTTCTCTTACTTAAGAAGGATTTAATTACATTATGAATTCTTCCAGTGATTCCATATGATCTATTTTTCCTTAGAAGACCATCGTGCCATACCCTGTCAAAAGCCTTAGATATATCAAGGGCTACCGCTCTACCCTCCCCTGTTTTGTTCAATGAACGGTATATACATTCAGAAACTACAGTTACGATATCTGCTGTTGAACGGGCTTGCCTGAATCCATATTGTTTGTCAGTCAGAAGTTTAGCAGCTGTTAGGTGCTGGACTAGGGCTTGATTAACTAAGGACTCAAATATTTATACGAAAAGCGGAAGGAGGCTAATGAGGCGATAATTTAGTTGATCAGTTCTTTCACCAGAATTCTTGAAGACTGGTACCAGAGAAGCGGTTTTCCAGCAGTCGGGAAAACAAGTTTCGTTAAGGTATTTATTATAAAGTTTGAAGAGAACTGGAGCAACCTCGGCATAGCATATTTTTAATAGCACAACCGGGATGCTTTTGGGGTGTCTAGGTTTTTTATGATAGCATGTACCTAAGCAGGGGTGATTTTCAAATTGTCTAGTGTGGCGTCTTTTCGCAGAGGAAAATCAGGGAGGGAGTGGTGTACCGGGTTCAGTGTGGAGTTTGAGGCAAACCGACTGGCAAGCAGATTAGCCTTGTCAGTTGCCGTGCAAGCAACCTCATGATTGTTTGATAGTGGTGGGAATAGTTGACTGTCCATTATTTACTACGCTGTTGTAGATTTTCCAAAAATCCCGGGTTCCTAATTTCTGTGCTTCGATGCGTTTTCTGGTGGTTTCAGAGTAATCTGTCTTAGCTGTCTCTATCATTCTCCTACAATTATTTCTAGCTTCTATATACTTCTGTTTATTTGAGCTGGACTTATGTCGGTTGAATCTCCGGAACGCATGCTGCCTTTGACAAATGGCAGCTGCACAAACAGAAGTAAACCATTGGGGAGAGTGGGGCTTGCTATAGAATTTCCGTGCGGGAGCATGTGCTTCAATTGCAGTTTATAACTATTCAGTGGTCTCATTGGCACACTGTACCGCTGGAAGAGTAAAGATATTTTGCTATGGGGCATCTCTGATGAGTTCCCTGATGGCTTCCCAATCAACCTTTTTGTAATACCTCGTTGTTTCGAGTAATGGGTCTTCAGTTTTAGGGCGAGAATTTAGGCTGATTTCTACCATTATCACAGCGTGATCAGCATTCCCGAGTGGGCTGTGGGCATTTGTTGTACAGTCATCGGGAACCGTTGTTATGAGTAAGTTACTGGAATCAATATTAAATAGAGAAATAGTAAACCACCTCAGCAGGAATAACCTTCTTAGTGACAAAAAATATGGTTTCCGCTCTGCAAGATCTACCGCAGATGTGCTGACGGTTATATCCCACAGGATTAGTGAATCTCTTGACAAAGGCTTCCTTTCTAGGGCAATTGCTCTCGACATATCAAAGGCCTTTGACAAAGTATGGCATAAGGGTCTACTTCACAAGATTTCCAGCTACGGTATAACTGGAAATGTTTTCTCAATCATTAAATCATTTCTCTCTGATAGGCTCATAAGAGTAGTGGTAGATGGACAAAAATCGGAGGCCTGCAATATAAATGCTGGAGTCCCTCAGGGGTCAATCCTGGGCCCAACTCTCTTCCTGATCTACATAAATGACCTCCCTAAACACATACTTAAATCATTCGTTGACATCTATGCTGATGACACGACCATCTACGGCAACACATCAAAGGCTGTAAATGACGAAGTTCTCTCGGATTCTCTCTCCTCTGATCTCGAGCGCGTGGTTCAGTGGGGGAAGATGTGGCTAGTTACCTTTAATGCATCCAAAACCAAACTCCTATCCTTACATCATCAACGCTCTGATCCCCAGCTGGCATCAATTGTGATGGATGGCTCTCGTCTGGGTGAGGCCCCGTGTTTTGACAAGCTTCTGGGTTTGACCTTTACTCCTGATCTGAAATGGAACACGTACATCAAGTCTGTGGCCAAGGTCGCAGGAAAGATGGTGGGATCCTTCTACCGCTCCAGAAGATATCTCACTACTGATGCAATTCTCTATCTATATAAAAGCCAAGTACGGCCAAGGATGGAATACTGTTGCCATATCTGGGCAGGAGCTGCCAAAAACAGCCTATCATGCCTTGACAGAGTACAAAATAGACTTCGTGGTTTAGTGGGGGATGCCCTTTTCTCTACCCTGCAACCCCTCTCCCAGAGAAGAGACGTTGCGAGCCTATCCTTGTTTTATCGTTATTTTCATGGCATGTGCTCGTCTGAACTCCAATCCCTGGTCCCCCCTCGCCAATCTTTCACGAAAAACACCCGTCTAGCTGAATCCACTGTGAAAAATTTCCCCCACTCTATATTTGTGCCTAAATCAAAACGCGGATTTCATGAGCAAAGCTTCTTTCTTAGAACTGCACGCCTGTGGAACTCTGTTCCGTCTGCCTGCTTCCCTCCGGACTACAACTTGGATGTCTTCAAGTCTAATGTTAACAAATTCCTAATGAACCGCCCCCCTAATTAAACACTTCATAAAATCTCCTCACTAACGTGATGTACTTACAATAACCCTTATCCCTGAGTGGCTTCCGGGCCTTGATAAGTGGTTATCACTGTGTAAAAAAAAAAGAAGAGATCTAGAAGTGAGGCATGTTGATCTTGCTGGTCTGGGAAACGTGTCAGAAATGTAACCAACTGAGATAGGGAATGGGATATAGAGAATCTATGTGTTGTTCTACCAGCTACATCTGTGTAATTAGAGCATCCTAGCCAGTTACTGTGGTGGACATTGAATTCACCAAATACATGTACTTGTGCGCTAGTATCGAGGGAGATTGCTATATCTGTGCTGTCTGAGACTTTGTTTATTAGGGTACAGTCTTGGTTTGAGGGAAAGCGGTAGAGAAACTATTTTTTTACGTTTTTAAACAGTACTCTAAGTACATGTGTTTCGCTGCTCTACTGCACATCAGCATAGCTTGACTGTGATAGGGATTGAACCTCGATCTATAGGTTTTATAGTCGAATGAGTATACCGTAAAGCTACGAGCCTCTGCTGACATTATTATGGGTTTTTTTATGGTTTTTAAAGTTATTTTGCTGTTGTTGATTTTTAAATATTCGGTATTAGCTTCTTTTACTTAGGAGTTAAAGGAATTAGTTTTCTCTAAGAAATATCGCTACTATTTTTAGGACGTAAACACACACATATATATATATATATATATATATATGTATATATATATATATATATATATATATAAAGGTGCAGTGTTTACCTGATAAAAGCAACGGTAAACTTCAATCTAATATAAATACCAGTATTTATATATAGATAATTCAATCCCACCGAATAAAAAAGCTCGATACGCAAAAGAGGGTAAAGCTTAGTATCAGAGAAAGAAAATTAAAACTCCAAGTTGAAATTTACAATAAATTTATTGTTCAACTGAATACTCTCAAATACAATTCACAAAGTCCGTATTGCTATTCCTGCTATTCTTCTCATCAGAGGACAGAAAAAAGTCAGCAAATTATATTTGTAGTAATGCGAGAATTTGCGGGCTATGGCATTAAGTGAAACCGCAATTTATTCTAGTCATAAATTGCAAAGATGGGCATGCCCTTTAAAAATAACGAGTGAAAAATGTGGGAAATGTAAAGAACAACAATAACAAACTGAGAAGCTTGCATGCAGATTCTTTCAAGGTAAACCGAAAGGCGAAAATAATTGATAGAAAAAAATCCAAATTTAAAACCAGTTGAATATAATTAGTCCAGTTGGAAAATTTTCAACGCAACTGAAATTATGGCAATTGTTTTTTAAGATAGGTTGCTTCCCAGTTGAGAAATAAAATAGACAGAAAAACACCATGCCATCTCCCATCGCTGTCAATATAATTATAATATACACAGCCTCTGTCCCATCGACGAAATGTTGCATCCCTCTGCCTTTTCTACAAGTATTTTTGTGGTGAATGCTCTGACGAACTGCAATCACTTGTGCCCCCACGATGTGAGCACCCTCGACAAACCCGACAGGCTGCTAAATCCCACCCCCACACTGTAGAGATCCCTAGATGTAAAAGATCTTTTTACTCCAATAGTTTCTTCCCCAGAACCGCTAGACTCTGGAATTCCATTCCAGGTCCCTGATTCCCCAACAGTACTGACGTGCAGAAGTTCAAGTGCAACGTGAACCGACATCTTTCTGCCCAAATCCCTACATAGTACCCCAGTAGTTGTTGCCCCTGATAGTAGCCCCCTACACCAAAGTGGCAATTTGCCTTGTTTTGGGTGAAAATGTAAAAAAAAACTTATTTAAGAAGCTCAATGTAATTACAGAGCAATATAGTGAATGAATGACAAAAAAACTATATTCCAAAGTTCATGATGTTGATCATCTTACAATTTATTCCTTTAATTCAGTTGTCATTTACAATTCTTGAAAGTATCTGTTTCGAAGCACAAAAGTCAATCACTTAATTATTATATCCATTAGTGGATCTATTTTGTCTCTAACTCATTAGAAAAAATAACAATTAATCAATCAATCAATCAATCAAAAGGAAATAAAGTACGTTTTTATTAAAATCCGCAAATTGGAAGAGAAGCTATAAATAACTTGTAATATGTTTCCATGACGCCATTTTGAAAAATATTATTAGGTATTTACAGCTTCTCTTCTAATTCTTAGATTTTAATCATGTCAAAACATTTTTATTTGTAAGTTCATACCTTTATCAAATAAATGACTGCAATACTCGAGTTCGTAATTTAACTGCATGACCGTCCCATAGTTTATGGAGATGTATATTAGGAAAATCACATAAAATTGCGCAAAATAAGAGGGGGAATATGGTAAGAGGGAGGAAGAGATGATTTACAAAGAATAATAGGAGGATAGAGCGATAAAACTGGAAGAAAATGTGGGAGATGAAGTGATAAGAAAACAGAATGAAAGAAAACTAATAATAAAAAAAATAATAAAAAACTAATGAAAGATAGAAATTAGGAGAAACAAAATACATATACGAGGATCAAGAATAAAAGAAAAGCGATGAGAGATGTAATCAAAAATTGTTTTTCGCATTTCTTGAAGCCCAGCGTGTCTCGAAATCCTTATGTCTTCAATTTACCTTAAAGGGGAGAATTCACCGCATGTGTGTACCATCAGCATTATATTAATGATTTGGATCCACCCCTCATAGGGTAAATATGTTTTATTCAATCCTTGCCATTCGGTATATTTTAGAACCAATCCTCCAAAATGTGTTACAAGGAATACGCACATTTAAAATTCTAATTCACAGAAATTTACCTAAACTAAAAGGCATCTAACTTCTCAACCATTAATGTTTATTTAAGAAACAAAATAGCAGATTAGTGTCGCATGTATTACGTCACACTTATTATTCAAATCCTGTTCTTTAGATATTCGCACTTTATATAAATGCCTTCTAGTAAAATATATATATCTACATTCCAAATATTTGTCACTCGGTCAAAAAGGTCAACAGAGTCTTTTACTGTAGACAAAGACATTGTTGTTGGCTATATGCAGTTCTAGGAAGTCTATTCTTTCAGGCTTACCTCCTGTTGCACGAGTATATGTAAACAGTCACACATAAACAAAAAAGACCTGCTATATCATTATGTCATTACGTTTACAATAAACGTACACCTACCTTAGAAACAAGTATTTATTTCTTGAAAAATCTTATTTGGAAATAACTTCCTTACATTAATTTTACGTATTCAATAAAATTACTTTTAAGCATTTGAGTAAAGATACGAAAAAAAAAACTTATAATAATATGCGTTTATCCATATCCTTATATGATCGCGGTATACTCATACGAAACAAGCAGTTACAGATGTAAACATACGTTCAATAATTTCATAATGTTTTTGGTATAAATACGAGGTATGGTTACTAAATACGTTCTATTTATAAACATAGGCGATAAGAACTGGCCAAGTAGATGGAATCACGCTCTGCTAACAGTCAATCAGAAACCGGATACAATTGTTACACAATAGGCCTGGTCTAAGCCGGGTTGACATGCTAGTATATATATGTGTATATGCATATATGTATTTATATGGATAAAAATGTGGCACGCGTCTGCGGATGAAATGTGGGGAACATGACAGCTAAATCAGAATTGTTTCAATATTCCTCACGAATGTAAACAAAATTTGTTATTTTTTTAGAAAGAATGTACCAATTAAAGGAATCTGGTTATGTTGATGTTTTTAAAAGTTGACAGAAAAAGTGACACAAAAAGATTAGCAGATTGAGATTTGATTGTCAACCAAGCTGACACAACGATATACTGCTCTCTGTAGCTCTCTCACTCATCTCTCTTTCCACCATAACAGAAACAACGAGGAATAAAAACGGACTGTTGCTTATACCAAATGTGTTGTTGTGTATTTGAATTCTAGAAAAAAAAGGTTCATAATATAACACATTCAATAAAATGAATCTCTTAGAATTCCTGTACTTTTCGTTCTTCATACGAGGAGGACCTCTGCTCATTGTCTTCGTCTGCAAGTTTTACAATCTAAGACTTTTCCGAATTAGTACTGACATCTTATTTGTAATAACATTCCTCTTCCCTTCTAAAACTAAAGTTGCTTACAACGCAAAACTTAATATTCTAGTTTTTTTTTTTCATTCGTTTCATTCCACACTGATTTTATGTTACTTTCTTTTTCTTGTTTCTTTTCGACATTCATTATGTTATTTTCGTCGTTTTAGTGCCTTACACAGACTTGTGCAACGTATTTTTTTCATTCATTCAAAAAGTATAATTTGTACATTCGCGGATTAGTAAAATAACAAATTTCGAACACTTATTATTCCTAGTAGTCAAATTTCCTTCAGAATGGTCTCGTATATTATTCGTGTATGAATATTAATAGGTCCTGGATCTGACCTTAAACTATATTCAGTGGTGCGGCCCCAGCTTGCGAGATTTGGGGAGTGTGGAGCCACCCTTTAATTATCATTGCTCCCAGGTCTACCCGGAGTGGTAGTACCTGTTAGGGTTCCAATTATGGGTTTAATAGAAACCAACTTGAAAACAACAAATATATTCTATTAAAAAAAATGTTTTCAAAATATTTGGATTCAGCTTTAAATAACCCGAAATGGCTTGATATTCCGTAAAACAAAAACAACGAATATTCATAATTTCCCTCTTTGTTGTTACTTTTATCATATTCTTACTATTACTCCTACAACTATATAAATTCTATAGTAAAAATCCATCTCCCGACCAACGCTAGATACATTTTCTACTTATTTTATGTTGTAACAAGCTGATGTGGTTGCTTGTTGTCACTTGCACCACACAGTTGCAATTCAACTGGTCGCTATGACTACAATAACTGTTACAGCTGTTTGTTTTGCAGTAAGGTGAACGAAATTCAGAGAAATATCACACGTACCAAATAAACCGGCTATACGTTTGCAATAATCTCACAATAAGCGTTCACGTCAGTAAGGAAAATTAAATTAGGTATATCTTGAAAAAAAAAACCCTATTTGGAAATAATTACTTATTTCCTAAATCTATTTCACATATTCAATTAAGTTCAATTTCAAGCATTTCCGTTGAGTATGAAATATTTTATACACAATTATTTCTTAGTAAAGAAAGGAAAGAAAAATAAGCACCTGTCATGGAAATAACGATAAAACAGTTGTACTTCTGGTTGACTTAGTGAATTTTTGTTGGTAAGTTTGTCACATTTTCTATTCTGACGAAAGGATCAGTAACTTAGAAAACACCAACAAAGATTAAAATGGTTGATTCTCCTAAAGTGTTATAAAGTTTGATTTCAGGCATTACAGACAGCATTATCAAAACTACATTAGTGTCAAGGTGGCGTCAAAATCTGATCAGATTTTAGAAAAAAAAACATCAAATTGATACTCTCTCAATTGTATCTGACAGGTTATTTGGAGCGTACTTGACTTATGATAACTTCGTAGACAATAAAATAAATTCACACACATCGTTTCTACTTTTGCCCGTACTGTCATCTGAAATTAGATGTAAGCTGAAAATATAAAGATGTCTCACGTTGACTGTCATGGCTCTTGTGAGCTGCGACGTTGTTTGGCTGTAAAATTTATTATATATAATCTCTCACATTCTGAAAATCCTATCATAAGTTGCTCGCTTGGTTAGCATTGCTGAATGGCATCGTCCTTTCGAGTAAAAAAAAACGCGTACTTGTGAGACATCAGCTTGGGGTTATTAGCTCGTTGGATGGCCACGTCCGTTGTCGAGACGAAGTAGGTTCATTTCACAGTCGGATTTCGGCGTGGTTTGCTTGATCTGTGTTGATTAATAGAAATTCTTTTGTGCGGCGCGTTTTCTCAGTTGGTAGAGTGCTTGCCTCGCATGCAAGAGGCTCTGCTTTCGGATCCTGAGTTCGGATGTGTCTAACTGATGAGCCCAAATGAGGACGAAACTCGAGTTTTGGACTTCCGGTACTTTTGGGCTGCGACGTTGTTTGACTTTGGAATTTATTATATACAATCTCTAACATTCTGAATATATATATAATCATATATAATTTTTTCGACATGATATTATTTTGTACGCTATCGATTTTCTCCTGATGAGATGATAGCCAAAAGAGCTCTTGAGAAACTTCCGCCTATTTTATTCAAAACTGTATATAGATTCTGTACCTCCAAACATTTATTTATTTATATATATATATATATATATATATATATATATATATATATATATATATATATATATATATATATATATATATATATAAAGGATGATCCGGCATTTCCACGGATTTAATGATCATCAACAGAGCGAAACATTGCAGCGATTGGGACAGGGGAAGAGCTTGATAGACAGTGAAGATTAGACTTTATTGTGGGAAGCCTGTCTATTGTGTTACTTCATGCATAGGCGAATTGTGGCTTTGTAGAGATACAGGATATTGGCAAGGATAATAATTTTCCTATGTTGACAAAGTTGCTTTCGTAGCAGCAACGATGGCAATATTATCTATTTATTTGTTACTTGTTTGTTTTCGGCTAAGGTGCTATTAGCTGTGGCAATCTTGCGTTAAACTGTTTCTATAACTGTTAATAAACATGGAGTTCTGTCTTTAAAGCATAATACGTTGCATTTTTCATGCTAGCATTCAACTAGAGAAGGGTCTCATTTGCTATAGATTTACCACTTGACTTGGATATGTGGACCATCTTTTTATTCACATTTAAGAATAGGGCGTGGAGTCATTGGTAAACATACCCATCTCGGATAAACTTGCACTTAAGTGGTCGGTTTCAAAGATCAAACATAATAATTGTTGGCCCATGAAGTACACCTGCATTAATGTCCTATTTGATTGTATAGTATTCATACAGAATAAATACCGTGTTATTGTCGGAAATTACGTAAAATATTGGAAAATCAAAACCAAAAGTTTCTTTTCGCACAAACACAACATTTTGCAAAGAAAAATATTTCGTCGATGTGACAGAGGCTGAAGTTTAGCTGACAGTTCAGGACCTATCAGATTGGCGACTCTCTTTTGAACCTTGTCTAGGAGCGAGAGACTAGTGGCAGATGCACCAGCCCGAATATGAAAATAATACTCCATACATATATAGAGGTATAGGATACTTTCAGGCGTTAATAGCTTTCTAGCACGGTAGAGAGAACCCACCTTCTTCGCAGCGGTCCTGGCAATGTTCTCAATGTAATTGTTCCAACGCATGTTTCCTGTTAACGTTAGACCGAGGAGTTTAAAAGATGTACTTTCAGATAAAAAGTCATTGGCCATTGCTATTGGTGGTAGGGAAGGTTTCTTGTAATTATTGAAGGAAACATGTTTAGTCTTGGCAGCATTGAAAGTGACCATGCATTTTTGTTCCCATTCCACTACGGATCGGAGGTCTTCCTCTAGTATTTCTGCCATTTCTTTAGATATGTGTTCATGTGTTTTCCTGTCGTGTCTGTTATAGAATGTGGTGTCGTCAGCATACATACCCATCTCACAGACAATTTTGTCAGGGAGGTCATTCATGAATATTAGGACTAACAGAGGCCCAATGATAGACCCCTGAGGCACTCCCGCATTTATATCATATTGTTTAGATGTACAACCGTCAAGGACAACTCGGATTTTTCTCTTATCTAAGAAGGATTTAATTATGTCATGTATTCTCCCAGTGATGCCATATGATCTGATTTTCTTGAGAAGACCCTCATGCCAACCCTGTCAAAAGCCTTAGATATATCTAGAGCTAACGCTCTACCCTCCCTCGCTTTGTCCAGTGACTGGTATATACATTCTGAGATTATAGTTAGGATGTCTGCTATGGAACGGGCTTGCCTAAATCCATATTGTTGGTCAGTGAGAAGTTTAGCATCTGTAAGGTGATGGACTAGAGCTTGGTTAATTATGGTCTCAAATATTTTGGCGAAAGGTGGGAAGAGGCTAATAGAGCGATAATTTACTGGGTCAGTTCTTTCTCCAGAATTCTTGAAAACTGGCACTACAGAAACAGTTTTCTAGCAGGTCGTAAAGCAAGATTCATTAAGGCACTTGTTGTAATGTTTGGAGAGAACTGGAGCTACTTCGGTGGCGCACTTTTTTAATAGCACAGCCGGGATGAGGTCAGGTCCACATGCATTTGCAGTGTCAAGCTTACTTATGATAGCATGCACCTAAGCAGGGGTGGTTTTCAGATCGTCTAGTGTGGCGTCTCTCCGCAAAAGAAAGTCAGAGAAGGAGTGGTTAGCAGAGTCCAGTTTGGAGTCGGAGGCAAACCGTCTGGCAAGCACGTTAGCCTTCTCAGTTGCAGAGCAAACAAACTCATGATTGTTAGATAGTGGGGGAATTGTTGATGCCCATTATTTACTATACTGTTGTAGATTTTCCAGAAGTCTCGGGTTCCTAATTTCTGTATTTCGATGCGTTTTTTGGTGGTTTCAGTAAATTCTCTCTTAGCTGTCGCTATTTCTTTTTTACAGTTATTTCTGGCTTCTATGTACTTCTGTCTGTACAACTAGACTTATGTCGGTTAAATTTGCGGTGCGCATGCAGCCTTTGCGCTATGGAAGCTGCACAAGTTGAAATGAACCATTGGGGAGAGTGGGGTTTGCTATAGAATTTTGCAGTAATACCGACAATACGATAATGAAGAACAGTCTAAGTCTTTCTTTTACTTAAGAATAATCTGATTATATTTAATACTAGCAGTTCAGCCCAGCTTTGCTCGGGCCCTGTGTACTGTTCATAAATTTATGTGCATATATATATATATATATATATATATATATATATATATATATATATATATATATATATGTACTGTTCATAAATTTATGTGCATATGTATATAATATATTTAAAAGTTTTACTCGTGTTCAGGTAGCAAAAGTTCAAGTGTTTAGACCCAAAATTGGCGGAGGAGTTTGGTAGAGATAGGAAAGGTCAATTTTCACCCAAAGACTTATTTAAAACTTGTTGCATGTCTGAATACACTTTACGTAAAATTTACAAATGTGACTACTTGGCAAACAAATTTTCGGCAAAAAAAAAAACGATTAAAAAGCTTGCCTAAATATGCAGTATGTAAAATTTCAAATGTTTAGACCAAAACTTAGCTAAGTAATTTCGTAGCGATCGCAGAGGTCAAATCTTTTAAAATTTGACCCAAATTTTGACCCCTTAACATTTATTGATTTGGGTTCAAATCAAATTAAAATGTGTGATTCATGTCCAAGTAACCTACATCTAAAATTTCAAGTGTATAGATACAAAATTGGCGGAGGAGTTTGGTATAGTTTCAAAGGTCAAATTGTTGAACTTTGGCCTCTTGACAGCCAAATTTTTTGCCGAAAACCAATTAAAAATATATTCCCAAATCTCAATACCCCTTATATCAAATTCTTAGTCTGTATACTTCATATAGAAAATTGACAGAGAAGTTTGGTATGGAAAATGTACACACACAGGCACACACAGAGACAGTTTTACGAATTTCTTCAGTAGACAGAGAGAGGGCCTGCGTAAAAGGACAGAGACTGTCTATCCTTTCAGGCAGACCCTCTCTCTGTCGATAGAACGAATTCGTAAAATCATTGGACTTATTTGGGGATATATTTTGAATTTTAACTTCCTCACATATCTACTTTTATACATATATTTTATACAATTGTAATCCCATTCACCCTTCATTTATATAAATATATACATATATATATATATGTATATATATATATATAATGTTTTTTTTTATTTCATCCATTCGTTATAATTTTATAAGTAATCCCCACTTAAGTCTTTGCTCTTGCGTTACATTTGTTTTACACTTGATAGACATTCAACGATTGACTCCTGATTAGCTTGTTGATGAAAGGGCCCCCTGGAGTCTTCCCGGCCTTATTTAAAGCGCTTTATAAGTTTTGTACCGTAAAACACTTATATATATATATATATATATATATATATATATATATATATATATATGTATATATATATATTTATATTTATATATATATAGTTATATATATATATTCATGTATATATATTTATATATATTTATATTCATATGTATATAGTTATATATATATTTATATATATATATTTATATATATATTTATATATTTATATATATGTTTATATATATATATTTATATATATTTATATATATATTTATATATATATAAATATACATATGTATATATATATATTTATATATATATATATATTTATATATATAAATATATATTTATATATATATTTATTTATATATTTATATATATAAATATGTATATATATATTTATATATATATTTATTTATATATATATTTATTTATTTATATATTTATAAATATGTATATATATATTTATTTATATATATATTTATATATATATACATTTATATATATATATATGTGTGTGTGTGTGTGTGTTGTGTTTGTGTGTGTGTGTGTTTGTGTGTGTGTGTATTTGACCGTTAGGATATATAAAGGAGATCAGCTTACCTAACTTCTTACTGATGATTATTCAATGCTAAAAAAGGAATAAAGGAACAGAAGAGTTACAATTACGATAAGTTGCCGAAAGTCTACTTGAAGCAATATATCTTCAAGCGAAGATAGCTTTGCTCGATATCTGGACGATGGAGACTAGGGAAAATACGTCTTTCTTTGTTGCTCTGCTATGGGGATGCTGCCTAAATCCAAACAGGATCCGGAAGTATTTTTTTAACTGTTCAAAAAAAAATACGCCATAGAATATGATTGGTAATCGTGTGATAAAACCAGTGCACGGGCGAGCTCAACCGCTTTCTCTGGAGAGGAGAATTGCTGAGAAGTGTTAAAGTTGCACGTGTTTTAGGGCCAGTAAAGATAATTATAGCTTGTTATGTTTCTACTTCGACATACTACACCCAATATTCCCAAAACGTCACCAATCTGGTACTAACCAGGTTTAACGTTGCTTAACGTTCGTGATCTAATGAGGATAGCTGTGCCAACGTATTTACATCCTAGGACTTAAGCGTTGATTAATGATGATTAATTAGTAAACAAAAATAAAAATCCCATTTATCCATCTATAAAATGTCTTCATCCAACTAATAAATAAAAAAAGTAATAAATAACGCCATAAAACAATACATATATATGCATATATATAAGTATATGCATGTATATATAAATATATATATATATTTATATATATATGTATATATATATATATTGAAATATATATATTAAAAATATATAGAATAAAACGTGACGAGTTAAACAAAAGAAAAGTATACGTTTAACGCTATTATCAGGCACAAAAGCTTTATTGTAACAAAATGGCGAGACAATGTTATGTCATTGAAGCCATGAACTAAAGCTAAACATTAAAAAAAATAGAGTAACTTTTGTCCGTTGCGCGGACGTTTTAGTCGTTTAAAAACGAAAAGAAAATAGATTTGAAACAGTACTTTTAAACCCTTTTTCTCCTGTAACTGCAAATTAATACTAACACATAAAAAACGTTTGAAATATATCATTTTCTTGCGTAATGTTTGCCGTTTATGTTATAATTTGAGTAAACTGTTTTATTCTCATTATAAAAAAACATTGGCGTATTTATATATTTCATGTCGTAAGTATATGTGTATACCAGTGGCATCACCCAAAAATGGTGGAGTACACTTCTCTCGAAGGAGGAAGTACCAGAGGAATATAAAATTTACGAGCGGTCCATAGTCGCATGCATGAGATTACAGCGTTATGCTGTTGCAGTTATTTCAAGGCGTCGACCACATCCTACATTCAGCGCCTGACATTTTTTAATGGTTACCCATCTGATACTGACAATGCTCGACGTTGCTTAATTTCGTTGATGTAATGCATCCCCGTATTTCAACGTGATTTATGTTGAGTTAACTATACCACTGTGTTAGTCTTTATTAATGCAAGATGGAGAACAAAAGAGTATAATAATAGACTTGGAATACTCTTGCCACATCTAGGCAGGAGTTTCTCGGCGCACCATATCCAACCATGATAGATTTCAAAATCGGCTTTGAAGCCGAGTATATGATACCCTTTTCTCTTCCCTTCAACGTTTTTTGCACAGGAAACGTTGCAATCCTGTCTTTGCTTTATCGTTGTTTTCATGGCAGGTACTCGGCTCAGCTTTAATCTGTGGTCTCGCCTTACCACACTGTCACAAAAAACACACGACTAGCTACAACCACTATATACGATTTCTTCCACTTTCTTTCTGTGCCGAAATCTAAACACAGATTCCATAAACAAAGCTTATTTCCCAGAACTGTCCGTCCGTGGAACACTGTTCCCACTGGCCTGCTTCCCGGTAATCTTCAAATCCAATGTAAACAAGTTCTTGTTGCGCCGTCCCCATAAATAATCAGATTCTACCCAATTTATGCCATTAATGGTTACTACACTATCGCCCTGCATTCATTGACCCTTATCCTCGAGTGGCCTTCCGATGTTGATAAGTAATGACTCTCAAGTAAAAAAAAATCCTCCGACAAAGGCACACAGGCCATGAACCCTTTGGAACGGAGGAGTAAGTCTTTCAAAGACTAAGACAGATCGTACCTCATCTTGACCCAATAGGTCTGATGGTTCAGTTCTTAGGTTAGCATAATCATACTAAGCGGGGGTTGACTTGTATGAAAACTGACCGCTACCAGTTTTCCTAAAAAGGTGATTAGTGTTTAACAAAAACACTAATCACCTTTAATCAACCAATTAATTAATAAAAAACTTGTTCTTTAACAACAAATAAGCTGAAATGATTAACGAATATGAATTTTGTAATGATGATTATTTGTTTTCGTTTCGGAAAGATTTTTCTTTTTAATAATTTTTGTAGATTTGTTTTATTGAAATATATATATATTAAAAATATATAAAATAAATTCCAAACGTATTGGAAAGGTTACTATTTGGGACCATATCAAATAGTGTCTATCTAGAGATTTGAGCAGCGACATATCTACTCACATTAAACGTAAATTTTTGCATGTTAGTACAGTCAGGGAACCAGGGAAAGGAGAGGGAATTCCAAAGTTTAGCAGTTCGAGAGAAGAACATCTTAGAGTAGATAAGGTTCCGGCATCTAAGGTTCCTTACAGTTTAGAGGTGGAGTTTTGCTGCTGATTGGGTTATATAAATGCTACGGATTCGTCAGAATACAGTCCATTAAAATACTTGTACATCAAACATAAGAATACAACATTTTGGCGATGGCACAAGAGCTGGAATTTGGTTGATAGTATAAGATTGAAAGCTCTTTTTTAGACCTTGTCGAAAAGCGAGAGCCTAGTGGCAAGTGGATCAGATTAGATGTATCATCAATACACCATGCATTGAATGGTATCTTTATAGAGATACAGGTTACTCTACAATGTGAGTACAACACAGGAGCACGATAGAGAATGTACACATTCTTTGCAGATTGTTTTCTGAATACGAACATGAATTTATATAAAAAAAGAAACACTATAATATGTGACTAAAGCAAATATTTTAGAAATTTTATGCCAAGCATTTGTTACGGTTAGCGTTTTCTATTTTATAAGAGACACACGGATGTTAACTATCTACTTTATATCTTTAACTTGGGCAATACTTCAACCGAGATTCGTATTATTTGGATTCTACACGACGACAGCTTTTATCTTACATGGCATTTTCACAACGTTTCGGTCGATGTAATCTCCGACCTTCTTCAGGTGTATCTTATCGATCTCGAGAATTTTTCGTCGAAATCGGGAATTTGGATGGAATTTCGAGTAAAAACTTTTCTATATCTACAAGTGTAGCATGTTCTTATTCCGTCCGACGTGACTGGGTCAAAGTTCTAAGTAATTCTCAATTGTATTTTTCGGTCGCCCGCACTGAGAATTGAACCTCTAACCTTTAAAGAATATGACTTCTACAATTGAATTTTCCAAATGACCTAATCACTGCACCGCAGATCTTTGCGGACAGTTCTGGTACATATTTCCGGAGCCTTAAACTTCTACTTTTAACTGTAAATATCATTATTTCTTAATTATTATGAGCATATATTACTTGTAATTGTTTTATTTTTTTACTGCATATATATTATCTATTATTTAGAATTAACGGTTTCCATATCATGTTAAATTCGATACTAGGTTTACTCAGTAATTAATTGTCATCCAGCATATTTGCTGCTTCTTTGCGTCATATTTGTCTATAATTTTTACTTACTCTTCGTAGATGGTTTCCCCTTTCCATTGAGATATTGTCAGCCACACACGACTCTTCAATTCTTCCACATCACCCGGCTTTTCACTGTTACTTTACCGTATATATAATGACCGACATGTTTCATCTTTGTATAGCTTTCCACATTTATATAGGATCTCATGTACACAGTTCTTAGTCAGAATTTTCTTCTGTAAAAGGCTTTACTCACACAAGCTGCTTCCAGAAAGTTGAATTCCTTCTGAATACTGTTTTAATGTTACATGGATGAATATGCTTTGAAGTATTCGACAGAAACATTCCCGAGTTCGAAAAGGTATGTCTGAAGAAGGTAGGAAGTTACATCCACCGAAACGTTGTGAAAATGATACTAAAAATGAGAACAGCAATCCGATGAATCAAAGTAATGCCAATAACGAAACTTCATCTCAAAAATTCAAAAACATTACAACCGGAGTGTTGTGTTTTCAAGTTGCAAGATCAGTTTATTTCGTACTACAGAATCGTACTACAGAAGATTCATTTACATGTTTAATCTCTTTAACGAATGAAAGTAATATTCTCTATTATGATCAAGATTACCATTAAGCAATTCATCAGAATTAAGAAATTCATCAGAATTAAGATATTTTTCTTTTGGTACAATCAGACATTTAATTTGTACAATCAGATATTTCATTCTTTAATTGACCAAAACATCATAGCAATTATGACGTTCTATATTCTTTACGAAACAATTTTCATTGTCTTTTAAATACAAAACAAGTGCAAATAATATTGGTTTCTTACATTTTAATATCAGAAAAGTAATAATTTACTGTCATGTTTCTATCATGAGTAAAATAGGAAAACTAGAAACGTTCTCTTTAATTCGCCATCAATCAAATCAGAATTGACCTTAGTCAATTTGTGTCGTGGTTCATGACATTTATCTGAACAAATCGTTTACCACACCAGCTGACAGGTTGTCGGAGGTTTGTCAAAAAACTAACACGAAAATGAAAACCCATTGATAATAGGTTTTACTTTCAAAGGTATGCTATAAAACAATATGACAGAATGATAAAATCTAATATATAAAACGCTACATGTTTGTCTATCTGTCTCTCTGTCTCCATATTTCAAACTCTATCTCTTCCGAAACTAAAAGTCGATGAGGCCTCAAATGATTGAGTTGTTTTACGGACCATTCTTTTATGGTTCTTTAAGCGATTAAAATAATTTGTAAAGGGCCCGAAAAGGGTAAAAATTTTAAAAAAAGGTATACATTTTGTACAATCATCTTAGTTTATTTTTAATTCTTAATCAGTTTACCTGAGTACCTGAGTGGTAACGTCACCAGCTTTGAATGCTACAGTTTTGACGTCGATTCTAGTTGATGGCACCCAAATATTTTTTTTACATTTAAAATCACCACTCTAAAAAAATATATGCGAAATCTGGGCAAATTTAAATATTATATTTAAGCATATTTTATGCCCAGGCAAGCTCCCACCCCTAGTATGTATATATATATATATATATATATATATATATATATATATATATATATATATATATATATATATATATATATGATTTTCTTATTAAATGTTTTAATTTGAATAAATTAAGTGTTTAGTGTTTCACATTCGAAAAATATATTAGAAATAAAATCTGGCCTGAAGACGCTGTATCTTTGGCTGCAGAAACATGTATGCACATATGTATTCAATAATATTTATACAAATAAATACACTATAATTACACTGAAAAAAAATAAAACGATACAATCATTCTCTGTATTATAAAATACGTTCAGGTACACACATACACACACACACACACACACACACACACACACACATATATATATATATATATATATATATATATATATATATATATATATATATATATATATATATAATTGAGTTTAATAAACAAATTCAACGCAAATTTTTTATTCAAAAGTAAGCAAACAGTATTTTAAGCGTTCATAACACCTTCGTCAGGATAGAAACATTTTCTTACCCTGTGGCATGATGAAAGAAAAGACGTAAAAATCTGCGCGGTCTATTTCAACTGAGACGTTTTTAATATATGTATTATAAGTTAACTACAGTGTCTGTCTGGTGTATAGTTTCAAATAGATTACTTTCTCTGCTTTTGTATAACCTACGATGAATATCTGTATTCTTTTCAGTTACCTAGTGATCTCCCCCGATCATATATATATATATATATATATATATATATATATATATATATATATAAATATAAGATGAATGTCTGTGTCTGGTCACGAATAGGCTCCTATATGGTTGACTATTTAAAAAAAAACTGATTGCATATTATGATAGAAGATATATCGACGATCAGGAATAGGTATGTTTTATCTGGCAGAACAGTGGTTCATTAAAATTGTGGGGTCTGCGTTCGCGCCTGGTCCACAAAGTATTGAAATAAAAAAATTAAAAAATTAAAAAAAAACGTTTACAAATGTTTTTTATATAAATGTACATAAGAATATTTTGATAAGTATGTTTTAACTTAAATATGGATGGTATAATAAAATTGTGGGGTATGCGTTCCCCCCCCTGGTCTCCATAGAATGGAAATAGGCACAAACTTTAATACAGATTTTTTTATATCTATCTGCGTAAGTATAATTTGATAATCATTTTTCAGTTTGAAGAAATATGGTATAATAAAATTATGGGGTGTTTGTTCGCGCCTGACCGCAGTGAATGGAAATATGTCACAAAGTTTAACAAGGTTTTTTTTTAATATAGATCCACAGAATATTGTGATAAGTGTTTCAGTGTGAACAGGTATGGTATAATAAATTATGGGGTTTATCTATTTTATTTTTAATTTCATCATATTTTGCTTTGGTTTTGATACCCCCAAATTCGAAGCTATCTCTTTACAACCTTTCCTTTTCATAACCTATCATACTTTCATAAATCAGAGTCCATTTTCTGTAGGCTGTTTTTGAACCCAGTCAACGACAGGTACTTTTGCTAGTATATATATATATATATATATATATATATATATATATATATATATATATATATATGCCAATTTCTTGTTTATATTATATATATTATAGCTCTGTAAACACAAACGGTATATAAAATTCTAAGCTGCCCATGTATTAAGCCGATGCCTTACACATGTTTTCATGAAATATGTATTGGCTTCGTTGACTTCCAGTACATTTTAGTGTTTACCGACTTGATTGATTCTCCACAACAATAGTACATTGCGCAGGTTGATTTAATGTTTATTTTCATGCCAAAATCGACATTCACGACGACCACCACTTTTCATCAAAAAAGTATCGTCATAAGATATATATATATATATATATATATATATATTCGATACCGTAATCTGGGGTGACCTTAATCCAAATAAGGTACAATACTCCTATTATCTTTTTAAATACGAAGTAAGGTACTCACAAAATTTCTGCTGGTGTTGAATTATTACGAAAGTGGGCAAGAACTCTTAGAACAAATGGAATTTTGCCAAATATTACATGCTCAGTAATTGTTCTCAGATATTCTATGGGGCCAAAGTCACCCCGGGATGGAGTGACTTTGGCCTATCCAATATTAAAACAAAAGTGTACACATTAATGTTAGTATATATTTTGAAATGATCAGAACTCTCGACTCCATAAATTAATATTTATTAACAAACCACAAGCTTCATCGAATCTGCATAACTTTAATATGTGCCTATGTTGATATTGTACATTTGGTGGAAGGCAAATGAACTGAATGCCATTTTCCTCACATTGGCTTATAATGTCTTCACTAAGTTGTCATCAATGAGGACATTTATTCCTTGTAGTCAAACTAATCTTTGAAAGTGATGTGATTGAACCATCCAGATTTCGAACGATTATAGCGGACCTTGTCTGGCTCACCTTCAGCACATGTTGACCAGGGATGTTTTGCTTTGTACACAACGTGCAATGGTAGTGTTTGTCCTGTTGCTGTTCCTTCTAACATAAGGCTTGTAGAACTTTTTGTATTCTTAACAATTCTTTTTTTTTCTACCAGGATCATCAGTCAAGGTTTTTTTTATCATACTTGATGGTGTTAGCTGGTGGAATTCATTCTTGACTGATATTTCGATTTTCAAATAAGTTTCTACTGATTTCTGTTCTCTTCCTCGAAATATTTTCACAAAGACGATTTTTGATTTGGTCTTTATTTCTCCTCATGAAACTGTAACACCAGTCTTTACTTTGAGAGTTATCCTTGAAACACCCAACAGTCTTGCCCTGATAATCAGGATATCGCTTCACTGTCATTCTAACGTTAATGATATCAAAAGGGAACCCCCAATCTTACAGTGCGACTAAATATTCAGTAATGGATTTTTCTTCATCGGGCCTTAGCACTGTCTGACCACCTGACACTCTAGGCTGTCTGTCACCAAATGACACTTTCACACCTTCCTCTGTCTTTTGCCATCTTGCAAGTCTGCAACAGCTTTCTAAAATCTTCAGATGAAGTTGAGTTGTAGATTCTCCCTCCTTGTACTGGTCAATATGATCTTGGCATTTTGCTAGCTGAAACACAGAAATAATCATTGTATAAACAATTAACAGGTAAATAAATGTTAAAATATTAAATATCTCGTCAAAATAAAATATTAAATTATAAATTTTATGCCAAACTGTTGTGGCGAAAGTCACATGTCACACATGTTTGCACAGTAAAGCGGGCATTTTGAATTGAAGATAATTAAATGTTATCTGCTTCACCACAATTTGTAAAATTATGTAAAATAAAAATGGATTATGTTGCTGCAAAAATAATGTCGTTTCTTTACGTGTAACTTCAAAAGATCATAACTCCTTTCATAATAAACTTTATTAATCGAAATACGATCCATTAGAATCGACACATTTTTGCTAACGAGAAACAAGTTTATTGATCCTATTAGCATAGAAATCCGGAGTTCTGGAAACGATGAAGAAATTGAAGGCCGATTCGACATCATCTCGGCTTTTGAAGCATTTTTTTGCGCAGAAGTTGTCGAAATGCTTGAAAATGTGATAATCGGTAGGCGAGAGGTCCGGGGAATATGGTGGATGAGGCATTCTCGGAGCCTAAATCGTTCATTTGAGACATGCGGGCGAGCGTTGTCATGGAGGAGATCCCTTCATATTGACCAACCTCGGGGATACGTTGGAGCTTTTGGTGCATTTCGTCAATTTGTCGGCAGTATTTCTTCGCCGTAATCGTTTCGTCCGGATACAAGAAGTTGTAATGGATGAGACGGGCCGCAGACCACCAAACAGTCTTCATAACCTTTTTCGGCTTCGGGAAGGGTTTTAGAGCTTCTCCGGCACCCAATCACTGTCTGAACGTCGCCGGTTGTCGTAGGGGACCCACTTCTCATCACACGTCACAATCGGCTCGTGAAATGGGTCGTTTACACCTCAAAACGACCATTTTTTAAAATTATCGTTCAAGTCATGCGGCACCCATTCATCCAACTTTTTTGACTTCCCTATTTGCTTTAAATGGCAACCGACTAGTAAGTGGTTGACCTAGAGTTCAAACGCAACTTCTAGTGTTGTTTTGCGAGGATTGGCTTCAATTAAGGCATTCAAATGTTCGTTATCAACCGCAGTCGGCCGGCCGCAACCGTCTTCATCTTCGAGGCTTTCGTCACCATTACGAAATTTCTTAAACCACCGTTTTTTCACACGTTCGTTATTTGTTCCTGGACCAAATTTATCATTGATATCACAAGCTGTCTCTGCAGCTTTGTGGCCTAGTTTGGACTGGCACAAGAAAATCATGCGGATTTAAATTTTGTCCATGCTGTCGAAAAGCCTGCAACAAACGAATGAAGAGATTGAGAATGATAACAAATAATACGATTCGATAAAACGCGTTTCAAAATGATATATAACATGGCTATATATATATATATATATATATATATATATATATAATATATATATATATATATATATATATATATCAATGTAATAATTCAGAAATCATATATAAAAGTAACATATGTGAGAAAACAGCTTTGTTTTTGCACCAACGTAATATTTCAGATGTTTTATACATTTTAAAATTAACCAATTAACAATGATCTGCATTCATTATTGTTTTCATACATTTCATTACTTTTTATATTACACATTATGTAACAGCATTTTTATTTGTGTTATCATAATTGATTTTATTCATACACATATCCTGTTAGATATGTTTCTATTCTAGAATGCAAGCGTACAAGTAACGAACATAAAAATACGTTTTTTTTTTCCAATTTGGCGGTTATTTATTTTCTTTCTGTTTTTTTTTTTTTGCAACAAAATTTTCGACGAGAATAACATTTTTTATAAACAATATTTGCTCTTTTGCTTGCAAAATATTAACTTTACATTAAATTGGTCGTTAATCATTAAGTCTTTGTGACCAAAAAATAAATAATAAATAATAAATCCCTTCAAACAAACTGAGAACGAATGAAAAACAGTAATTTCAACCGAGAATTATAATTAGTGATAGGTTTAAGATTATTTCTCTTCTCTGATAAACGTTAATCTTTACTAACAATTTCATTAGTGGATAAAGTACTTGTAAAATTCAGTTGTAGGTTGTATTCTTCTGGAGGGTTAAGATTATAATTAAATATCCCACGTGTTATTTCTTCTGCCCTTCACATCATCAATTTCTTGGTGGTTAAGTTCGACACTGTTGTCCAAACTTCTGTATACGTAACGCACCTTCTCTCAACTGCAAAAGCAATTCTGCTGATCGAACTTACTTCTTCAAAATCCAACTTCAAAAAATAAAAGCCCTCTCTGAAAATCAACCCCTCTTTTATTTCCAACCAGGAACATCTCATCTGCATATCAGGTGGTAACATTGCAGGCATATAAAGAGATAAGGCAGCCATTTTTGTTTCTTTCTTCTTCGTTCATTTCGTTCCACGACCTACCTGGTGAATTGTGCACAAGTAAGAGTTAGGTAAGTCACGCGTTTTCATACCCCCCTGATCTCATGATCGTAAACAGGACAAGGGGCAGTCAACTTTGTCGGGTACTTTTTCGAAGAATTGAGGGTAGCACTTCCTCATTGCCACCGTCGTTGTCATCAGTCTGTTCTATTATCCCCTCCCGTGGTTCCATAGGCGGTGTTTGACAATCAGGGCAAGGAGGGCACTTCTTCAACGAATCGGAGCCATCATTTCCTCGGTTCCATATTTCACAGTATGTTCCATCATCCCCTCTCGTGATGCTATAGGCGGTATTTCACAATCACGGAGGGTGGGCAGTATTCATCTTTCTCGGGTACTTCGATGAAGGACTAGAGGCATTACTTTCTCATCACTATTGCCACCAGTATGTCCCATCCTTCCCTCATCTGGTTCTGTAGATAGTGCTTCTATGCTAACCTGAAGGGGGAGTAGGCGATTAGAATCATCCTTGAAATGTATGTGATCCTCCTCATCGTCCTCAGAATCAGACGAGGTATAACAGGGGCGGATATCTTTTACGTGACATGGTACACCATCAATCAACTTGGTCTGAGGGCTTATGATTTTATCTATTGTTCCTCTGCAATTTTTTTTTACATCAATCCACCTCTTTGGCACTCTAGTCAAGTTATCAGCTAAATTCTTCATCGACGAAACTAAGGTAATGTCCACCTGCAACCTGTATTCGTCAACTAGACGCTTTATTATCGCCAGCCTCCTTCGTACTTACATCTCACTAGCAGCTCTAATCTTAACTTGAGCCTTCCCAGTCAACGTGTCGGTCAACCAGTGGTAAACATACAATCAGTCAGTGTGAAGATGCACAATCTTGGCCTACCATTGTAATGCAAGATTAACGTGGCATCTGCCAAATTTATATGCTGGGCATCATTTTTCGGAGGAAGCCAGCATGCATCTTCCACAACAGCACCCAATTGTTCCAACACGACACCTGTAGCCAGTGAACTTGCGTCAACCCATGCATTCAGTTCGTTTCCAGATACTTGCCACTCGTCCCGAGCAGGGTCGTTCCTATGTACTCTAGTCAACGTTTCAGCCATCATTTGCTGGAGAGAATCATCATCCACCATGTTTTTGGTTACTGCAGTTACTCGTCTTTTTAACACTCCTGTTGCCGATCGGAGCCATCCACAGACAGGTAGATGCCCTACTAATTTACTGCAAATAGAAAACACAATGTGCCTTGTCAATACACTGGGTAACTCTAGAATCGGGCTTCCTCGCTTCCATCGCAAATATTGCCCTCCCAGACCTCTAGGTCTAACACGGGAACCCTATCCTTTAGACGCTTAGGCGCTTTGCTTATTAACCCAAACGATTCCAGTTTTATTCGAACCGCATCTGCAAACATTATATCCTCATTAACATAGATGTCGTCAATGTAAGCTGAAGCAGCTTTTGCTGTGGTATCATCCTGCATCAAAACAGTTTTAATAATAGTTGTCATTATTAAGGGTGCTACGGTTAAGCCAAAACCTAAACGTGTAAAATAATATCGTTTTCCCTTGATTATCACTGTCTGAAATGGCCATAATGACTTATGGACACGTATCTTCAGATAGGCTCTCTTCAAATCCAGCAGTGCTATAGTATTTCCTTTCTGACGCCACTCTCGTAGTTTTGCAGCGTCCACATATGCGTTTCCGGTGAAAGCATCAACATGTTGATTCAATTCTCGTAATCCATTAGGGATCAAATTTTGTGTTTAATAAATTGTTCAACATCCATGAGCAGAATTAATCCTTTGGGTGGTTCTAGACGTTCCCGTGGATATGGTATTAACCAACTGTTATCAATCCACGTCTGAAGTTCTTCTTCATATGCGGCCCTATTCTTGGTAGAAACTGCATACTCTGGAATGGTGTTGCACAGCCGATCTGATGCCTGGCTCATGGTCCACTTCCACTTTGCAGTCCACGCCTTTTCGTTGTCATCAAACGTAGCACAGAAGTCCTTGTCAATAGACATGGCTGCACAGACTCTTTCCCTTCTCCAAGCATTATACCTCATTTTCATATCAGGTGGTAACATTACAGGCATATAAAGAGCTAAGGCAGACCCGTTGAATTATGCACATGTGCTAGTTAGGTAAGTCACGTATTTTTCTATAAAGGTTCAATCCTCAGTGTGGCCGACACTCAAAATAGTGAATTGTTTATGTTTCTACACAGTCGTGTTCGAGGGGACAAAGAACATACTAGACCCATGGGTGAAATGAAAGTATTTAGTTATTCATTTTTTTTTTTTTTTTTTTTTTTTTGCAATTCCGTGCAGATTTCCTAGTTTAACATAACAATTGTAAATGTCCACAGAAAGATTCCCGAGTTTAAAAAGATACACCTGGAGAAGGTTGGAGGTTACATCGACCGAAAGTGGTGAAAATACCACTCAAGATGGGAAGAGTATACCGGATAATCCAATACGAATTATCAATCTTGGTCTCGATTCAAGTACATAAAACGATTTTTCCCACAAATCTTGTAAAATAAATTAGTTTTATTGATAAGGAAATAACATTGAGATCTTTGTTTCTTTTTATTTTGTCTTTGCAAACACTAATCTTTCATTATTATTCCTGATATTTCCAAAATATGAAAATAGCAAACGTATAAAATCAAACAATTATTTGCGAACTAAATCGCATTAATACATTTTTAACCAATTTGAATATTAGTAAAAAAAAAAAAAAAAAAAAAAAAAATTACCAGATAATAAAGGAGGGGAAATGACTTTCAATGTTTACAACGAAATGGCACCGTTGCTTACAAGCATTTTTTTTGTTAAATAACAAGTTGCTTATGTAACCGAATTTAACACATGCCTTCTGTTTGAAAACCGAAACATACAACCCAGAGAGACCGAGTGTAGTACATTTTATACAGATAACTTCTCGTTCAGCGAGATTTGACGAGACTTATGTTCTAAATCCGGGCACCCGGTGTCGGATAACAGAAAAAATGGTCTAATGTCGTCCATAGATAAGGAGATTACCTAATTTACCCTTCGAGGGTCTCCCATCGGTAAGTTCAACAATTTCGACACTATGAAAACTATTCAAGATTTAAACAATTAAAACTTTTCTTAAGTTATAAAACTTTTAAGTTCGTTTAAATATCGCTTCTGAGTAATAGAGTTAAAAAGATAAATGATTGCACGAGTTCCCTTTCCAATAATTTTTGTCTGTTATGGCAACGATTACACATGACAAAAAAGTTTTAGTAAAATAACAATGGAAGTATTAGCACAATTATAACACCAAAATCAGACTAAGTAAACGCAAAAAATGTCCAAGATATTTTACAGCTAACCGCTTCAATATAACATGATTATTCATAGTTGTATTGGTATTATTATACGTAATAGTAATCAGGTTTATAATAGTAGTACTTTTTAGACACAATTAGTCATTATTTTACTGAGTAGTAGTAATAATAATAGTAGTGATAATAATAACAGTAGTAATAATAATAATAGTAATAATAATAATAGTAATAATAATAATAGTAATAATAATAGTAGAAATAATAATAATAGTAATAATAGTAGTAATGTGTATTTGTTGTTTCATTTCTGACAGGTTATTTTTTTCTTTTATGTGATTATTTGTTATTATTTAATATATTGTGTCAAAATAATCTCAAAAAATTCTAAAACTATTGTTTTCATTAATTTCACATTGATAATTTAAAAAAAGTAGCGCCACTTTATAGTAGAATATATTTAGCTGTGGGTTCTTATCTTCAATGATAGGAAATTATTTTATCCGCCATTTAATCCGTCGCGCTTAATCGTTTTCCAAAGTATCTTTCTAGTTTAAATACTATACGGTCAAGCCATTTCTATTCGCCCATCACGCTCTTATTAGAAATATGTTGAATGAGCAAAATAAGAAGACGTACAGCATTTTTCCAAATACTTCATCAACTATGTTGTAGGTCTTTGATGACAAGGACCCGTGGTGGAATGGATAACGTATTGTGGCAAATTGTCCTTATGCTGGGCTTGAAGCAGGGAGAAAGTTGCAACAGGTTGCCCTGTTGCGACCTCTAAGGTCTGGAAGCACTAATCTGCGTCCAACCCCTCCTACTGCCTGAATACCAATGCCTAAAAAAAAAAAAAAAAAAAAACTAACACGCCCCCTATGCGGTATTCAGCCGCTTTAAATACGAAGTAGTGTGGTGGCATAACGTGAAATTACGTTATCACGTGAATCACGCATGTCCAAAAATGAAGACTGCACCGAAGACGCCCAGAGAGGCAGACGCTTAATATAATTTCTCACAGTATTTGGCAAAATTCAGTTGAAAATTTACACTCTTCTCCAAGTTGAAGATTCAACTATCAGTGCGTGTGGCATTCAAAAATATAATTATTTGAGATTCTACTCAGTCATGGCTGACAGAACGAGAACACGCTACCCTAGTAGATGTTTCCGCTTGAAATTCCGCGCAGATTCCCGAGTTCAACACGATACACCGGAAGAAGATATTGAGTTACATTTGGCGAAAAGTAATTCCAAATAAAACTGAATATGTAAACAGTACATAACAAAAATGGGTACTAGTGCATTTATTGATCCGTGCTGAAATAATAACGTTATTTAAAAAGCCGTTATTAACATGGAGAGAGGAGGGGGCTTTGTAACTATTCTATACTTTTAACCTTACAATTGAATAATAAAAACAACATATGATAAAACTTTAAACTTGGAAATTTAATTGTTTAATACGGAATACATTTTATTTTTTTAATTGTTTAATACGGAATACATTTTATTTTTTTTAATTGTTTAGTACGGAATACATTTTATTTTTTAAATTGTTTAATACGGAATACATTTTATTTTTTTTAATTGTTTAATACGGAATACATTTTATTTTTTTAATTGTTTAATACGGAATACATTTTATTTTTTAAATTGTTTAATACGGAATACATTTTATTTTTTTTAATTGTTTAGTACGGAATACATTTTATTTTTTAAATTGTTTAATACGATATATATTTTATTTTTTTAAATTGTTTAATACGGAATAAATTTTATTTTTTAAATTGTTTAATACGGAATAAATTTTATTTTTTAAATTGTTTAATACGGAATACATTTTATTTTTTTAATTGTTTAATACGGACACATTTTATTTTTTTAAATATTTGAATACGGAATACAGTTTTTGTAAATTGTTTAATACGAAATACATCTTCTAAATTGTTTAATACAGAATACATTTTATTTTTTTAATTGTTTAATACGGAATATATTTTATTTTTTTAATTGTTTAATACAGAATACATTTTATTTTTTTTAATTGTTTAACTTTCGTATTCGGTAATAAATTTAGATTCTGATTGTTGACCGAAGTAGCATGAGACATGCTGATATTAAGCTTGGGACAATCGGTGCAAGAGTGTGAAAATTAAAAAAAAAATGGAACTAGCCAGGTGAAGGTCGATCGATGGTTATTGGTTTATGTTTTAATTTTTAACCTTGCAACAAACATGTCTCCATAGCTCAAACATAAACGTCAAAAGAAAAAGTAAATCGTAAGCTAAAGGTTTTGGTTTCGATTCTCGGTGGTGGCGCACGGGTAATTTTGTACAACTTTTAAAATCATTACTATATATAAGGTCCAATATACTATAATAATACCACAGCTGCATTAATCAAAATATATTTAAGCGTATTTTACGACCGGGCAGTGCCGGGCGGCCTGTTAATGATAGATAAAATATCTCGCTTTTAACACGGCTTTTATTTTCAAATATATATATATATATATATATATATATATATATATATATATATAAATACCTACATACACTAGTGTTTCGTGGTTACGATCAACGCTGATCGAAGGATTTTGACTCCATAACAATGAACATTCACCGCCACGACCTTAAGAGAAAGTTTAACATTAATAAAGTTTAAAGCTTTAATAAAGTTTAACATTAATAAAGTGTAAAGCTTTAATAAAGTTTAACATTAATAAAGTTTAAAGCTTTAATAAAGTTTAACATTAATAAAGTTTAACATTAATAAAGTTTAACATTAATAAAGTTTAACATTAATAAAGTTTAACATTAATAAAGTTTAACATTAATAAAGTTTAACATTAATAAAGTTTAACATTAATAAAGTTTAACATTAATAAAGTTTAAAGCTTTAATAAAGTTTAACATTAATAAAGTTTAACATTAATAAAGTTTAACATTAATAAAGTTTAACATTAATAAAGTTTTACATTAATAAAGTTTTACATTAATAAAGTTTAACATTAATAAAGTTTAACATTAATAAAGTTTAACATTAATAAAGTTTAACATTAATAAAGTTTAACATTAATAAAGTTTAAAGCTTTAATAAAGTTTAAAGCTTTAATAAAGTTTAACATTAATAAAGTTTAACATTAATAAAGTTAAACATTAATAAAGTTTAACATTAATAAAGTTTAACATTAATAAAGTTTAACATTAATAAAGTTAAACATTAATAAAGTTTAACATTAATAAAGTTTAAAGCTTTAATAAAGTTTAAAGCTTTAATAAAGTTTAACATTAATAAAGTTTAACATTAATAAAGTTTAACATTAATAAAGTTTGACATTAATAAAGTTTAACATTAATAAAGTTTAACATTAATAAAGTTTAACATTAATAAAGTTTAACATTAATAAAGTTTAACATTAATAAAGTTTAACATTAATAAAGTTTAACATTAATAAAGTTAAACATTAATAAAGTTAAACATTAATAAAGTTAAACATTAATAAAGTTAAACATTAATAAAGTTAAACATTAATAAAGTTAAACATTAATAAAGTTAAACATTAATAAAGTTTAACATTAATAAAGTTAAACATTAATAAAGTTAAACATTAATAAAGTTAAACATTAATAAAGTTTAACATTAATAAAGTTTAAAGCTTTAATAAAGTTTAAAGCTTTAATAAAGTTTAACATTAATAAAGTTTAACATTAATAAAGTTTAACATTAATAAAGTTTAACATTAATAAAGTTTAACATTAATAAAGTTTAACATTAATAAAGTTTAACATTAATAAAGTTTAACATTAATAAAGTTTAAAGCTTTAATAAAGTTTAACATTAATAAAGTTTAACATTAATAAAGTTTAACATTAATAAAGTTTAACATTAATAAAGTTTTACATTAATAAAGTTTTACATTAATAAAGTTTAACATTAATAAAGTTTAACATTAATAAAGTTTAACATTAATAAAGTTTAACATTAATAAAGTTTAACATTAATAAAGTTTAAAGCTTTAATAAAGTTTAAAGCTTTAATAAAGTTTAACATTAATAAAGTTTAACATTAATAAAGTTTAACATTAATAAAGTTTAACATTAATAAAGTTTAACATTAATAAAGTTAAACATTAATAAACTTTAACATTAATAAAGTTTAAAGCTTTAATAAAGTTTAACATTAATAAAGTTAAACATTAATAAAGTTAAACATTAATAAAGTTAAACATTAATAAAATTTAAAGCTTTAATAAAGTTTAACATTAATAAAGTTTAACATTAATAAAGTTTAACATTAATAAAGTTTAACATTAATAAAGTTAAACATTAATAAAGTTTAAAGCTTTAATAAAGTTTAAAGCTTTAATAAAGTTTAACATTAATAAAGTTTAACATTAATAAAGTTTAACATTAATAAAGTTTAACATTAATAAAGTTTAACATTAATAAAGTTTGACATTAATAAAGTTTAACATTAATAAAGTTTAACATTAATAAAGTTTAACATTAATAAAGTTTAACATTAATAAAGTTTAACATTAATAAAGTTTAAAGCTTTAATAAAGTTTAAAGCTTTAATAAAGTTTAACATTAATAAAGTTTAACATTAATAAAGTTAAACATTAATAAAGTTAAACATTAATAAAGTTAAACATTAATAAAGTTTAAAGCTTTAATAAAGTTTAACATTAATAAAGTTTAACATTAATAAAGTTTAACATTAATAAAGTTTAACATTAATAAAGTTTAACATTAATAAAGTTAAACATTAATAAAGTTTAACATTAATAAAGTTTGACATTAATAAAGTTTAACATTAATAAAGTTTAACATTAATAAAGTTAAACATTAATAAAGTTAAACATTAATAAAGTTAAACATTAATAAAGTTAAACATTAATAAAGTTAAACATTAATAAAGTTAAACATTAATAAAGTTAAACATTAATAAATTTAAACATTAATAAAGTTTAACATTAATAAAGTTTAACATTAATAAAGTTTGAAGCTTTAATAAAGTTTAAAGCTTTAATAAAGTTTAACATTAATAAAGTTTGAAGCTTTAATAAAGTTTAAAGCTTTAATAAAGTTTAACATTAATAAAGTTTAACATTAATAAAGTTTAACATTAATAAAGTTTAACATTAATAAAGTTTAACATTAATAAAGTTTAACATTAATAAAGTTTAACATTAATAAAGTTAAACATTAATAAAGTTAAACATTAATAAAGTTTAACATTAATAAAGTTTAAAGCTTTAATAAAGTTTAACATTAATAAAGTTAAACATTAATAAAGTTTAACATTAATAAAGTTAAACATTAATAAAGTTTAACATTAATAAAGTTTAACATTAATAAAGTTAAACATTAATAAAGTTAAACATTAATAAAGTTAAACATTAATAAAGTTTAACATTAATAAGGTTTAACATAAATAAAGTTTAAAGCTTTAATAAAGTTTAACATTAATAAAGTTAAACATTAATAAAGTTAAACATTAATAAAGTTAAACATTAATAAAGTTTAACATTAATAAAGTTTAACATTAATAAAGTTTAACATTAATAAAGTTTAACATTAATAAAGTTTAACATTAATAAAGTTTAACATTAATAAAGTTAAACATTAATAAAGTTTAACATTAATAAAGTTAAACATTAATAAAGTTAAACATTAATAAAGTTAAACATTAATAAAGTTTAACATTAATAAAGTTAAACATTAATAAAGTTAAACATTAATAAAGTTTAAAGCTTTAATAAAGTTTAACATTAATAAAGTTAAACATTAATAAAGTTTAACATTAATAAAGTTAAACATTAATAAAGTTAAACATTAATAAAGTTAAACATTAATAAAGTTAAACATTAATAAAGTTAAACATTAATAAAGTTAAACATTAATAAAGTTTAAAGCTTTTATAAAGTTTAACATTAATAAAGTTTAACATTAATAAAGTTTAACATTAATAAAGTTAAACATTAATAAAGTTAAACATTAATAAAGTTTAAAGCTTTTATAAAGTTTAACATTAATAAAGTTTAAAGCTTTAATAAAGTTAAACATTAATAAAGTTAAACATTAATAAAGTTAAACATTAATAAAGTTAAACATTAATAAAGTTTAAAGCTTTAATAAAGTTTAACATTAATAAAGTTAAACATTAATAAAGTTAAACATTAATAAAGTTAAACATTAATAAAGTTAAACATTAATAAAGTTTAAAGCTTTTATAAAGTTTAACATTAATAAAGTTTAACATTAATAAAGTTAAACATTAATAAAGTTTAACATTAATAAAGTTTAACATTAATAAAGTTAAACATTAATAAAGTTTAACATTAATAAAGTTTTACATTAATAAAGTTAAACATTAATAAAGTTTAAAGCTTTAATAAAGTTTAAAGCTTTAATAAAGTTTAAAGCTTTAATAAAGTTTAACTTTAATAAAGTTTAACATTAATAAAGTTTATCATTAATAAAGTTTAACATTAATAAAGTTTAACATTAATAAAGTTTAACATTAATAAAGTTTAACATTAATAAAGTTTAACATTAATAAAGTTTAACATTAATAAAGTTTAACATTAATAAAGTTTAACATTAATAAAGTTTAACATTAATAAAGTTTAAAGCTTTAATACAAACGATCCCAGTAACAGGAATTTACAATCTCGCCAACAAGAATAACTGAAGGATTTTTACATTTCTCAGGCAATGCTCAACACTAGGATTTTTTTTTCTTAAAGGATTGTATGCATATATATATATATATATATATATATATATATATATATATATATTTATATATATAATAGTAGCAATTTTCAAAGCAATATTTAGATTAAAGTAAAAGAATAAACAAAAAAACTTGTCTTGAAACCAATATATACATACATATGTACACGCACGCGCGTACACACACACACACATATATATATATATATATATATATATATATATATATATATATATATATATATATATTAGTACAGTATAGATTTCTGTGTTATGTTCCTATCATTCGAGTGACACTTGATTTAATCATTTAATCTTTATTGCTCTTTAATAAAGCGGTCCTTAAAGTGCTTTTTTATTCACACGCAACATAAACAGCTTATAATTCACATCACTTGTTGTCGACTTCTTAATCCATTATTTTCACGCAATCAACACTGTTTTCATTTTGATTTTTGGTCTCGCTACTTTCATCATATTACATTATCTATAAATTAGTCATGATCTCTTGACTTGCATCGATAAACCATTGGACGCCAACGCGTACAATAAGATGAGAGAAAATGGGTTCATATCCAGTTGGGTGTATTGCATTCACCTACAGACGAATAAAACTCGAAAAGCTTATAAGAAATCTTCAGACAGATGCCAACTAAAATGTTTACAAGGAATCGATTTACTTAGGAATTATTCGTCAGCATTCAACAATACAAAATTCTAAGGGAGGACGACTACGTTCCAATCTACCGCTCAACATATCAAAGAATCGATTCTATATTTTATACATTTTATATTCAATTATTTAATTATCTAAAATAAACCGATATATATATATATATGTATGTATATTAATTATATGTGTATATTAATCAATTATATATGTATATTAAGAAATTATATATTAGTCAATCATATATATATATATATATATATATATATATATATGTATATATATATGTATGTATACATTGTTTTTTAATGTTTTTCTAATCTTATTTATCCCACGTGGCCGAATGGCATTAATAAAACAAAAGCCTTTCGCTGTTATCAACGTTGAGTTACAAATATCCAGATTACGATATAATTCACGCGCAAGAGTTATGTAAAGGTATGTTTTCACCTTGAAATTGGCTTTAATTAGATTACTAAACAAAACTTTTGAATTTGCATTTAAAAAAACGTTTTAGGGAGAGAACATATATTAATACATTATATATATATATATATATATATATATATATATATATCACTATGTATATATATCACTATGTATATATATCACTATGTATATATATCACACTATATATATATCACACTATATATACATCACACTATATATACATCACACTATATATACATCACACTATATATATCACTATATATATATATGTCACACTATATATATATATATGTATCACTATATATATATATCACACTATATATATCACACTATACATCACTATATATGTCACACTATATATATATATCACACTATATATGTCACACTATATATATCACACTATATATCACACTATATATATCACTATATATATATCACAGTATATATCACACTATATATATATCACACTATATATATCACTCTATATATATATCACTCTTTATTTATCACTATATATAACTATGTATATATCATCTATATATATATATCACTCTCTCTATATGTATCACTACATATTTATCACTATATATATCACTATATATATATATCACTATAACTACTTCATTTACTCACATAAAATTAATATACTTAAGTATAGATTTATGCGTAAACTTTAAGTATTTACTTCAAAAGTGCACAATACGTAGGTTGAGCTAGTTTGTAATTTATAAAATGTATATGGCGATTAAGCTACACTGAATATTCGGCGTTTCATCCACTCTAGGATTCGTCAGGCTTCTGCGCGAATTCTGTGGTTGTTTATCGTTTTTATATGGTCATCTTCTTTTGAGGATTTAGTTAGTCAATCAGCTTTCTGGTATCCACCGCGCCCCTTCCTATCAGCCAATGGGCATGCATTTTATCGAACAAGGGATCTGTTTTAAAACTAGGTTAGTGGTTTAAGGCAGACATTTTCTTTTTTCTTTTTTTTTAGTTTATATATAAATAAACTAACAAAAACAACAGAAAATAAACAAATATATAAATTAAATAAACATGAATATACATAAACGATCACACATATATGTATGTATATATATGTATATATGTGCATATATGTGTGTATGTATATTTATATATAAACTAACAAAAAAAAAGAAAATGTATGCCTTAAATCATTAACCTAGTTTTAAAACAGATCCTTTGTTCGATAAAAGACATGCCCATTGGCTGATAGGAAAGGGCGCGGTGGATACTAGAAAGCTGATAGGCTAATTAAATCCTCAAAAGAAGAGGATCATATTAAAACGATAAACAACCAAAGAATTCGTGCATAAGCCTGACGAATCTTAGAGACGATGAAACGCCGAATATTCAGTGTAGCTTAATCGCCATATATATTTTATAAATTACTATACCATTATATATCGCTATATATATATATATATATATATCGCTACATATATATCACTATATATATATATATATCGCTATATATATATCGCTATATATATATATATCGCTATATATATATCGCTATATATATATCGCTATATATATATATCGCTATATATATATATCGCTATATATATATATATATCGCTATATATATATATATATATCGCTATATATATATATCGCTATATATATATATATATATCGCTATATATATATATATCGCTATATATATATATATCGCTATATATATATATATCGCTATATATATATATATCGCTATATATATATATATCGCTATATATATATATATCGCTATATATATATATATCGCTATATATATATATATCGCTATATATATATATCGCTATATATATATATCGCTATATATATATATCGCTATATATATATATCGCTATATATATATATATCGCTATATATATATATCGCTATATATATATATCGCTATATATATATATCGCTATATATATATATATATCGCTATATATATATATATATATCGCTATATATATATATATCGCTATATATATATATCGCTATATATATATATCGCTATATATATATATATCGCTATATATATATATATATATCGCTATATATATATATCGCTATATATATATATATATCGCTATATATATATATATATCGCTATATATATATATATATCGCTATATATATATATATATCGCTATATATATATATATATATATCGCTATATATATATATACCGCTATATATATATATATCGCTATATATATATATATATATATCGCTATATATATATATCGCTATATATATATATATATATCGCTATATATATATATATATCGCTATATATATATCGCTATATATATATATATCGCTATATATATATATATCGCTATATATATATATATCGCTATGTATATATATATCGCTATATATATATATATATCGCTATGTATATATATATCGCTATATATATATATATATATCGCAATATATATATATCTCGCTATATATATATATCTCGCTATATATATATATCGCTATATATATATATCGCTATATATATATATATATATATCGCTATATATATATATATATATATATCGCTATATATATATATATATATATATCGCTATATATATATATATCGCTATATATATATATATCGCTATATATATATATATATCGCTATATATATATATATATCGCTATATATATATATATATCGCTATATATATATATATATATCGCTATATATATATATATATCGCTATATATATATATCGCTATATATATATATATCGCTATATATATATATCGCTATATATATATATATATATATCGCTATATATATATATATATATCGCTATATATATATATATATCGCTATATATATATTTCGCTATATACAGTGATGATCATATTTATTGGCACGGTAAAATAAAAGCTAAATTTTGTCTAATAAATTCTAAAAAAGGGATTAAATTAAAGAAAATAACAAAGTATATTATGTATTTTTAACTGGCCTTTCCGATGCAGCAATTGGATTTTAGAAAAAATAAATAACAAAGAAACAACAAACATAATTGCAAGAAACCCTTGTTCAAAATTATTGGCACGATTTATTTAATAATCAATTGTATAGACTTTGGCCTTGATTACCTTCCTCAGTCGCTTTTCATAGTTTACAACCAAGTTTCTTTAATTTAATCCCTTTTTTAGAATTTATTAGACAAAATTTAACTTTTATTTTACCGTGCCAATAAATATGATCATCACTGTATATATATATATACCCCTATATATATCATCACTGTATATATATGATCATCACTGTATATATATATATATATCCCTATATATATATATATATCGCTATATATATATCGATATATATATATCGCTATATATATATCCCTATATATATATCGCTATATATATATCGCTATATATATATCGCTATATATATATCGCTATATATATATCCCTATATATATATCGCTATATATATATCGCTATATATATATATATATCGCTATATATATATCGCTATATATATATCGCTATATATATATCGCTATATATATATCGCTATATATATATCTATATATATCGCTATATATATCGCTATATATATATATCGCTATATATATATATCGCTATATATATATATCGCTATATATATATATATCGCTATATATATATATATCGCTATATATATATATATATCGCTATATATATATATCGCTATATATATATATATATCGCTATATATATATATATCGCTATATATATATATATCGCTATATATATATATATATATCGCTATATATATATATATCGCTATATATATATATATCGCTATATATATATATATATCGCTATATATATATATATATCGCTATATATATATATATCGCTATATATATATATCGCTATATATATATATCGCTATATATATATATATCACTATATATATATATATATCACTATATATATATATATCACTATATATATATATATCACTTTATATATATATATATCACTTTATATATATATATATCACTATATATATATATCGCTATATATATATATCACTATATATATATATAGCTATATATATATATATATATATCGCTATATATATATATATATCACTATATATATATATATATCACTATATATATATATCGCTATATATATATATATCGCTATATATATATATATCACTATATATATATATATATATATCGCTATATATATATATCGCTATATATATATATCGCTATATATATATATATATCGCTATATATATATATATATATCGCTATATATATATATATCGCTATATATATATATATATATCGCTATATATATATATATATCGCTATATATATATATATATCGCTATATATATATATATATCGCTATATATATATATATATATCGCTATATATATATATATATATCGCTATATATATATATATCGCTATATATATATATATCGCTATATATATATATATATATCGCTATATATATATATATATATCGCTATATATATATATCGCTATATACAGTGATGATCATATTTATTGGCACGGTAAAATAAAAGTTAAATTTTGTCTAATAAATTCTAAAAAAGGGATTAAATTAAAGAAAATAACAAAGTATATTATGTATTTTTAACTGGCCTTTCCGATGCAGCAATTGGATTTTAGAAAAAATAAATAACAAAGAAACAACAAACATAATTGCAAGAAACCCTTGTTCAAAATTATTGGCACGATTTATTTAATAATCAATTGTATAGACTTTGGCCTTGATTACCTTCCTCAGTCGCTTTTCATAGTTTACAACCAAGTTTCTTTAATTTAATCCCTTTTTTAGAATTTATTAGACAAAATTTAACTTTTATTTTACCGTGCCAATAAATATGATCATCACTGTATATATATATATACCCCTATATATATCATCACTGTATATATATGATCATCACTGTATATATATATATATATCCCTATATATATATCGCTATATATATATCGATATATATATATCGCTATATATATATCCCTATATATATATCGCTATATATATATCGATATATATATATCGCTATATATATATCCCTATATATATATCGCTATATATATATCGCTATATATATATCGCTATATATATATCCCTATATATATATCGCTATATATATATATATATCGCTATATATATATCGCTATATATATATCGCTATATATATATCGCTATATATATATCGCTATATATATATCGCTATATATATATCTATATATATCGCTATATATATATCGCTATATATATATATCGCTATATATATATATCGCTATATATATATATCGCTATATATATATATCGCTATATATATATATATATCGCTATATATATATATATATCGCTATATATATATATCGCTATATATATATATATATCGCTATATATATATATATCGCTATATATATATATATATCGCTATATATATATATATCGCTATATATATATATATCGCTATATATATATATCGCTATATATATATATCGCTATATATATATATATCGCTATATATATATATATATCGCTATATATATATATATATCACTATATATATATATATATATCACTATATATATATATATATCACTATATATATATCACTATATATATATATATATATATATCACTATATATATATATCGCTATATATATATATATCGCTATATATATATATATCACTATATATATATATATATCGCTATATATATATATATATCACTATATATATATATATATATCACTATATATATATATATATCGCTATATATATATATATCACTATATATATATATATATATATATCGCTATATATATATATCGCTATATATATATATCGCTATATATATATATCGCTATATATATATATATATCGCTATATATATATATATATCGCTATATATATATATATCGCTATATATATATATATCGCTATATGTATATATATATCGCTATATATATATATCGCTATATATATCACTATATATATATCGCTATATATATATATATCACTATATATATATCGCTATATATATATATCGCTATATATATAGCTATATATATATATCGCTATATATATCGCTATATATATCGCTATATATATACCGCTATATATATACCGCTATATATATACCGCTATATATATATACCGCTATATATATACCGCTATATATATACCGCTATATATATATACCGCTATATATATATACCGCTATATATATACCGCTATATATATACCGCTATATATATACCGCTATATATATATACCGCTATATATATACCGCTATATATATATATCGCTATATATATATATATCGCTATATATATATATATCGCTATATATATATATCGCTAAATATATATATATATATATATATCGCTATATATATATCGCTATATATATATATATCATTATACATATATATCACACTATATATCCCTATATATATATCACACTATATATATCACTCTATATATATCACACTATATATCCCTATATATATATATCACACTATATATATCACACTATATATCACTCTATATATATCACACTATATATTTATATATATATCACACTATATATTTGTATATATATATATATATTTATCACACTATATATTTATATATATATTTATCACACTATGTATATATTTATATGTTTATGTATCTATTATATATATGTATTAATAAATTATATATATATAGTTTATAATCATATTTAATTTTATTTAATCAATTATATATTTATACATCAATTATATTTATTTATTAATCCATTATATATGTTTTAATTATCTATGATGTTTTATTAATCTATTATATATTTATTAATCTACAGTATAAATTTTTAGTTAACAAATGTAGATATATTTATTAATCTATTATATATATATGTGTTTATTTTTATATTTTATAAATGATTTTATATATATTTATAATCATTTATATTTATTAATCGATTAAATACATATTACTCTATTATATATATAAATCTAATACATATTTATTAATCAATTATATATGTATTCGATAAGCTATTATATATGTATTAATCGATTCTATATTTACTAACCTATTATCTCTCTCTCTCTCTCTCTATATATATATATATAGTTACTAATCTATTATATATATTTAGAAATTTATAATGTATATATAAATTTACTAATCAATTATATATATATATATATATATAGTTTTACTAAGCTCTTATATATATATATATTTACTGATCAATTATATATATACATTTACTGAGCAATTTTATATATATATTTACTAATCCCTTATATATATATATTTACTGATCTCTTATATATACATTTACTGATCTCTTATATATACATTTACTGATCTCTTATATATATATTTACTGATCTCTTATATATACATTTACGTATTTATTGATCTCTTATATATACATTTACGTATTTACTGATCTCTTATATATACATTTACTGATCTCTTATATATACATTTACTGATCTCTTATATATACATTTACTGATCTCTTATATATACATTTACGTATCTCTTACATATACATTTACTGATCACTTATATATATATATATTTACTGATTCCTTATATATATATTTACTGATCCCTTATATATACATTTACTGATCCCTTATATATACATTTACTGATCCCTTATATATACATTTACTGATCTCTTGTATATACATTTACTGATCTCTTATATATACATTTACTGATCCCTTATATATACATTTACTGATCTCTTGTATATACATTTACTGATCTCTTATATATACATTTACCGATCTCTTATATATACATTTACCGATCCCTTATATATATATTTACTGATCTCTTATATATACATTTACTGATCCCTTTACTTCCTGCTTGTAACCAGCTTTTCTTGTTCATTTGGGTTTGTCGCTTGAAGATCTTTTGAAGACGTAATATATATGAAACGCAAGTTTTTATTTGAACATAAAAATGCCATTAGAAATTTTTTTAAATTTTTAATAGTATAATTATGTACACGAATTCTGTTATTCATATCAATGTCTATTTCTGGCACGAATGGCTGCTGATGAAAATTTAATTGTACGGTGTAACTGGATGAAAACTTAATGGTCTTGGAATCTAATAGATTCCAAGACCATCCATGTTAGCATTGATGGACGCACATCCAAACACCATAACATTAATACAGGAGTGCCTCGAGAGTCGATCCCCGGGCCACTATTATTCATGATATTCATAACCTGATAATATTGTGTTCGAGATAGGTATATTTGCTGATGATACAACGCCCTATCACAAACACGAGGGAAGAATGGATGTACACAAATCTAAGACATTGGCAGAATCGTTAGAAAATGAACCCCCCAGACTATAGTGGAATGAGGTCGTAAATGGATGGTAACATTTAATGCTAGTAAGACTAAGCTGCTTTCCTTTTGACAATTACAAGAAGCCTCACCAACCACTGATATCCATGACAAATAACTCCATATATGGCAATTCCTCCTTTAAACTTCTCGTCGTAACATTCACTAGCAAGATGAACTGGAACGAACACATTGCGGACATTGCGAAGACTGCTGCAAAGACGGTGGGTTGCCTCTATCGTGCTAAAAGATTACCCACACGTGAGAGTATCCTGTACCTCTAAAATCCACCATTCGCCCATGCATGGAGTATTGTTGCAACATTCGAGCAAGTGCATCTTGGATAGGGCCCAAGAACAAGTCTTCAATAGATCTCGTTTTGTAAACTAAGCTCCAACCCCTGGCCTATCGCCGCAATGCTGCATATTTGTGCCTGTTTTTTTCAAGTATTTTAATGGAATGTGTGCTGATGAACTCATTGCACTTGTGCCCCTTCGACGTACATATCTCTGACAAACCCGCTTACAAACAAAATCACACCCCTTCACTGTTAAGGTCTCTAAATACCAGAAATCTTTCTTTTCTAATAGTTTCTTCTCTCGAACAGCTAGACTTTGGAATTTTCTTCCTGCTACCAGTGTTTCTAGTGGGGGTACATATTGAGACAACATATAATGGGGACGCAGAACAGTGATGGTAATGACAATGCTGAGGGAGTTACATTTTTATTCTGTTTACATCACGACGACGACTGCGACGATTCTTGGGGACTTCAGATTATTATTTATACGGTGATGAGGAAGACATACAACAGTTCTTGTTACACAGAGGGGAGATACATTATTGATGATGGGAACAGACAGTTAAAACTTGAGAATTATACAATAATCGTTTGCAAGATGATAGATAAAACACATTTACCTTTTCCTTTTGATGGAATGACGTCAAACACAACCATTTACAAATATAGATGATTCTGTATTCAACCAGCTGGTTGATGATAGTAGCCAGGGATTCAAGCCTTTACGACTATATGGTCTCTCACTCCCACTTCGTCTCTAAGGGGCATCAGCTCCCAGTCTGACCGACTCTTTCTGAGTCTCTCTGACAGTCTGTTCTGACTATCTCCTAACTTCGAACCCTGTCTCCATATATTGAAGATCCCTTTCCTGATGACGTCAAAGGTGTGGTAAACAATATGACTTCCCCACGTTTCAAATTACATGTGCGCTTGCACATGCATCTACACGCCTCTGGTAAACAAAGAAATTTATAAATTAATTGTATCGTTTTTAACCTATTTTGTTAATCATTATTTCTGAACTCGTATTGTCCATTCTTTTAACTGACATATTTAATATTCAGTTATTTCTAAAAGAATGAAATATCGAGTGCATTCCTAGGATTCAATATCTATTATCTTTTTACACGTGACGACTTTTCCAAATATCACTATTTAGTTTGCATTTTACGTACTGGAGTCTGTCACTTTTCATAACAACTGCTTCCCTGGCTCTATTGATATGCAGAAGTTTAAATGTAACATAAACCTATATTTTGCTAATCTTTTCTTAGTAGCCCCTTAAGTTGAAGAGGCGATATGCCTTGTTTGGTGTGGACGTGGATAATAATAATATTATAATTATATATATATATCATTATATATTTATATCATTATATATTTATATCATTATATATTTATATCATATATATATCATTATATATATCATTATATATATAAATCATTATGTATATATCATTATATATATATCATTATATAGATATCATTATATATATATCATTAAATATATATATATCATTATATATATATATCATTATATATATATATCATTATATATATATATCATTATATATATATATATATCATTATATATATATAGCGAGAGATAGAAAAGTAAATTAACAGATGCATACACCCATGATTAATATTTCATTTATTCGCATAAAATATTGCCAGGAATTTTTCAGTAGTTCCTTCAACCTTATCCTATATACTATTAGAGCCTGGTGGTAAGTTATTACAATAAATTTACGACAGTCAAGCTACAGAGTCTTCCGCATTTTAACCTATTTTTAACCTATCACAAAGCTGCAATCTCTCTGCTGCCTAATTTGCATACAATCGTTTTTATACCTTATACACATTATATTAAAACCGAATTAGTCAATATTTGCTTAGAGTTCGTCTCATCTTAGACTAAAAAGTAATAAAGTATTCATGGTAGATATGATTGATTAATCGAGTAACCCTTATCTTCTACCTTTCTTACTATACGTTGTTTGATCACACACACACACACAAACACACACACACACACACACACACATATATATATATATATATATATATTAGTTATCTTGTGTTCTTCGAGAGATATAAACATATAGAATCTATATGTTCTACGGTCAAAAACCAAATTACAACGCAAAAATGTTTTAAAATATACGTTTATTTGTTTAACATTAATATTTCGACATGATACGCCTTACTCAGAATATTTTTTACTTATTAAAGAAAAAAGAATTTAGCAGTAAAATAATCCGCGTGGTTTTCTACAACGCTGATATTTTCTCGGTGTCTTTGTGTTGGCGCGTAAGGTATGAAATACTTATATTGTGTTATTCATGACATAAGCATTGTTTATATATATATATATATATATATATATATATATATATATATATATATAGACATTTGTATATCATTTTATCTCAGTCTTTATCATGCTCTCATCCCTTTCGATGATGTAATCGTTATTTTGTGAAAATTATTTTCCTGCGAGTTATAACTATATTATTAACACATACTTTAAGGGTTTTTTTCATAATGTTTCTGAAAAAGAAATGATTAACTGTGAGTCTACGAGGCCTTATTTTCATAAAAGAAACCAAATTAAATTCATGCTTCACTTGTTTTTAGTATTTAAAACCATAACTGTAATAAAGGTGTTTTTTGTTTACAAAAATAATAGATTTCTAGTAAATTATAATAAAAAATAATGGGTTTGTTTTATTCCAATATTGTATATTAATTGTTATTCCGATATTGTATATTCAGTATAAATACTGACGCTCCATTAAAATTGGTTGATTTCCTGAATTTTTGTGAGTTTTTAAGTTAAGGGAGAGGTCAAAATATTGATATATTTTGGGGATCGACTATTCATATTGCACGTACCTAACGGTGGTAAATTAGCACAGTTTGACCAAATGTTGTTCGATTCGTCTCGTGTAAAAAGGCAAGAAGAATGAACGAAATATCCTAAGCTGCTTACTGCTACGATATAACTAAGTTGACACATCGGTTTCCGTAAGATCTCTGAAGTTAAGCGAAGTTAAACATAGTCACTATTATAATGGGTGACCACTTGATAATACCACGTGCTGTGTGTGGTATCCGTTTACACGGACATTCTTTCCAACCATCGTAAACTTCTTACCATTGTAATCAGGAAGTGTCAACTCAGAGAAGGGATGGTAAGGATTGCGAAACTTTTGCTATACAATTAGATGCGCATACATCCTTACAGAGGATATCCACTGTATCTCAGGACTGAACGAATGCCATGATAAATTATCATATTGATGATCATGATCATTCATTATTGAGTCACGAACTTCAATATGCCTTGCTTGCTGGAACTATTAGCATGACGTCACTTTTTAAGTGAACATACTTCAACGAAGGTCGTGGTTATCATAGGTAAACACACGATTTGAATAGGCGTATCTTATTTCAAATACATCGAACAAGAAACCAGAAGCTCTGTCCGTCGTTTTTTTTTTTTTAAGTTGAATAAGTTTAAAATATAATTTTCATTGCAAACCGCGCTAATTAAGCAGATTTTTTCATGTTATTTCTGTTTTTATTTACTAAAATTGAGGCAGATTGACGAGTGAAAGTCTTCAAATGACGCCCTAGTAAAAAGTGCCAACGCCCTATCATAGTAAGGCGTCAATCGAGAAAAAGACTTCTTGCGATGACGAATTAAAGATGTCTATCTTTTGGCAGCTGCCTCGCTTTGGGTGCCACACTTGGCGAGATATTCCAGCTGGAACGCCCGGCAGCATCCACACACAAATACGCACTAACGCGCGCGCACACACACACGCATGCACGTACACGCTTGAGCGCACGCAGCACATAGATAAAGTTATGGAAAGAGATAATCTGTGTGCTTTAAACTGAGACAATAACAAAGATGACGTCGCCATCCGAAAAATGGTAGCAGACGAATATTTGAAGTAGAGTAAAATTGCCCTTGAAACCTACTCATTTAGATGAAAGGAAACTGTTAACTATAATTACTCGGAAGCAACACACATGGAGTCCATAGCACCATGCGGCCAGCTTTCTTCTTTAATTACAAAAACAATATCTTAATAAACACTCGTGTTAGGAACACTTTAAGACGGCGGTGTTATTTACTTTAGTGGTTTTTCAGGGTGAAGTGTAAATATGATCATTAGGTGCAGTGCCTTGTGCGGAATGATGAACGCGCGTGCAATGATAACAGCAGACTTCTATTCAGTATATTGTTTTCTAGACCATTCTGATCGATATCACAAAGCTTCAGATTATCTCTTGCATCCTATGTTATAAAATGATACAGACCAAAAACAGAATCAATAATCGATTAATAGAAAATAGGTTTCTATATAGGGAATATTTGTGGTAAATTGGGATCTATGCGCGTAATTTTGGGACTTTTTTTTAAACATGTTACAAAAGAAATATAAAAATAAAAAAACAATTTGATGTAATTTCTGCTTTCATTTAAAAGGAACTAGATAGTGATGCCGGAAAATATAGACAACACAATTTTTTGTTGAGGATTAGTCAGTAGCAACTCTTAGCTAAGGAAATAGAAATCTATTTAGTGAAGTAAATATAATCAAATTAATGGGGAAATTGTCGTAGTAGGCATGACTTGAGCAATTTTCCAAGATTACAATCAAGACCAGCTGGAACACCAGGCAGCATATACACACGCATGCGCACGAAAACACACACAATATTGAGCAGACAGGCGAATAATATAATACTATCAGGACCTGTGAAAATTCGACAGCGGACTCTTTTATAAGTAATATATTGATGTTGGCATTCTGTGGACGTTCAGCGTGAATGAAGATGCGCTGATATTATTGTAGCTCTTTTGTTAAAACTGCAAAAGTATTTAATTAAGTAAGCAGGGACGCCGGATGTTCGATACATTCTAATATATTATAAAGTTTTGATTTCAAAAATTAAAGGTATATCCGTATTACTTGGGTGCATTAGCTTGAATTGAAAGCGAAAAAAAAAAGACAAGTGAAGCACAATTAACGAGGCATAAAAAATGACTAAAGTTCAGCATTTGCCACACACCCTCTATTTAGCCCCCAAAATCACGAGGGGACGTCAAATCCTAGTGAAAATGAACACACGGTGCAGTTTTAGGCCTTAACGTATGTATATCTGAGTTCTGCAACATGAAAACCAGAAATGACTACGTCCATAATTTTCTCCCCCCCATTTAGCCTAAAAAGTCCCCAAATCCTTAACATATATAAAAATTTGAGTCCAGCAGCATGCAAAACGGCTAAATAGACATACACAGAAATTTTGGACAAATATGGTAAAATAGTGCCAAAAATGGATTTTTCTGCCCTAATAGAGTCCCTGGGACACACTCAATAGTTATCGCGAAGTATAGACAAACAAAATGATATAGAAATCGGTTAGTTACAACTTTTCAGAAAGTTTTATAAAATTCCAAGGCATCAATTTTTTTAATAAACACAAAAGTGTCAATTTTAGCCAGTTTAACCAGAAAGGCACCCCCAGTGCGCCAACCAGAGTTTTCCCGGAAAATCCGTACTGCTACTTTTTCACTCATATCATGTTTAATGTTTGTGCAAAATTTTTAAAAAATCCAAGGGGTAGTTATTGAGAAATGCGGACAGACGAACGGACGAACGGACAAGAGTGAATTTATAGGTCCACTCTCCTTTTATCGGGGGGACAAAATTTATATATATAACGTGAGTTTCTTTCAGCTATAACCGAAACCAAAACTTATGAAGAATTCTTTGTAAAATTATTTGTTACAAGGTCATAACAATTAAATGACAGTCACTCGAAAAAAAAAAAGATGTACCATGACACACAAAATAACACGCAACCTATCGTAGTAATATATAAATAGGCCAGAATTTTAATATGTTTAGTTTCTCTTCGATCTACTGTTGAAATATTTTTAAAAAATGATACAGCAATCGGAATAAATTAAACACAACGCCATTCAGAAGCGCGTGTGTGTGTGTGTGTGTGTGTGTGTGTGTGTGTGTGTGTGTGTGTAGGGGAGTCTGTGGTTATCTTTTGTCACTTTGCCTACGAATTGTCTAGGCTATTCCTAGCTAGAAATATGAGTTACAAGAATACCACATTTACTCCTACTTAAAATTCCCAAATCGATTAAAATCTTTTCGTTTATTGTGCCGTCTTAATCATACAAAATAGACGTTGAACTGATCAATACGATTGACACGCGAGAAACAAAACAAATATAAAATTCGGGTCGGCATTTTTTTTTTAACAGAAACATTTATTACCATTTTTCTCCAGTGTCGACACCACTTAAAAAGTCTCTCGCTGCCACATGCCCATCTCACCTGTTTGTTTTTTTTCTTCTTCCGACCGCATGCTGGTCACAGCAAGCCCATTCTCGCCTTCAATTTATACGTCCATCTCTTCGATACCGACTTTCTTTTTCCTCTCGACCACGTGGTCTTTTCCTCCTCCTTTTTCCTCTGACGCAAGTCCGAGCACACTTGTCAACTTGTATACGGTTCAAACGCTGCACCTACTGCTAATACAATCGCTTGCCATCTATCCTTCGGCTGCCGCTGATATGTGCTGCTATATGATTGTCACCCGACCACGTAAGGCCGCTAATGAAGATTTCCCTCCTTTAGTTATTTAATAGTTTAGTATTATATTTGTTTTTTTTTGTTTTGTTTTTGAGGGTTATTTTGGCATTTTGTTTTATTCTTTTTACCAAGATCTTTGTTTTTTTCTCTGCATATTGGAAGGAATCGTTAATCTGTATAAATGTTACAAATATGTACACATGTGTCAAATGACAGTCTTGCAGTCATCGTTATCACAATAACGTATAGATCCAAAGACTTTATTATTGGCATTGGTTTGAAAGTGATGTTTATGATCCGAACTGAATTCGAACTTGGATCACCTAGATACTAAGTCTGTGTTGTTAACTACTAGACCACCATCACCTGCCAGGTTTCAATGATTTGATTTTATTTTATAAGAAGTTCCAACAGAAATATGATTATTAAATTTAACTATTGCAGTACGATCATCTATTTGGTTGGATAAAGTTCCTGCTGTTGACTGGAACTGAATGCTTATATTTATTATTTCTTGCTTGGTGTCAGAGTGGTCGGGCAGAAGCAGTAAATTATCTGTCTATCCATTTGTTTATCTTATTATCGGTATCTATGCATCTGTGTACCTATCTATCTATCTATCTAATTATTTATTGATCTGTCTATCTATCTGTTTATA
>NC_136485.1:4769722-4892222 GCF_053919585.1 Euprymna scolopes
TTTTATCCTTTTTGCGCTTGAAAGGAGGGACTTTAGCCAAGCAAACGCCGTGGCAGAGTCTGTTTGATGCAGATGTCACGCAGTCCCCTTTTCAAAGCCAGTTGCCCCCTTTGATTACCGCATCTAATTCCGCTACATTGATGTGGTATCATTCTTCTTCCTTAACCAGGCCGCATCTTCTGCAACCATTTTTCCAACTTCCAAAAGGACCCCTGTTGCAATTCTGCTCGCATCACACCACACGACTCCATCCAATGTTCGCGGTACGTTCCAGGTTCTGGGTCTTGCCGTTCTGCTTCTTTCAGGAGCTCTTCCACAATAGCGACCGTTCTTACTCCCACTTTATCGTCCCATCTTCTTTATGTAGCTGCATGCTGGTCTAAGCGAGCCAGCAACGGGGTAATGTCCGATCAACTTCCCACATATGGAAAAAAGTTCCCGTCTGTTGAGCTCTTGCTTCAGTTGCGGGATCTCGTTCCCCCTGCGAAACTCTAGCTGCCCGACGCACCTCGTTTCAGCCGTAGCCCCAAAGCAGCCCCTCCGTCTAATTTTTCAGGCGCTTTGGCGACCAAACCAAACCTCTTCAAATGAGCCACTACCTCCTTGGCAGTTACCAGAGTCTCATTCACAAGAATGTCGTCTATGTATGAACTCACTGCCCGATCTCCTTTTCCCATTGTCTCCAAAATCTTTCTGAGGATAGTTGACATTATCTTGGGTGCCGAATTTAACCTGAGACCTATTCGCGTATGGAAGTAAATTTTGCCTGACTAACTGATATTTCCAGAGCTTCTTGGCGATGTGGAGTTGCAAATAGGCATATTTTAGATCTACCAACGTAGACGCGCCATTCATCTGCCTCCATTCTCTAATGGTCTCACTGCACACATCTACGGTGTCGCCTCCAGTATGGCACTTAAAATGTTGGTTCAGCTCTCGGAAATCTAGGACCGGTCTTACTTTCCCTTTAGTTGGTTGCAGAACGGCCATCAACGGCAAAACGCCCAACTCAACGTCACCCGTCCAAGGCAGCAGTATACCCTCCCCAATCCATCGGACCACTTCTTGTTCAAACACCATTCTCCCCCTCCTCTAAGCCAATTAGTGTAGCACGCCGCCCTATTTTTCAGCGATGGCGCTTGATGTTTCCATGCCCACTCCACCGTCTACTGCTGTCCGTCGAATTCGGCTCGGAAGTCCTGATCTTTGATCGACATTTTTCTTTCTTCCCCGGCCTTGTTGGTCACTCCGGGAGCTTGCTCTGTCACTGCGCACTCAGCTAGTCCGACCCTCACGTTGTTGCATGTGATGGTAACGCCTCCAAGTCGGCATATTACATCCATACCAATGATAGCTTGGGCGCCAGACACCAGATGATCGGTGACAATTGCATGGACCTTCATCCGGTGTTCAGAAATATCAATAGTGATGGTCTTCCTTCCTCAACACTTCACTCGCTACCCATTGAATGCCACTACCTCACCCCTCCCTTTCCATCTTCTGACCAGAGTCGTGTGCACCATGGTAGTGGTACAGCCGGTGTCGATCAGGGCCATAACTCCCTGACCATCTACCACGATCTTCTGCTTGGACATCTGCTGCGGGTGCGCCACTATTCCCGAATCGGGGCGGCCGCTGGCGCGTCTGTTTCCCCTTGCCAGTTTCCCGAACTCGTGCATTTCACCGCTAAATGGCCTCTCCTATTGCATTTGTAACACACTGTTCGTTGCAAGAACTTCCTGCAGTTTCTTCTCATGTATGGTCCCCCACATTCGAAGCATGCCACCCTCGGGTTCGGCAGACTCCTGCCCACATCCTGCTGTACCGTTGCTGTTGTCATTCCAGACTCCGTGAGCTGGGTGCTCACCAAGATCTTTGCAGTTTTGAGCAGCTCACTCACATTCAGTGTCTCCACTTCCGGGACCTGCTGCAAACGTTTCGATATCTCTTCCGGGAACCCGGTAATGAATGTCATTTTGACTACGTGACTCGTGGCGTGTCTTCTGATGCCTGACAACTCAACCAATCTCCTTATCTCGTTCGCGTAGACGTCAACAGATTCACCAGTCCACCTCTTCTCCTTCAACTTATTAAAGGCCTCGAAAGTCCCCTCTGCAAAAGCTTCGATCATTCGACCATAGAGGGTCAGCGCGTCCCCTACTAGAAACAGTGGTATTACTGCGGCCACATCGTCCAACTTTTGAATAATTGCCACAAGGTGCACTTCTTTAAGCCACACCATCACATCACCGTCGCCATTAAAAGGCTTAATCATGTAACTTAAGTCAGCGTTGACCATTGCCGAAATACCTTGAGCCTTCGTAATGGGGGGGGGTCACCGCAAACACACAAAAAAGGATTATAATTTCAGAAAGTATCTCCACTCCCGTTGCGCCTACTCTCCTGCCCGATCTGGAATCGTTCAGCACCTAGAAATGAATCTCGTTTTGTAGTTTCCAACTTCACACACACATGAGATTATGCGAGATCGCACATAATAAAATGCTGGCAGCCATCTTTGTTTTTCTTTTCGGGGCATGAACTCACTCGGTGAGTACCCACGGTAAGATTTGTTTTTTCTTAGCTTCTAACCACAGAAACATTTACCTTTGCTGTAATTACGGAAAAGCCCATTTAAATATTACTATATCGCCTAATTGTCATGCCTTTATTTAAGAACAGTCATGAGAAGTTTTCACAGAAAACCCTAAGCCATTTAAAAAATTTTTTTTATATCCCATTCGTTGAGTTTCTAAATTAGCCCCCGCTGTTTCTTTATTTCCCAATAATTTTTTTTAATTCAATTTTCACGCAAAACAAGGCACAGTGCCACTTTGGAGCAGGGGGATACTATCAGGGACTTAATTAGTGAGGTCATTATGAAGGGAGATGAGTAGAAAGATGTTTGTTAACATTACACTTGAACTTCTGCATATCAGTGCAGCTGGGAAAGCAGATTCCCGGAAGGGAGTTCCAAGGACCTGCAGTTTTGGGGAAGGAACTATTGGAGTAAAAGGCTTTCTTGCACCTAGCGATCTCTACTGTAAAGGGATGATACTTAGTAGCTTGTCGGGTTTGTCGGGGGTAGTTACCTCGGGGAGGTACAAGTGTTTGCAGTTCGTCAGAGCATTCACCATTAAAGTATTTGTAGAACAGGCAGAGGGATGCAACATCTCGTCGATGGGACAGAGGTTGAAGCTTAGATGACAGTTCAGGACCTATCAGGTTGGCGACTCTTTTTTGAACCCTGTCCAGGAGCGAGAGACAAGCAGCAGATGCACCAGTCCAAATGTGACAACAGTACTCTATACATGGGCGAATGGTGGCCTTATAGAGGTACAGGATGCTGTCAGGCGTAAGTAGTTTTCTAGCATGGTAAAGGGAGCCAACCTTCCTTGCAGCAGCTTTGTCCATGCTCTCAATGTATATATTCCAGTTCATATTCCCTGTAAACGTTAGGCCGAGGAGTTTAAAAGAAGTACTTTCAGGCAATGTGTTCTTGGTCATTGCTATTGGTGGTAGAGAAGGTTTATTGTAGTTATTGAAGGAAACAAGCTTAGTCTTAGCAGCATTGAATGTGACCCTCCATTTTCGTCCCCATTCCACTACAGATTGTAGGTCATCCTTTAGTGTTTCTACCATTTCCTTGGATATGTGTTGATTTGTTTTCCCCTCATATCTGTTATAGAGAGTGGTGTCATCGGCAAATATACCCATCTCCGAAACAATTTTATCAAGGAGGTCAGTTATGAATATCAGCAATAATAGAGGTCCAAGGATAGACCCCTGAGGTACTCACGCATTTATGTCATATTGTTTAGATGTACGACTTGGATTTTTCTCTCTTCTTTTTTATTACATTTTCACCCCAAACAAGGCACATTGCCACTTTGGTGTAGGGGGCTACTATCAGGGGCAACAACTACTGGGGTACTATGTAGGGATTTGGGCAGCAAGGTGTCGGTTCACGTTGCACGTCAGTACAGTTGGAGAAGCAGGGACGTGGAATGGAATTCCAAAGTCTAGCGGTTCTGGGGAAGAAACTACTGGAGTAGAAAGATCTTCTACATCTAGGGATCTCTACTGTGTGGGGGTGGGATTTGGCAGCCTGTCGGGTCTGTCGAGGGTGTTCACGTCGTGGGGGCACAAGTGCTTGCAGTTCGTAAGAGCATTCACCATTAAAATACTTGTAGAACAGGCAGAGGGATGCAACGTTTCGTCGATGGGACAGAGACTGAATCTTAGATGCCAGTTAAGGGCCTATCAGATTGGCGACTCTCTTTTGAACCTTGTCAAGGAGCGAGAGACTAGTAGCAGATGCCCCAGCTCAAATATGACAGCAATACTCCATACATGGGCGAATGGTTGCCTTATAGAGATACAGGATTCTTTCGGTTGTTAGTAGTTTTCTAGCACAGTAGAGTTTTTGGCGAGTTCAACCATTATCACTTTCAATTTAACTTTAGCATGATCAACGTTCCAAAGTGGGCTGTCGGCATTCGTTATACAATCATCAGGACCTGTGGCCAAAAACATCTAAAAGTGATGCGTGTTATTCTTCCTGATCAGGGAAACGGGTTGGAAAAGTAACAATTTGTGATAGGGAGTGAGATATAGAGAAGCTATGAGTCGTGCTGCCCGCTGCATCTGTGTAAGTAGAGAATCCAAGCCAGTTTTTGTGATAGACATTAAAGTCACCAAATCCACGTACTTGTGCGCTAGTGTCGAGGGAGAGTGCTGCGTCTATGCTGTCAGAGACTTTTTTTTATTATGGTGCAGTCTTGGGTCGAGGGAGAGCGGTAGAGAAAGTAAAAGTAGCTAATTGTAGAATAATCAAAAGAACTGTGTTAGTCAATAACACACAACAACAACAGCAATAATAGCAGCAACACTTACCAAGGGTTCAGCTCATGCACAAGGCAAACATCAGATTGAGCTGGACTGAGGACTTATATTTATGTACAAGCATATCCAATCAGGTGATTCAGCCAATCACAATCCAAGGAATAGACTGGCCCATGTGTGCACAATGGAATCTCCCATTGTGCCATAAATAGTTCTCCTCTTTCATGAGAAGTAACTTTAGTCTTTGTCAAGTTATCCACAACTTGAACGCTGACCGAAAGTCCACTACACAATTCAACATGGCGCTACGAACAGGATTCGAGACAGAAGATTGGGAAGACTATTTCCTCAAAGCAGGCATTGCTGCCGATTCCGCCAAGAGCTACGCTGCAACTTTTGTGAAGGAAAAACTGAGGAAACGGCGGTTCCTAAGTGTGATCCTTCCGGATCCGTTAACCCTGATTCGGTATTGTCGATCTCGTAGGGAACTGATGATTTTGCCCGTTGTGTTCCATCTGCGATTGACTGGATTTTGGATGGCTACAGTGTCACCAGCTTGTAATGGTGGAAGGTTGTGGGTATATTTATTGTATCTTTCCACTATTTTTGCATTGCGGTGGTGGAGCATTTCCTCGTGGGGGGGAGGGGAGATGTAGATGAAGTTGGGGAGGCCTGGCAGCTGGTGCCTTAGCATAGGTGGTCTGGGTAGTGGGTTCCTTGGACAATGACAGTGTTGCCCGGGCCATCTTGCAGTATCGGAATATCCCCAATCCAAAGCATTGGCCTATCACCGGCCCAATTATTACTTCACCGTCGACTACGTGACTCCATCCCATCACAGCCAATCCTCTACAAGCCTCATCCTGAATGGGTGTCAGCGGCACAACATCGCGAGGAAATGCTCCATTCTAAAATATAACTCCAGAATTTAAAAATAAATAAAAATCGCTCCCTCAACTTACACTTGCAATATAAGTTGACCTCTGATTGTATTCGAATAATAAGTAGATACCATACTACTAGATTTTTGCGACTACAGTTTGACTATAAATACTTTCTATTGGTTGTATGACGAGTTCCCGCTGTGAATTTTTACAAGAGGATATTCTTAATCCTCTCATCATGTTCATTATCACTCAACTGTCAGTCTACCAATATTAATTTACTCTTATCGTTAAATAACTTTTAACTTTGAAAGAGTCACAGGCATTAATAAAAAAACAACATATGTATTAAGAGAGAGACAGACTACTCGTATTCGTATTTAATGACGTATATGCGTATTTCTGAAAAGGCATGTTTACACACGCACATAAAAACATACACATACTTATACACACACATACACAAAGTTATTCATAAGTTATATTGTCTCTACCAGAAAAATTTACTTATTATCTTATAATAATCTTATATCACCAAGACATCCTTCTGAATATATAAAGAATTCTCCTGAGCAGTTGAACATCCAGTGATCATATATCTAATCCTCATGAAATTCCTTATATCACTTTGAATATTGCCTTAAATTTTCATTCTATCCCTAAGCTAAGTAGAGCACCTCATTATACTCTATTCAACTACTTTTAAAATTAGATAAACCCAGTTACAATATTAGAAGTGCTACGTCCCTGACCTAGACTACAGACTTGTACAATAAACCATGAAACTATTGTACCTATAATTCCTCTCAAAACTGCAAAATACCGCTGCTTGTATACTAAGTACATCCTATAGATACTTTACCTCCAAGATGACTGCCTCGTCTGTTTTGCATGACAAACGTTTTCTTTTTTACTCTTTCTCCTGATCACTAACAAATCAAACTGCTCTATTTTCCAAGTTGCCACTACACCTAATCCGTTTCACGTAACTTAGAGGGATCCTTGCTCTCCGCCCTTGGCCCTAACAGACTCGTAAATCGATACCCATTAACACCTAAAGATTTCCTAGGCATACTCCTGATTATAACTCCTAACCCATAACTAAGCTTCTAAGTAAATACTTACTAGCCATAGTCCTATACATAGACTTAAAGTAATCTATAATGAACAGCAACCGCTATCTCTTTGTTAAGAGATAGTATTGCAATAATTATTACACAAACTAAACCGGTACTCATTGATATACAAACTTCCGGATATTAAGAGAAAGGCGAAGTCATCCTCTTTCGTTGAAGTCTGAAGGCAACTTACTCAAATTGTCTAAAATTCCATGCATTCGTATACAATACTACTTATCCATCCATCTATATTTAACTATACTTACAGAATATGCAATAACCTATATCTATCAGGTATAACTGTACTCCATATCAAATGTTCTCTTGTATCTATACTGAGCATATATCTTATCTTTCAGACATACTAAATATTCGGTTTGGGCACCAAATCATAATTTCTAATAGCAAGTAAATCATACTTTAAAACTTTATCCTGTTCCTAAACTTACTTAATCATATCTAACCATACATTCCTAAACTTACAAAACTATATCTAACCATACATTAACTCGTCTCTCTCAATCCAATGCTGATGCAAATTAAGCTACTTCGACTGCATGAATTTTTACCTATACCCTCTCCCAGTAAAAATGAAAATGGAAGCATAGTAATGTCCTTTTTTAACCAGGTTTGAGGAGTGAAACTTTTCTGTAGAAGTTAACCTAAATGCCCGATTTTTTCAGGAGATATTAACCTAAATAACCAATTAATATTAACTATCCATGCGAGGTCGCAGAAATACCTGGATTAGGACCCAGGCGCGGGGCGAACCCCCTCGGAGCTGATGAACCCGAAGATCTTCCCAGGTCATCCGTCTAGGAGAAGGAAAACTCTGAAGCTAAACCTAGGGAAGGGAGGCCTCTTCAGTCCTGGACGACAACCTTCCTACGGCTGGTGACTCAAACAAATCACCGGTTGGCAAACCTAAACTGCTTAAGGAGGAGATAGGCTCTGTCTATCGCCCGGCTTTCATACTCCTTCTTTGTCTATTGGCCAGGCGTAGAGGTACTATCACAGGTGCTCGTCTGAATCACCCAGTGGTTGACCTTGTTTCCAGACTAGGGCAGTGAACGCCGCTTTTCCCCGCTCTCGCCACATCCTATCCCCCTAAACTGGACACAGTGAGGTGCTTCAGTGCCATATATGTCGGTGCAGTTGGACTGGGCTGGCTTTGCCTAATGGATTGAGGGTACCGGATTGACAGTTCCTGGCTGCTGTTTCCGACTGATAGTACAGGAGCCCTAACTCTTTGGTAGCGCTTAGAGCGGCTGCTCCATCAACAGTTGTAAAATATCGGGATGTTTGTAGTGCCATGTCGCGCATGGAAAGGGACCCTGCACTCATCCCCGGTGGGCTTTTCTGGAGCCAGAATTCTGTGGGTAAAGACAGCTGATGGTCTATTTGTATTTCATGTCAGCACCACCTCACTCACTCACCCTAACTGAAACTTTTAAATAAAATGAAATGACAGCTCAAGCAAAAGTTACGTTTAAACCAGGACCAAACTCGAAGAAAACCACTCTGCCTCCTCCCTTTAGGCCTGCATTTACTAATATCCGCGGGCTTAGAAGTAACTTAGATGATGTTGAGTCATTTCTCCTTGTAAACACCCCGGATATCTTAGCATTAAGTGAAACTAACCTTCACTCCTCCATTCCCTCTAACCACTTTAACATGCCTGGTTATCTCCCACTCTACCGTAAGGATTCGGACAGACATATGCATGGACTTGGAGTCTATATTCGTAACACCCTCCCCCTGACTAGAGAAATAAAACTAGAATCAGACGATCAGGTCGTTATGTGCTTCAGACTAAATATGCAATACAATATTAGCTACTTGTATTTTCTCTGCCGCTCTCCCTCAAACCAAGACTGCACCCTAATAAACAAAGTCTCAGACAGCATAGATATAACACTCTCCCTCAGCGCACAAATACATGTATTTGGTGACTTCAATGTCCACTACAGTAACTGTCTATGATTCTCTAATCACACAGACGTAGCTGGTAGCACAACACATAGCTTCTCTATATCCCATTCCCTATCTCAGTTGGTTACATTTCCGACACGTTTCCCAGACCAGCAAGATCAACATGCCTCACTTCTAGATCTCTTTCTGACAACGGTTCCCGATGACTGTACAACAAATGCCCACAGCCCACTCGGGAATGCTGATCACGCTGTGATAATGGTAGAAATCAGCCTAAATTCTCGCCCACTGAAGACCCACTACTCAGAACAACGAGGTATTACAACAAGGCTGATTGGGAAGCCATCAGGGAGCTCATCAGAGATGCCCCATGGCAAAATATCTTTACTCTTCCAGCGGAACAGTGTGCAAATGAGACCACTGAATGGTTAAAAACTGCAATTGAAGCACATGTTCCCGCACGGAAATTCTATAGCAAGCCCCACTCTCCCCAATGGTTTACTTCTGCTTGTGCAGCTGCCATTTGTCAAAGGTAGCATGCGTTCCGCAGATTCAACTGACATAAGTCCAGTTCAAACAAACAGAAGTATATAGAAGCTAGAAATAATTGTAAGAGAGTGATAGAGACAGCTAAGACAGATTACTCTGAAACCACCAGAAAACGCATCGAAACACAGAAATTAGGAACCAGGGATTTTTGGAAAATCTATAACAGTGTAGTAAATAATGGACAGTCAACTATTTCCCCACTATCAAACAATCATGAGGTTGCTTGCACAGCAACTGACAAGGCTAATCTGCTTGCCAGTCAGTTTGCCTCTAACTCCACACTGAACTCGGTACACCACTCCCTCCCTGATTTTTCTCTGCGAACAAACGCCACACTAGACGATTTAGCATCACCCCTTCTCAGGTACATGCTATTATAAAAAACCTAGACACCTCAAAAGCATGTGGACCAGATCTCATCCCGGCTGTGCTATTAAAAAATGCTCTGCCGAGGTTGCTCCAGTTCTCTCCAAACTTTACAATAAATGCCTTAACGAATCTTGCTTTCCCGACTGCTGGAAAACCGCCTCTGTGGTACCAGTCGTCAAGAATTCTGGTGAAAGAACTGACCAACTAAATTATCGCCCCATTAGCCTCCTCCCGCTTTTCGCCAAAATATTTGGGTTCTCAGTTAATCAAGCCCTAGTCCACCATCTAACAGCTGCTAAACTCCTGACTGACAAACAATATGGATTCAGGCAAGCCCGTTCAACAGAAGATATCTTAACTGTAGTTTCTGAACGTATATACCGCTCATTGGACAAAAACGGGGAGGGTAGAGCGGTAGCCCTTGATATATCAAAGGTTTTTACAGGGTATGGCACGATGGTCTTCTAAGGAAAATTAGATCATATGGAATCACTGGAAGAATTCATAATGTAATTAAATCTTTCTTAAGTAATAGAAAAATCCAAGTTGTCCTCGACGGTCGTACATCTAAGCAATATGACATAAATGTGGGAGTGCCTTAGGGGTCTATCCTTGGACCTCTATTATTGCTGATATTCATAAATGACCTCCTTGATAAATTGTTTCGGAGATGGGTATATTTGCCGATGACACCACTCTCTAGAACAGATATGAGGGGAAAACAAATCAACACATATCCAAGGAAATGGCAGAAACACTAGAGGATGACCTACAATTTGTAGTGGAATGGGGACGAAAATGGAGTGTCACATTCAGTGCTGCTAAGACTAAGCTTGTTTCCTTCAATAACTACAAAAAACCACCTCTACCACCAATAACAATGGCCAAGAACACATTGCCTGAAAGTACTTCTTTTACACTCCTCGGCCTAACGTTTACAGGGAATATGAACTGGAATAGATACATTGAGAACATTGACAAGGCTACTGCAAGGAAGGTTGGCTCCCTCTACCGTGCTAGAAAACTACTTACTCTTGACAGTATCCTGTACCTCTATAAGGCCACCATTCGCCCATGTATAGAGTACTGTTGTCACATCTGTGCTGGTGCATCTACTGCTTGTCTCTCGCTCCTGGACAAGGTTCATAAGAGAGTCGCCAACCTGATAGGTCCTGAACTGTCATCTAGGCTTCAACCTCTGTCCCATCGACGAGATGTTGCATCCCTCTGCCTGTTCTACAAATACTTTAATGGTGAATGCTCTGACGAACTGCAAACACTTGTACCTCCCCGACGTAACTACCCCCGACAAACCCGACAAGCTACTAAGTCTCATCCCTTTACAGTAGAGATCGCTAGGTGCAAGAAAGCCTTTTACTCCAATAGTTTCTTCCCTAGAACTGCGGGTCTTTGGAACTCCCTTCCGGGATTCTGCTTTCCCAACTGCACTGATATGCAGAAGTTCAAGTGTAGTGCTAACAAACATCTTTCTACTCATCTCCCTTCATAATGACCTCACTAATTAAGTCCCTGCTTCAAAGTGGCACTGTGCCTTGTTTGGGGTGAAAATTGAATAAAAAAAAATCTGTTGAATATATGGGAATATCAAGTATAGATTTAATGAACAACCTTCATATTCTTACTGTGGTTAACGATAAAACTCTTAGTGGCATCGGTATGTGTAAAATCAAATTTCTAAACTTCTTACAAACTAAGTCATCCACGTAATAGCGAAAAAAGGTCATCTTAATGTTGATAGTCACATAGTGAGATACTTGCAACGCTCTATCTTTTAAAAGAATGACTTTCCATTATCACAAATCACACCTGACGAAGTTATGTAACTTTGAATCTTAGACTATTGTTAAAAAACAACACCTGATGATATCCATAGTTATAACTAATTGACTGAAACATAATCATAAATGTGCAGAAACACCCAATGTGTACGTAAAAATAAATATAAAATATAACCTACTCTACATTGACATTGAGGACTCTTGTATATATCTTGTTACATTTCTTGGGTGTTTTACGACTGGATTATATTAAACTAGAATAAGATATATATATATATATATATATGTATATATATATATATATATATTCGATTATAAATATTAACAACAACATGTTCATTTAAACAACTCAATTGTGCAAGACTAGAGCTATAAATACTGATAATATCATGCTATTTTATATTTCTTGAGAACAGACGCTCATTATGTGTGTCTATAACTGTTTCTTTTTGCGTATATTTTTAGCACGATTAAAATTCTGTGTTGAAATAATAAAAATCAAATATGCAGTGAACTATATATACATCAGTACCAGTCAAAACTACTCTTTGCTTATATAATTCACACCGGACATTGTGTGTTTGTCCTTTGTGAAGAATAGAACGGTAAAATATTGAAAGTATACATGCGGGTATACATAATACCACTGGGAGATAAATATCTTGCATGGTTCCAAGTCAGCGTAGGGCAAAATGTAGGACTGTTACCAACAGCCGGAGGTTTAAGAGAATGGGATGTATAACGGGAGTAATATATATACATATATATATATATATATATATATATATATATATATATACATGGCAAAAAATCGAATATATATTACAAACTTGTTAACTTCTCTTTACATAAAATAAACGTGCAAGACACGTGGCACATAATAACGTGAAACGTTTCGTTAAAAATTTGTTTATGTTCCTCAAAAACACATTTACAGTATTGGAACCAATTCTTGTTTCATTAAAATTTAAATCGAACATACTGTTTTTCTTTATCATACCGGCCGTTCTTTCTGCTCGCCCAGCCTTGAAATAAGCACCTTTCAAAACACATTATAGACGCAATCCCCCTTTTTTTTTTTCTAAAAACACAGACACGACCACTCACTGATATATATACGGCATAATCGCGTTGACACACCGGTTCTCGTCAGATCACCGAAGTTAAGCATATATATATATATATATATATATATATATATATATATATATATATACTATAATTTTTTTAAATACCTACTGACCCTAGTGTTTTATCTATTCGGGAATCATTGGTGCAGGGAGTTACGATTTCAGCCAGACGGGAGATCCGAATTCGGCCACGAAGCTATCTCTGACTCCATTAAAAGGAACAAACCACACTGCCAACGTTAACCGCACTAACTTATCTGGAAATTTAAACATTTATTATCAAATGTCGTGATGTCCGTCCAGATGATCTGCTATATGATATGTATTTAAATAATTAATTTACGAGAAAATCATTTCCTAAGAAAATATATGAATTGAGATATATATCTATAATATAAAGTTGAACGTCTGTGTGTGTGTGTGTGGTCACGAATAGACTCCTATATGGTTGACTATTTTTAAAAACTTATTACATGTAATGATTGAAGATGTATCGAGGATCAGGAATGGGTATGTTTGATCTGGCAGAACGGTGGTTCACAACAATTGTTGGGTCTGCATTCGCGCCTGGCCCCCAAAGTATAGAAAGAAAATTTGAAAAATAAAACGTTTACATTTTTTTTATATAGATGTACATAAGAATACTTTGATAAGTATGTTTCAACTTAAATAGGATGGTATAATAAAATTGTGGGGTCTGCGTTCGCGTCTGTACTCCATGGAAATATGGCACAAGACTTTTCATATCTATTTGCGTAAGTATACTTTGATAATTATGTTTCAGTTTGAAGAAATATGGTATGATAAAATTATTGGGTGTTCGTTCGCGCCTGACCTGCATAGAATATAAATATGTCACAAAGTTTAACATGGGCTTTTTAAAGAGGTGAGGGTCTACAATAACACCTTAACTTTAATCTTAATTCACATTAGCTTTTATTTATTTTTTTGAGTTGAATCATATTGTGTCGTATAAACTCACCTCATAAATTCACGTTCTTATTAAAGTGAAAGCCCCCCCCCAAAGTCGAAACTTTAGATAATTCTCGACATAAATTTTGCATAACTCTGTTTTTTTCCTTCCTCACTTGCACGTGGCACTCTTTCGAAAATAGATAAATATATAAATAATAAAACATAAGAACGTTACTTGTTATCGTGTCAATAGAAGGAAAAAATCCTGCTCCCGTGATTATGTGTCTTTTTAAAAACATTTACATAACCTTTTTATTTTTATTTATATATCTGTTTAAGCTTTTTTGTCAGTGTACTAGAAAGAATTCAGTGGTTTACAACCCTTTCTGCGTGTTCTTTACATTACAATAGTACAACCCTGCAGCCGACGGCGCAATGCTACACCGTTCAATACTGTAAAACTGAAACAAAGCTGTTCTGCTTGAAAAGGGCGCTATTTTCTTCTTATTTATATCGATTCTTTGCTTTAAAAAACTAAAGTTATTACATGTTTACTTTTTTAATATCCCATTTTGCTGTTTCGGATTATTTTACTAAAGTAAATAAAGCTTCATTATTTTTCAAAACTGTTTTTGTTTCTTTGTTTTTCGATATTTCGTCGATATTATTTAGTAAGAGTGTTTAGCAGAAAAGCCAACAAACGACTACCCGAAAAAATAAATATACAAGAAATAAATGTTACCATAGTCAATAAAAGTTCAGTTCATGTTTTTTTTGTTTTGAAATCGTTTTTAATGCTCTTTACTTGAAATAATTTCAGCGAACCGAAATTAAAACGAAATTTGAGGCGATAACTACTTAAATGAATTTTTATATAAACTACACATGCCATAATCGAATATTCCTCAAGCACAAAATAACGGAAAACATTAAAATATGCTTATAAATATATTCCTTACGTTGACGGAACTGTCTAAAATTGTTAACACAGAATGATCAGGTGTCCCTCCTTCAAATTGAAAACGGAGCTCTCCATTTCAAAGTCGCTGGCATTTTGATATTTTTTAAACCGGTTCGTGAATTAAAAAAATTGTTTACAAACTACTTAAAAATACAAATCAATGAACTTTTCTACCATAAAATTAACTTTTATTAACTATGGTAACCTTTTTTTTCTTGGATATTTATATTATTATATATATAACATTTTCTCTTTGTAAGGAAACATCATTTTGTTGGTCACTCTTAACTACGAATGGAAACAAAGTTGATATAAAAAAATGTTTTCGCGAAAATTATCTTTACTTTCATCATATTTTGCTTAGGGTAAAATTTTTGAATCTCAAAACCTATTTCTTTACAACCCCCTCCTTTTCATAACCTATAATACTTTCATCAATCAGAGTCCATTTTCTGTAGGCTGTTTTTAAACCCAGTCAACGACGGGTACTTCTGCTAGTATATATATATATATATATAATATATATATATTAATGTAAGATGTGTGTCTACATATGAATTGCTATAATGAGTTTGTTTAAGGTCTAAAATTTAAATCACGGAGAAAACACATGCATCAAATCTGTTGCCAAGATCGCTGGAAAAATGGTTGGATCACTCTAGTGTTCCAACAGGTATCTAACTATCGATGCAATCCTCTATCTGTATAATCGCTAGGTATGTCCTAAATCGGAGTACTGTTGGCGACATCTGGACAGGAGCTGCTCGACACACCCTATCCAGCCTTGATAGAGTTTCAAAACCGGCTTCGAAACTTGATGCCCTTTTCTCTTTCCTGCAACCTCTTTCCCACAGAAGGGACGTTGGGAACCTGTCTTTTTTGTATCGTTATTTTCACAGCAAGTGCTCGACTGAACTCCAATCTCTGGCCCATTTTGACAAACTTTCACAAAAAAGCTACAACTATTTAAAACGATTTTTCTTATATTTTCATCTGCACCTAAATCTAAACACAGATTCCATGAACAAAGTTTATTTCCTAGAATTGTCAATCTGTAGAACACTGTTCCACTGTCCTGCTTGCCGGTTTAATATAGCATTGTAACCTCAATATCCAATGTAAACGAGTTCTTGTTTAGCCGTTTACATAAATAATCAAATTCTACCAAATTTCCAATATTAACGTTTATTACACAACCATTTATTACACTACCATTTATTACACAACCATTTACGTTCATTAACCTTGTGAGCTTGTTAATTGGTGACTCCCAAAATTATATATATATATATATATATATCTGTGATTATTTATATTAAAACGAATGGAAACTAAATAAACGGGACAAAGTTGGAAGTAAACAAAATAAAGCAAACACACCTGTTTTTATATTAAACGAAATATATCGTTTTTAAAGTGCAGAAAAAAAATCTGTTTGCCGCCAACAAATTTATCTATATATGTTATAAAAATGAGCATATTGTGTGTGCAGGGCGGTTATTTCTAAACTATTCTGTCATTTTTTATCTACAGACGTAAAACTGGAGATATAGATATTCGAGTTGGGATTTCGTCCGTAAAATGGCTGCTAAGGTTTCAATATTCGACCAAAAATATACCATTTACGTATGCGAAAATATACATTTAACTGTATTGATTTTTAAAGTTTTAATATGCCTATAGACGTCACTGTATGGTAACGAATACCGCTGGACAGTAACATGTTTTGGTCTCGATTCTAGCTGATGCCAATCAAGTCATATTTTTTAATTTTTGAAATCACTACTATATAATAAAATAACTAATAAGGTATTGGCTTATAATAATAAATACGGAATCTTACCAAATTTAAATATCGTAATTAAACATATTTTACGACCGGGTCATGCTGGGCTGTGACTACAATATATTAGGTACAATATAATAATCAATATCAAAATGATTCTGTTATAATATGATATGTACATGGATTAAATATATATTCAAAAGAATTTTACGATCGGATCAAGCTGGGCGGCCACTGCTATCTACTGCGTATAATACAATAATAAAGAATTCATTTTTTTTTACACAATAAACACGAAATCTGCATAAATAAATCACCGTACTATTGTACAACCTCTCAACACCGATGCGTCTGCAAGTAAATCCAGTTTCTTACAGATAGAGCAGTAACAATCTGATAAACGATATGTGTGATCAATAGGTCTATAACAACAGCATATTCTTTTCATTGTTTTGACTTTAGAATGTGTATCCGTGGATATCTTATATGCTTTTATATAGAGTGATGTGGTTTTCCGTTGATTAAGTGTGTCTAACTGTGTCGAATATATATTAAAGAGTCATGATAACGAAAAGAATATGCTGTTGTCATAGCCCTAGTGATCATATAATAAAGACAAGAATAAAATATGTTTTGCAATAAAACATGAAATTTTAAAAATAATTACAATATAATCTTTTAAAAATATCTAGAATTTCTGGAAAAAAAATCTCGTATTCGGAGACGGTATTGTTGTTAAGATTTGTTGCTGCTGATTGTAACGATGGTTGCTGACTCGTATTAATCCTAAAGAATATGGCAGCAGCACGTTAGAACAATAATAAATAGTTTCAAGATGTAGCGCGTATTTACTCAGACAAACGACTTCCTGTTTTGAAAGTAGGCCGCACTAAACGGCGTTGCTTTAGCTGAAGGTCCCAACGAAAATGTAGGTCAACACAAGAATATTTGAAAGCTGAATATTTTCATTTAATGTTTATTTATAAAATATTTTCATTTGATGTTTATTTATGAAATATTTTCATTTAATGTTTATTTATGAAATATTTTCATTTAATATGTTTATCTATGAAATATGTTCATTTATTGTTTATTTATAAAGTCATTTACTATACATTTTGTATTTTTACAACAAATTATTTTCATAGAAACCTTTTTAAATTAATGTATTTTTTACAATAGATTAACTATTCTTTTAAAGAAACCTTTTTGCTATAATTATTGCATTTTTACAAGAAATTAAATGTTTATTTACAGAAATAGTTAAAACTACGAGTTATTTTTTCAGTATAATGAATTAAAATAAATGGAACAATTTGAAAAGATATAAAAAAGAAAGTTTTAATAAATAAAAAAAATATTGTCTAACATTTATTTATGCATTTAATAAACTTGAATAAAAGTCGCTGAACCGTTTTTAAACCCGAGAAAACAAAAACATCTTATTTTTGAAAGAAATCCCAGTCAACATGACGTAAAAGTTTACTAAAATAAATTTTTTTCTCTTAGGCGGAACATTTTATTCTCCGCTGATATATGTGGCCATGTTATTTATTTATATGACAAGACATGAGGTGATGGTGCTCAAGTGATGAACGACACAGATCTTGGTGTTCGGAATTCGAATCCAGATCGTTCCACAAAACTTACTTTCACTTAGGATATTGGTAACCTTCTCGTGGCCCTTTCTAGTCAATTACGAAAATTATTGCGGGAAATCAATTAAAACTCTGTTTCTGGAAAGATACGTGATTGTTTTGTTGAAGAAAATAACTTCATTTTGTATGTGTATATTCGTCACTTGATAATACAAGTGTGTGTATATATATATATATATATATATATATATGTATATATATATATATATATATTCGTACTATCACATAAACTATGTTTATATATATACGTATTTTACTAGCATGGGTGCCCGGCGTTGCTCAGGTGTTTGGAGGCGTGTGTTGAGCAAAAAAAGTGGGTGCAGGCAGGCAGGCTCGAACCTGTACCCCAAAGAGATCAAAGAACGTGAAAAAAACGTGATGTCTTCGCCATTGCGTCCATCGCTAAAACGGACGTGGCGAAGGCTTAAATTAAAGCTATTCAATCGAAAAGACGGGATGACTTTCGAAAATATTGGCGAAAAAAGCGATCCCTCACTGTAGAAAAGTCCCAGTTAAAGATGAAGGAATTCATGTTTTAGCCAATTTTTCGATATTTGTCGTCCGAAGGGCTGAGCTTGAAAGCAATACTAATCTCGTGAAAATCCGTCGCTTCTGTTGAAATTTTAGGCAGGCATACATACATACATATTTATCAATATATATATATATATATATATATATATATATATATATATATATATACACCGCCATAGACCATGAGTAATGAATGTTGTACACGCTCATATTTATATTGTCATCAAAATCGGTGAAATCTATTTTTCAATTAAATTGATTGACTATCTGTTCCCGTTGAGGGCCCATCGCGGTGCACCAGGAAGAAACTCAGTCGCCTCTTACAGTAACTAAGTTCACAATAAATTGTAATTTACATTGCACTGTAGAGAACCTACTAATTATTTTATAAAATTATTTGTATATATTATAGATTGAATTTAAGTTTAAAATCCAAAAATCAAGTATGATACTTTGTGTTCTAAACAGAAATATTTTAAACGTGTGCCTCTGTCATATTAAAGAACCAATATATGTTTGGTCTTATCGGTTCTGTGGTTATAATCGCTGTAATTAAAGTTTAAAATGAAAAAGTCAGTTATCATAGTAAAATTGTGTTTTAAAGATAAACATTCATTTCGAACGTGCCCCAGTCATATCAAAGAACGTATTGTTGATTTTATATTAGCCTTTCACTTGGGATGAACCTGGGAGATTAGGCTAACTAAGGCGTAAACTTTGATCGAAATTACCTGTTCATTAATTTCATCGGATTCTCTTGATGATCGATTCGCTATATCAATCGAAGATGTTCAGATACAAAACTTATCCAAGAACACTATCAGACACATAATGTGCTTGTGTGTGAAATCTTATAAAAATCGGCCCAGCCGTTTTCGAGTTAGAGAACGAACTCACAGACACGCAGACAGACAAAGTTATATATATATAGGTGAGGGATGAAGAAATGATATAAGGATCCTTTTAAACGGAGACATTTCGACGTAATAAAAAGCTCAACATTCAAATGGATCTTAGCTACAAGAGGAACATACATTACTCATAGAAGCATATACTTGTGTATAGAGATTTATTAATCAGTTTGAAACAAGGAGTTACAATATAGTGTGTAGGTGTTATGAATGCTCTTTATGCCATTTTGAAGCTAAATACTTTCAATCAGAAGAGGAATGAAAGGCGCGATGTAAGTCTCTCCCTCCTCCAATGTATAAATTCTATATAAAATTCCCTAATGCGCCTATCAACTAGCCGTCGCATTTTTATCTTGTTTCCAAGCATCTGCGAGTGACAACGTCCCTGGCTTGAACGCTACAAATTTTGCTTTTCGTTTCGGTTTCGATTCTCGCTAATGTCACACAAATCATAATTTTATTTTTTACTTTTCATATCATGATATTGGATAAAATATCATATAAAATATCATATGAAATATCATATGAAATAATCGATAGGGATTTGAATCTATAAAATTATATACGAAATGTGGATGAATTAAAATATCATATTTAAGCGTTTTTTATGACCGGACACGATCTCTAGTTAATAACAAACCGTTCAAAATTAATTTTCAAATATTATTTTGCTTTCGAAATTTGAATTTGAATCAGATAAAATAATTTGTATCAGAAAATTGAAGCTATTTCAACTCTTTCTTTTTTTCTTTAAGTATGTTTTTATAAACAAAGTCATTTTTGCTTAGTTTTTCATATATTCTATTGTTGATATAACGCTGACGTAATATCTTATTCAAGAGTTTTGCGTAGTCGGCCTAATTATGAAACTTTATGAATGTATTATAGTATTAAAAGAAACTTAAGTGATGCTTACTAAAAATTAGGTACGGCCAAAAAAATAGAAGAAAAACGGGTGGTTTTTTTAATGAATCTATTAAATCTATTGAAATCCATTATTCTTCAGCAACTGTTTTTATCCCCAGAAAGATAAAAGCCTGAAATTTATCATATGAAAATCAAAATAAAATAAAACTGTTTCTACTATTTTTAATAGGATTTTAAATTCTAAAAAAAAAACACGATTCACCGCCATTTTTTGTCTCTATGGATAATCTCATCTCTCTCATCTCCGTCGTCTGTTAGGACGCTTCACCGCCGAATCAACACGATTTCTTCGGTGTTCTCGATCTCGCATGACAGTTTGCAGGTCTCGAACACGTTCCAACCCTGTGTCCTGTAGCAGGTTGTCAATGTAAGTAATTATTTTTCTTAAATAGCAAAAAATATTCGAATATGCAAACATTTGCAGGCAAAATCTTTCATCTCCGAATCTTTGACGAAATATCATCATTTTGACATAATTATCATAAGCTAAGATGATAAACGGCCAGTGCAATAATGCAAGAAAGCTAGATGATAAACGGCCAGTGCAATAATGCAAGAAAGTTGCAACGGTGATCCAGAGAAGCGGAGAGTACTGTAAAGTTGTGTAGGAGACTTGTTGTCACTTTGATTCCAAGGAGCACTATCTGTTTTGCCAGTAAAGTATTACTTGTAATGACTCATGTTAAAATTCCTTAATAAAAATAATGCCAAATGGTAAACGTACAAGTCGTTATAAGTTACCCACCTGCATGATTGACAGCTTAAGGTCAAGGTCACAATACTTCCTGTGTAAGGAAATCTGAGTTGTTCCTTAACAGTCGTAAGATACAGCTGTTTACTTGTTGGTTGCTTGCAGCTAAAATTGCTTCAGATGAAGGAATGGGTGTATCGGATGACGTAATTTGTGAAATGGCTAGTGTCAAAATTGAAATTTCAGAAAACAAATTTTGTAAACGAAAAAATTAACTCGAATTTGCATCTCTACTTTATGGTGGTAGCTACTTTATGATGGTAGCTAAAGTTTTACAACGCAAACTTAGACCCCGCGTGTGCCAAGTTCGAATCTCTTTCATAGAGCTGGATTCGAACTTGGCAGACATGAGTTGTCAGTTCAAACCGTAATCAATCAGATGTGGCATAATACGTGGTCCATCTTTACGTGTAAGAAGTATGTCTTTGAAGAAATAAATCTAACGAAATAATACTAGGACAACTAATACCAACAAAACAATCCTCTGATTCATACGAAATGAATGGATGACGTGACATCTGAAGTGAACAAATATAACTTACTTAGAATAACAGATAAAGTTTGAGAAAGTGACGTGTGTGATGTAGATTATGGTGCGAAACTAGTAATTTAGCATGTCGGGTTCGAATCCTGTTTAGAACGAATGTGTATTAACTTGATGTTTTCCCTATTATTAAAATCCTAAAACGAATTGGTGTAAAAGAAAATCATGTTGATATAAAATTGATAAAAAATTGCTCGAATTCATACGAATTATATTTAAAGTTGAAATAAAAATTGCTTAAAAGTGATTTCTAGGAAAGCAACACTTTCATATTCAGTAGAAAAGATAAACAATGGCTTTTGTTTGAAATATCTCTAATAAAGTAAAAGCACAGTGGATGTGTGAGTTCGTTCCCTATGGACCACGAAACGGCTTGGATTAATTTTACAAACATGCACACAAATATATTTCATATGTCTGGTAGTGTTCTTATATAAGTTTTGTATTTTGAAATGCACTCGATAAGTATAAAAATCGATATTAGAAAAAAATACGATCAAAGTAGGAACAGTTAAATGTTGATCAAGGCTAGCATTCTTATACAGCCTAATATTATAAGTACATTTGATAAGTTTTATCACCGCACAAGCAAAAAGGTCCCACCCTATAAAATCAACAGTAAATTTGAAACGTTCGAAATAAAAGAAAAGTACGGAAGGGAAAATTCTAATCGGTAGAAATAACCATGTTTATTTTTACCACAACACGAAGCAATTTTAATCAATTTCTACTTCTAAACATACATGTAAACGACTCTCATTGCATTCACTAATTTTCGTTATTAGTAATAAAAACATCCCTTCTTTAGCCTAATTTAAATGATTTCCTAGACTGTAATGGAATTTATAAATTCAAAGGTAAACTAAATAACTATTGTTTGAACAAACTAAATAAATGTTGTTTTAATACAGTAAATGTTGTTTCAGCACCCTAAATGTTGTTTCAACAACTAAATAAATGTTGTAACAAATTAAATCCTTCAACATCCTTAAAAAATGTAACAATAAACTAAGTGTAGTTTCAATATACTGAATAAATATTTGCACAAACTAAATGTTGTTAAAACGCAATAAATAAATGTTAAAACACAATAAATAAATGTTGTTAAAACGCACGAAATAAATGTTGTTTGAATATACTAAATAAATGTTGTTTAAATCCACTAAATAAATGGTGTTGCAACACACTAAATAAATGATGTAACAAACTAAATGTTGTTTCAACAAACGAATTAAATATTGCAATAAACTTACTAAATGTCGTTGCAATAAATCAGTTCAACTGTTCTGAAACATGAACAGAGTTTATAACAAAAAATGCTAGTCCAATTTCAGAACAAGATCGGATTATTTATCAAAATAAATGGGGAAATAGAATAAAAGTAGATATTGTATTAATCAAATCTATAACTAAATCTTGACCTTTCTGGGTGTTGGGCAAAATATTTAAAATGTAATCTATATAATTATAAAACTCAAATGACCTTATAACAGGTGTTGTAACCCCACATCCGGTTTAAGACTTCCGATTGCGCATGCGTACATAAACATACCCCCATAACAGCGTAAACAAGTTTTTGTCCAATGAGCGGTATATACGTTCAGAAACTACAGTTAAGATATCTTCTGTTGAACGGGCTTGCCTGAATCCATATTGTTTGTCAGTCAGGAGTTTAGCAGCTGTTAGGTGGTGGACTAGGGCTTGATTAACTGAGAACCCAAATATTTTGGCGAAAAGCGGGAGGAGGCTAATGGGGCGATAATTTAGTTGGTCAGTTCTTTCACCAGAATTCTTGACGACTGGTACCACAGAGGCGGTTTTCCAGCAGTCGGGAAAGCAAGATTCGTTAAGGCATTTATTGTAAAGTTTGGAGAGAACTGGAGCAACCTCGGCAGAGCATTTTTTAATAGCACAGCCGAGATGAGATCTGGTCCACATGCTTTTGAGGTGTCTAGGTGTTTTATAATAGCATGTACCTGAGAAGGGGTGATGCTAAATCGTCTAGTGTGGCGTTTGTTCGCAGACAAAAATCAGGGAGGGAGTGGTGTACCGAGTTCAGTGTGGAGTTAGAGGCAAACTGACTGGCAAGCAGATTAGCCTTGTCAGTTGCCGTGCAAGCAACCTCATGATTGTTTGATAGTGGGGGAATAGTTGACTGTCCATTATTTACTACACTGTTATAGATTTTCCAAAATTCCCTGGTCCTAATTTCTGTGTTTCGATGCGTTTTCTGGTGGTTTCAGAGTAATCTGTCTTAGCTGTCTCTATCACTCTCTTACAATTATTTCTAGCTTCTATATACTTCTGTTTGTTTGAACTGGACTTATGTCAGTTGAATCTGCGGAACGCATGATACCTTTGACAAATGGCAGCTGCACAAGCAGAAGTAAACCATTGGGGAGAGTGGGGCTTGCTATAGAATTTCCGTGCGGGAACATGTGCTTCAATTGCAGTTTTTAACCATTCAATGGTCTCATTTGCACACTGTTCCGCTGGAAGAGTAAAGATATTTTGCCATGGATCATCTCTGATGAGCTCCCTGATGGCTTCCCAATCAGCCTTGTTGTGTTTCGTCGTCTACGACTCATCAGAGTGGCTGAATCTAGCGAGATTCGAAATCGGGACCCCATGGTAATGAGCCTAAACCCCTTACCACTGACCCATCTCGCACGACTGTCTGGATATATCGCGATTTAATTATATGTTTCTTTGTTTGGGTTTTAACGAATTCAATTATTTAAGAAAGTGCATTTTTACCTAAATGCGAGTTGGGAATAATTTTCCCTTTAACCTATTTGGTACCTCCACATGGGGAGAGGTATATATATTATTTTTAAAAAAGATACTGTGTGAGCAAAATCAAGACTTCAAGACAAAGTGTTGATTGCAAAAAAAAGTGTATTTAATTTTGTTACAATTGTTTCAATGCCCAGTTCGACAATTTCAAGCATTATATCGTTTGAAAATTTTTCAAAACCAGCATTTCTTCAGACTTTATGAATAAACACACTTTTGCTAATGTATAATTTTTGAATTAATATATATATATATATAATATATATATATATATATATATATATATATATGTATTTCATTTCATAAAAAAATAGGAATAAATTCTACCAATAGAATAACTCTTTAATTGAATTGCAATTTTCATTGAGAGTGTTGCAAATATTCTTAAAAAGACTTTTTATGCAATTTAAATAAGTGACTTTATGCAAATGACCTCCTATTACTTGGGGAGAGGCTATATATAAACACTAAGAAAAAATGAACCTTAGAAGAAAGAGCTCAAAAGAAAATTACCAAAAAGACGAAAGGAGCTCAAAAAGAACCGTAAAAGAGGAGAGCTAAAAAAAAAAAATACTGAAAGGAATGAAAACACTTCTCCCCTCTGGTACCTAATTTTCTTTAACAAACAGAACATCTCCAGCTGTATTTGTAATTTAAATTAGAATATAATTCGTTTTTGAATGCAATAACTTGTTAGTTCTTAATTGACTTCGTAAAAAAAAAAACGAAAGGTTCTTCTGATATAAAAAATTGTTCTTTTCTATAAATAAAAAAGGGCCAGAAATAACTAAATCAAGAAAAAATTTCTAAAAAATATGTATATATATATATATACATACACATATATGTATATATATTTGTGTATGTGTATACATGTGAATAATATGTATGCATATTCATATATCCAGTGCGACCGCAGCCGAGATTGAAGTACCTACACGAGTTTGTAGTGTAATTAAAACTTTGTCGGTAGCTGAATACTTGATGCTTCGCCGGGGCAATCAAGGATATCTTAATCTTTTTTTTTTTATATTTTCCCCCCAAACAAGGCACGTTGACACTTTGATGTAGGGGGCTACTATCAGGGACCTAAATTGCAGGGGTACTATGTAGGGAGTTTAGTAGCAAGATGTTTATTTACATTACATTTGAACTTCTGCATGTCAGTACAGTTGGAGAAGCAGGAAACCGGAAGAGAATTCCAAAGTCCTGTGGTTCTTGGAAAGAAGCTATTAGAGTAAAAGGCTTTCTTACATCTAGGGATCTCAACTGTATAGGGGTGGGACTTTGCTGTTTGTCGGATTTGTCGCGGGTATTTTCGCCGTGGGGGTACAAGGGCTTGTAGTTCATCAGAGCATCCTCCGTGACGCAATCATTAGATGGGTTGCCTACCACGGTTTAAGAAGATCCCATCTAACCGCGAAAGAAGGATAGACCGAGCCAGTTTCCCAACCTGGTATATAACCTGGCGGTACATACACATCCTAGCCATTCTCAAATGGCCACCCATCTGGTACTGGCTAGTCTCAACGTTGTATAACTTCGGGGATCTGGCGTGTGTGTGTATATATATATATATATATGTGTGTGTGTGTGTGTGTATGATACATAAAATTTATCAGAATGCGACTTTCTCATTAGCAAGCATTCTTTTTCTTCTTTTCTCATCCCCCCTCATTTATACTACACTGATTCAGTCCGTCGAAAATATTAAAAGATTTTTAATTTTTTATTATAATATTTTGTATTCCTGCACGTCATCAAAGAAAACAAATAAAGAAAAGTTATAATCTTTTGTAATCTTTTATATATATATATATATATATATATATATATATAATGTGAGAGAGAGAAAGAGAATATAAGAACACAGTGTAATTCAAATCTTGTTTGTAGCTGAATACTTGATTGATCGTGTGGCATCGAGTTTTAGGGGGGTACTATTATATAAAGCCCTGCCAGCCAAAAAGAGAATAGCTCCATATACTTGAAAGAACAAATGGAATATATATATATATATATATATTTTATTTTATTTAGTAAAATATAGTTTTCTAGAACATAAATTTATTGTTTGAATAAATTATACAATTCAGATTTCTTTCTTGACCCATACATTTTCGATGTTGGCTCATCTCCCCAGAAGAAAGTCATTAGATCTAATTCTAAGAATGCTTTACAATAAATTGAAAGCTGCCTACAATGGAGATTTATTTAAAACGCAAGGATTACCACGGCACCATAAATGTATATTCATATTTTTCTATATTTATTTCATCTATTTTCTTTATCTATGATTCTTTAAAAGATTGAAAATTATTTTTGATATATATTTTTGTATGTGCTGAATATCAAAATTATTTCGAATTAGATCTATTAGAAGTTCTGATATATTCAGACTAACATATTCAACTTATTCAGCCATAAAATTTACCCAGGCTTATGAGGCACAGAGTATTGGAAAACGCAGATTCTATCAGATACAACATAAACATTACTAGAACTGGTATTTTGGACTTTCGAAAAAATAGTTTGGTGGATAATTGTCAAGTGTAGCAGTAGAAGAGGAAGTTAAAATCAAATTTTTAAGAAGCAAAATGTGTCAAATGTCTGAAAAATCACTACCGCGTCGGGAATTAAAGAGAATTGTCGTTTCTGAGTAAGACAAACGTTTAAATATAAGTCGAATTTCTTAGGACATCTATTTTCAAATGCTATACCCGTGAAGAAAATAGAGGATCCAGCTCGAAATTCCGTCCAAATTCCTGAGTTCGACAGAAACATTCCCGAGTGGGGGGATGATCTTTTCTGTTCCCTGCAACCTTTTTCCCACAGAAGAGACGCTGCGAGTCCGTCTCTGTTATTTTCGTGGCAAGTGCTCGTCTGAGCTCTAATCTCTGGTCCCCCCTCCCCAAACTTTCACAAAAAACACTCGTCTAGCTGAAACCACTGTTAATAATTTTCCCCACTCTTTAACTGTGTCTAAATCAAAACGTAGATCCCATGAACAAAGTTTCTTTCTTAGAAGTACACGCCTGTTAAACTCTCTACTGCGTGCCTGTTTCCCACCTGACTACAACTTGGATGTCTTCAAGTCCAACATAAACAAATTATGAACCGCCCCCTTAAGTAATCCAATCTACCAAATTTCCATTACCAACGATTACTACGATATTTTCCCATTGATTACTGTGCACTCAATAACCCGTATCCTCGAGTGGCCTCCGGGGCTTGATATGTCGTGACTCCTATGTAAAGAAAAATGATACACCTGAAGAATGGTCGGAGGTTACATCAACCGAAATTTTGTGAAATCTCACTCAAGATGAGGACAGTAGTTCGATGAATCATCATCATGCAGTCCGTTATTTTTCTTGACGATGACTAGTCGGGGCCTCAGTGCTTTATCCCTCGGTGTTGGCGTAGTCTCATTCCATCACCACAGGACTTTCCACCTTCGCTCCAAACTTGCTTGCGCAGGTTAGGTGCAGTATCGGTTGTGCATCAGATAGGCACCCTCTGAACCTCCAATGCTCATGTCCAGTGGAGCGAACCCGCGACGACTGGCTGCAGAGGAGACCACAGTTTTTGGCCGAAAGTAATCTCAGTGAGGTAAACAGTTGCCCTATCGTGTCCGCTCCTACGCCTTTTCTTTCCGGATGAAGTACCATAGTCTTTTAAGAAAAAACTGCAAGGTAGCAGTAGGATTTTAACTCAGTTCCCATCTCTTAGCCTGTTGCTGTGATAAGGCCCATAAGGCAGTGGTGTTTGATTTTGGGGTTGGTTCCCCTAGTCTTCGCCCAACCAAGGGGACCCAAAAGATAGTAGGGTAGGGGTTGGTAGCATCGGTGGGCCATAATGCACTACCTCTGGGGTCCCCTACTACTCCGAGATCTAATAGCCTGGGGCCGCAAGGCACCCAGTTACCGTAGGTGGAGGCACTGTAGGAGTCTTGATGATGGAGAGGCTATGTACTGGCAGGGAAGACTTATGCTTAGCTGCTCCCTTTTCACCACGAGGTTAGCCAGCGGTGTTAGCTGGAAGTGAGAAGACATGCAAACATGAACTTAACACTAACACACTAAACGCATCACATCTCCCTGCCGGATTAAGAATCCAAACGCACACGCCGTCCTGTGAATCCAAATAATACGCATAACTAATACTCATCTAAAAAATTCAGAAACGTCAAACTAAATGTTAATAACAAAATTCCTTTCCCTGGCGTTCTCATAGATAGTTCTAACAACACATTCGCCACTTCGACAAAAAAAAAAACACAACCTAAATTCTTGCCTTCTACATTTTAAGAGCGGATACTCTCACCGTTACGAAATAGCTTCTTGACCGCGCCAACTTAATCTTCTTTGATTAAAAAAAAAACAAAAAAACAAACGAAAACTTTTCTTCGAACTGAAAACTATCAAGCAAGTCTTTATCAATATCAGATTTCTAAACCATATTGTCAACTAGCAAATAAAATCTATGTTCCAGACTTAAAAAAATTCCAGCAGAAATAGTCATACCCCCCAACAACAAAATCCTAATATCATTAACCTATTTTACTGTAGCAAAATGCAACCGGACTTTAAAGTGTAAAAAAAGGACATACGAAATATTAAACATAGTAGGTTTCCTCCTCTAACAAAAATAAAATTAGATTTATCATAAGCTATAAAAAATTTAAAACCCTAAATCCAGTAGTAAAAAAAAACAATGCCTCACTTACCCTAAACCGACAAGAACGCACTAACGTCATTTAAAAGTTCAAATTTGGAGATAACAACTAGAAAATTAATAGTTTGTTAGTTATGTCGGTTATACATCGACTACCTTGTCATGTTGTCCTTATGATGCATAATACAGGATAAATACAAAATAAATAAATAACGTAACTACCCCTCCTCCAAACTAAGAGAAATTCTTATCAACACAAAAATAATACGCTACGAAACCAACGTCAAGAAGTTAAAACACTTGAAGCTATATATATTAAAACGCAAAAACCTGCCTTTAATCAAATCATATTCCAATTCAGCCAAAACACACTAACCCTCTCGTCCCCTTATCTGATCCAGTATTGGCCACAGAACTGTGTAACCTCCCTCTCTACGACATTAGGCAATAACAGTTCAAACGCAATCCTCGCCTCTATTATATATAAAAACCTACCAGCCCTAGTCTCACTAATACACAGCCGTATTTTCCTCAGAAGACGAAACGCAACACAGCTGGCGTCTTCGAACTACACACGGAACTTATATCAGTTCTTTCGATCCATCCATTAAACGATCCATCCATTAAAATATCCATCCAGTAAAAGATCAGAAAAATTGAAAAACAAAAGTTTAATAAAACAGAAACTCTCGGTTGTTTTTAACAACGTCTGATTTATTTTTGAAAGAGAAGGAACAAGTGAAACAGAGAGAATGAAAGAATGAAAGGGAGACAATTGGGGGATTTAATTGAAAGCAGACGAGTGCAGTACATTGTAATTACATATGTGTATGTTATGTTTATGGGGGCAAAAGAATAAGAGTGAAATGAAACAAAGAACAAGTGAATTTACTAGAAACCTGGAAAAATTATGGATTACAATAAGAAAATCTGAGCATGAAAGGTAATATGGTTAAGCTTAAACATGGAAAAGTAAAGGACTAGCTGTTAAATCTGAAAAAGAGAAAGGCAAGATATTCTAGTTAAAAATATAATAAATTTATAACTAAAAATTTTGCAGCATTTTTTTAATTCAAGTTATAACATTTATATAACTAATTCTTAATGCTGCAATATTTTTAGTTATAAATTTATTATATTTTTACTAGATCATCTTGTCCTTTACTTTTCCATGTTTAAGCGTAACCATATTACTTTCCATGCTCGCATTTTTATTGTAATAAATAAATAAATAAATAAATATATATATATATATATATATATATATATATATATATATATATATATATATATATATATATATACGCACACACATGTATATTTAAGGTACCTCTTATATCGTCCGTTCTGTTTCCGATATCATCCAGATGATCGAATGATATAATTTGTTCACAATCATAAATTTTGTGTATTTATTTCGACAAATGTCTATATTCTTATTGTCTCGCGCACATTTCTCAACCCGAACGAAAATATTGTATTTGCTCAAATCAAAATAAAATTTGTCTTTAATCAAATATAATACCGTTTGTAGCCTTTGTAGCGAAATGTTCGTAAAAAAATATAGGAAATATATCGGCATTTGCTGACATAAAAACATTTCGAAATGAACAAAAATTATAATCGTGGACTTATTTTGCTATTTGGTCATTTGGAGAAACCCAACGTGTGTGTGTGTGTGTGTGTGTGTGTGTGTGTGTGTGTGTGTGTGTGTGTGCATGCATGTGTGTGTGTGTTTAAAAGAATAAATATTAGGTTCACTGTAACCGATTATTTAAAAAAACTTACATATGTTTGAAGAAAAAAATCTGTTATGAACAATGCATTTTTTATGACTAAGTTGGTTCTCAGATTCACACGGCGGGGTCACTTACGTTCCCTTGGGAGGGGAAAGTCTCCAATAGCTGGCTTCCATTACACAAGGAAATTATAGTACGACATCTTTCTTTTGTTATTTCTTTCTTCACTGGGATCAGCATGTAGTTATTTACTTTTCATACATTGGGAAAAACTTCTTTGTAATACATATATGGAGGTTTGTGTCTGCGTGTATCGATATACCTATATAAATATAAGCTTTCATGGTAATGTGTATGCGTAAACCTCCGTATTCATATTAATGTATGTGTAGGTGTAAGTGAACATGCGTATATGTACGTGTCTGGCTGTTTGCATTTAGATGTTTATGTGCGAGTAGGTATGCCAGGATGTTTAAAACTTAAGTGTGTATGTGTTTGTATGTTTATTAGTGATATCCATGTGTATGTATAAATGTGTGCACCTGTATGCGTGTAAGTGCACTTATGTCTGAATGTGTATATTCGTATGTATAGGCGCATGTACTTGTGTACGTATGCAAGAACCAGTAGACAAAAGTTAACACCTTACACAGCCTAACATCACAAATGCATCTAGGCAGTTTTATTATCACACAAGCCGAAAGGCGCGACATATAAATCAACAATAGGTTCTTTGATATAACAGGGGCGTGTTCGGAAGAAATGTTTTCTGTTTAAAACACATAGTATATGGCTTTTTCATTTTAAACTTAAATTCTAGCCGTTATTCCCAACAAGTAGTAAGGCCACGCATATACAATCAACAGTAGGGTTCTTTGATATGACAGAGGTTCGTTTGAAATAAACGTCTTTGTTTAGAGCACAATTAAAGCATGAATATTTAGCTTTTGTATTTTAAACTTTACTTTAAGACATTATATATAAAAATAATTTTAAAATATCAAGAGTTTATTTACTACAATTCAATGTAAACTACAATATATTGTGGACTAAGTCACTGCGAGGAGACATTTAAAGTGTCCTCCTGGTGCCCCGTAATGATTTATTAAATTTATTTCTGTTTTTTTTTTTTAACTCTTTCATTTTTATTCCTATATTTCAATACAGAATTGAGATGTTCCCATTACAAACTTAACTCTCGTATAAGCTGTATCGCCTGGAGAAGTCTCTTGTTCCCAGTAATTAACTGACCGAAACATGCTCATGAATGTGTAGCGACATGTTATTTCTCATATAAAAACAAATAGAAAGTATATCTTGCTCTACTTAGGTATTCAGCACTCTTGTATTAACCTCATAAAACTTTATTGGTTACTTTACTTCTTGAAGATATTAATCTGGTATTATCTATAATATAAATCTCACCGTCTGTTTAAGTGTACGTGTATATCTGTATGTTTGCCTAAAACTTTTCTGAAGTGTCGACGGATTTTCAAAAGATCGGTACCGTTTTGAAGCTCGACCCTTCGAACAAAGAAATGGCTAAAAACATCAATTCCGCCACCCTAAACTGGGCACTTTTCTACAAGAAAGGGTCGTCTTTTTTTGCCGATATTTTCGAAAGTAATTCCCTCTTTCCCATTGACTAAACTTAATTTAAACTTTTACCACTTCCGGTTTGGCAATGGACGCAATGGCAAAGACGTCATGTTTTTTGTGTGTGTGTGTTTTTTTTTCACGTAAATTTCCTCTTTCGCGGTAGTGATTAGAGCCTGCCTGCTACCACTTTTTTGAGAGGGAGAGGGTCAACGCACTCCTCCAAACATCCGGGCAACGCCGCACACCCAGGCTAGTATATATATATATATATATATATATATATATATATATATATATATATATATATATATATATATATTTGGTCTACTAGTATTTACTAACTAGAGACCTCATCAGGCACCACCCCTTTTTTGCGAAAAATAAGGATTGTTGCCTGATGAGGTCTCTAGTTAGTAAATACTAGTAGACTGAAACATGCTCATTACTGTGTAGCAACAAACTACTGCTTATGTAAAGACAAATGTAACCTACTCTACTTCTGTGTTGAGCACTCTTGTATGAACATCGTTATATTTCACTGGTTACCCTACCTTTGGAAAATAGCAACGTCAAATTATATATATATATATATATATATATATATATATATATATATATATATATTGTGTGTGTGAAAGTATGTAATAAGTACGCGTATGAACTTGCGTATATGCATATGCATGGCGTGAAAAAAAGACATTTTTTGCATGTGCCTAACATCGTGTATGCTTATGTGTGTATGCCTGCATGTGTATTTGTGCATATTTAAACGGTGTGCCTATGTAGTTCTATTTGAGCAATTTTCCGTATATATCAACGCGTATACTTATACTTTCAGATAAACGCGCTTATTAGTATGAATCTGTGTACGTCTGCGTATGTGTGCATGATTGAAGAAATGAGCCTTCGAAATGGCGTTTTAATAACAGCTGTCTACACTTCGAATAAAGGTCTAATGTAGTTATTAGAATGTGAATACTTAGCGTTCACGCACGTACGACTAATAATCCTTATTTGATCATCACATGAAATAAAACTCCCGCGGGGTCTGCAATGATGACCGACTATGTGAGAATTTCAACGTCTGCAAATTATAGGGGGAGAATAAATTATCCCAAATGTTTCTTTCTGTGTGGAATCAATTAGGAATAGATAAACGCGAATTATAACGCCTTGCTAACAACAGTGTTTTCAAGTAAGAAGCCCCGGGAATGTCTGGCTGATATGAATAAAAAATATGTTATATATGTGTTCTTTTTTATGGAAAAGGAAAATTTCAAATGATATACATACCTATGAAAGTACAAAGGTTGATGAAAGTGTTACAGATGTTGTTCTTCTTCCGGAACAATTACTTAAGTTGGTACTTCCGGTTTTGAAACAGGCGCATAATACTTCCGCCATCTTTCAAAGAACAGTCCCGTATATTTTTAGTGTTTGTTTTGTTTGATATGCTGATAATTTCAAATGTAATTAATGAATACACAGTAACATTAAATAAGAAAAGATATTTTCTATGCATATATTTCTGTGCAAAGTGGGTCGCTCAAATTGGGGCAATTAGAACATCTATATTAATAAAATTGGGTTATCTTTTCTAATATATTTGTATATGTGTGTGTATTTCTTGCTTCTATGTAATTTTTCTGCATTTACTATCAATGGATTACGACTAAAACAAACACTAAAAAAATCGTATGTAAAAACTTAAAAATATAATATATACATTCGTAAAATAAATATAATATATATATTCGTAAAATAAATATAATATATATATTCGTAAAATAAATATAATATATATATATTCGTAAAATAAATATAATATATATATATATTCGTAAAAAATATAATATATATTCGTATAATAAATATAATATATATATATATTCGTAAAATAAATATAATATATATATATTCGAAAAATAAATATAATATATATATATTCGTAAAATAAATATAATATATATATATTCGTAAAATAAATATAATATATATATATATTCGTAAAATAAATATAATATATATATATATTCGTAAAATAAATATAATATATATATATATATATTCGTAAAATAAATATAATATATATATTCGTAAAATAAACATAATATATATTCGTAAACTAAATATAATATATATTCGTAAAATAAATATTATGTATATATTCGTAAAATAAATATTATATATATATATATATTCGTAAAATGAATATAATATATATATTCGTAAAATGAATATAATATATGTATTGGTAAAATGAATATAATATATATATATTCGTAAAATAAATATAATATATATATTCGTAAAATATACGAAACTGAAAAGCAACACTGGAAATAATTTTTATTTCTTTACAATTATTCAGACATTTTCCTTTGTAAACCATAAGAAAATAAAAATAACGAAATGATCCATAAAAAGTAATTTTAAGCATTAAATCGATCAACTATGAATCTGATTAGGTTGAAGTATTGGTTACTTTAAGTGGGAGGAGTTTAAAATCTACCCTAAAAAAACCTTTTTAACGTTTCAACGTGGTTTTCATTTATGATCAGGAGGGTTTCTGTGTGCATATATATATATATATATATATATATATATATATATATATATATATATATATATACATTCTTTAGGAATATATTTTCTTATAATATATACAACTTCTTATTTAAGAAGCTCAATATAATTACAGAGCAATATAGAAGACAAATAACAAAAAGCTTTATTCCAAAATTCATGATGTTGACCATCTTATAATTTATTCCTTTAATTCAGGAATAAATTATGAGATGGTAAACATCATGAAGTTTGGAATATAAGTTTTTTTTTATTTATTCTCTAATTATATTTATATATGTTTGAGATATAAATATATATATATATATATATATGTATATATATTTAAGATATATATGTATTAGTCCTAACGCGAAAGAGCAGGACACAAACTGTTTTAAATAATAATAATAATAATAATAATAATAATAATAATAATAATAGTAATAATAATAATAATAGTAATAATAATAATAATAGTAATAATAATAGAATAAGAATAATAAAGACTTTCGCTGACGAAGACTACTATTGACCGTAACAAGTTTTTTTTTTTTTTAGTTTTTTTCACCTCAAACAAGGCACATTGCCACTTTGGTGTAGGGGGCTACTATCAGGGGAAACATCTACTGGGGTACTATGTAGGGATTAGGGCAGCGAGATGTTGGTTCACATTGCACTTTTCGCCAAAATATTTGAGTCCTTAGTTAATAAAGCCCTAGTCCAGCACCTAACAGCTGCTAAACTCTTGACTGACAAACAATATGGATTCAGGCAAGCCCGTTCAACAGCAGATATCTTAACTGTAGTTTCTGAACGTATATATCGTTCATTGGATAAAACAGGGGAGGGTAGAGCGGTGGCCCTTGATATATCTAAGGCTTTTGACAGGGTATGGCACGATGGTCTTCTAAGGAAAATTAGATCATATGGAATCACTGGAAGAATTCATAACGTAATTAAATCCTTCTTAAGTAATAGAAAAATCAAAGTTGTCCTCGACGGACGTACATCCAAACAATATGACATAAATGCGGGAGTGCCTCATGGGTCTATCCTTGGACCTCTATTGTTCCTGATATTCATAAACGACCTCCCTGATAATATTGTTTCGGAGATGGGTATATTTGCCGATGACACCACTCTCTATAACAGATATGAGGGGAAAACAAATGAACACATATCCAAGAAAATGGCAGAAACACTAGAGGATGACCTCCAATCCGTAGTGGAATGGGGACAAAAATGGTTGGTCTCATTCAATGCTGCTAAGACTAAGCTTGTTTCCTTCAATAACTACAAGAAACCTTCTCTCCCACCAATAGCAATGGCCAAGAACACATTGCCTGAAAGTACTTCTTTTAAACTCCTCGGCCTAACGTTTACAGGGAATATGAACTGGAATAGATACATTGAGAGCATTGCCAAGGCTGCTGCAAGGAAGGTTGGCTCCCTCTACCGTGCTAGAAAACTACTTACGCCTGCCAGTATCCTATACCTCTATAAGGCAACCATTCGCCCATGTATGGAGTACTGTTGTCACATCTGGGCTGGTGCATCTGCTGCTTGTCTCTCGCTCCTGGACAGGGTTCAAAAAAGAGTCGCAAACCTGATAGGTCCTGAACTGTCATCTGGGCTTCAGCCTCTGTCCCATCGACGAGATGTTGCATCCCTCTGCCTGTTCTACAAATACTTTAATGGTGAATGCTCTGACGAACTGCAAACACTTGTACCTCCCCGACGTAACTACCCCCGACAAACCCGACAAGCTACTAAGTCTCATCCCTTTACAGTGGAGATCCCTAGGTGCAAGAAAGCCTTTTACTCCAATAGTTTCTTCCCCAGAACTGCGGGTCTTTGGAACTCCCTTCCGGGATTCTGCTTTCCCAACTGCAATGATATGCAGAAGTTCAAGTGTAATGTTAACAAACATCTTTCTACTCTTCTCCCTTCATAATGACCCCGCTAATTAATTCCCTAATAGTAGCCCCCTGCTTCAAAGTGGCACTGTGCCTTGTTTGGGGTGAAAATTGAAAAAAAAAAAAAAAAAAAAAAACTTGAACTTATGCATGTCAATACAGTTGGGGAAGCAGTGACCTGGAATGGAATTCCAAAGTCTAGCAGTTCTGGGGAAGAAACTACTGGAGTAGAAAGATCTTTTACATCTAGGGATCTCTACAGTGTGGGGTGGGATTTTGCAGCTTGTCGGGTCTTTCGAGGGTGTTCACGTCGTGGGGGCACAAGTGCTTGCAGTTCTTCAGAGCATTCCCCATTATAATACTTGTAGAACAGGCAGAGGGATGCAACGTTTCGACGATGGGACAGAGGCTGAAGTTTAGATGCTAGTTTAGGGCCTATCAGATTTGCGACTCTCTTTTGAACCCTGTCAAAGAGCGAGAGACTAGTAGCCGATGCACCGGCCCAAATATGACAGCAATACTCCATACATGGGCGAATAGTGGCCTTATAGAGGTACAGGATACTTTCGGGTGTTAGAAGTTTTCTAGCACGGTAGAGAGAGCCCACCTTCCTTGCAGCGGCCCTGGCAATGCCCTCGATGTAATTGTTCCAACTCATGTTTCCTGTGAACGTTAGGCCAAGGAGCTTGAGAGACGTACTCTCAGCTAAAGAGTTGTTGGCCATTGCTATAGGTGGTAGAGAAGGTTTCTTGTAATTATTGAATGAAACCAGTTTTGTCTTGGTGGCATTGAACGTTACCATCCATTTTTGTCCCCATTCCACTACTGATTGGAGGTCATCCTCTAGTGTTTCTGCCATTACTTTAGATATATGTTCATTTGTTTTCCTGTCGTGCCTGCTATAGAGTGTGATGTCATCAGCATAGTCCTTTCGAAAATTTCATCTCTCTGTTTCTCGTTAGTTATACAGTCCTTTTGAAATTTTCATCTCTATTTTTCTCGTTATGTACTGAATATTTGTGAATGAAACCTATATGAAATATGTTCCTTATAAATTTTTAAAGATTTTCTATTCTGAAAGAAGTTTAAAAGAATTTAATCTAAAAAAGTTATTTTAAAGATTTTGTTAAAAAAAATTCAGATTTTCTCTTTATTCAGACCTGTATTACAAAGAGGGAGTTGCAAAAATGAGTTGTGGTGTGAGGAGAAATACGAACTGAAACAGATTATTCAGATCTGTAATAATACAAAGAGGGCGTTGCAAAAATGAGTTGTGGTGTGAGGAGAAATACAAACTGAAATAAAGCGAAGAAGAGTTTTAAAATATAATCTTAAAAAGATAAGATACAAGTTAGAAAAGCATTTCATCCAAGGCATGGAGATTGTTAAACAAAACGTTTTTACTATAGGCTTTAAAAATAAAGGTACAAGATTCAATTTGGAATTTGTCTTCAAAGTGCATTTTTATAAAATTTACAAAGCAAGGTATAAAATTTAATTTAAATTGAATCAAAAAAATACCTTGGATTTATTTTATGTAATGTATATTTTCTTGCAATTTAAAAAAGATTATCTTTCATCTAGCAATTAATGATACGATATAAAATTTTCAATGATTTTTTTAATGTTTTCCTTTTTCGTTTTGCATGGGCTAAATGAAATACGTTTTTTTCATCGAGTGGAATTTTCTGAAATATTCTACTTTTAACTGTCGGTAATAAAGTAAATTTTTTTATGCCGCGTTGGGACAACTCACCCCCCCCACACACACACATAAAAAACTATCCATTTTGGTTAGCTACCAGACAATTCCACAACTATTTTTATTCTTTTGCAACTGTATGGTATCACAGTATACATTTTTCTTGTTTTGTTTCGCAAGTAAAAATAATTCTTTTTTACCCACCCTCATATTGAGTTATCTCTAAGGTTTTACCAAGAAGTATGGGACACATCGCTCCCTCCTTTATACGCACACTCTCATTTCCTGTTTTTTTATTATTTTATCTCTCTTCTTCAGTCAAAAAACGGAAATAAGTTTTTTTTTGTGCATTTGGAAAAGCAATTAAAAGATGGAAGACGTTAAAGCAGTATTAATACAACACATCAAAGCTCAAATGGACCAGCAACAGAAAGCTGAGGAAAATTTAAAAGAACGTGATAAACAGCTCCAGTTACAATTTCAAGAGAGGCAACAAGCGTTAGAGGAGAGAATACTACTTCAATAACAGAGACAAGAGGAGCTATTGTTAAAAATATTTGATAGAACGGAACACAGGGACGACAGTTTTGCTTTTTCCCAAAGTAGAATATGGAACGCTATAGAAACGGAGGGGACGTTTGAATCTTTCCATCGGTGATATGAGGAATAACATATACCAAAAAACGTCACGAGAACCAACTAAGAAGATGTCGATTAGTTGAAACCAGCGACAATTTACCATTAGAAGAATAGCCGATAGACACTGTCTTCGAACCTTTTGATCTTGAACTTCCTCAACCAACAGCTGAACTACGGCGGTCGTTCTGTAAGAGAAAGGTTACCGAATGATTGATGGTAAACCCTAAAAGGAAGAGGTACTGACAGCTTTTACGGACAAAAAGATTGGGAGGGGAGTGTTGGAGACGCCTCTCCAGGGGATTATCTCATGACATCACTTTCTCTAGTGACGTCACTTCCGGTATCGAGTAATATGAATACATGTTCGTTTCCCCCAAATCCTGTGTGTCCTTTCATTTATGACCATTTTACCCGATAACAAAGTCTTATATATTTACGTCCAGCAAATTAGATTAGTCAATGTGTGAAGCTACCTATGGGTCTGATTGTTGTATGTAGACCTGATAAGTATAAGTTGTAAAATAATGAATGTTAAACTTGTATAAAAAGAGTATAATAGAGGAATCTGAAATATTTAGTTAGAATGGCTCTAATAAATAACCTAAATATAATAATAGTATAATTAAAATTAAATAGTTTGATTTAAATTTATACGTACATTAAATTAATTACGATAAGAAATTAATACTAAATGAGAAGTGTGTTTAAAAATAAATACGAGTATAAATTTAATTCATTCAAACTGACACCTGAAAGTATCCTGTACCTCTATAAGGCCACAATTCGCCCATGTATGGAGTATTGCTGTCACATTTGGGCTGGTACATCTGCTACTTGTCTCTCACTCCTAGACAAGGTTCAAAAGAGAGTCGCCAATCTAATAGGCCCTGAACTGGCATCTATGCTTCAGCCTCTGTCCCATCGATGAAATGTTGTATCCCTCTGCCTGTTCTACAAGTATTTTAATGGTGAATGCTCTGACGAACTGCAGACACTTGTGCCTCCACGACGTAGACACCCTCGACGAACCCGACAGACAACTAAATCCCACCCTCACACAGTAGAGATCCCTAGATGTAAACGATTTTTCTACTCCAGTAGTTTCTTCCCCAGAACTGCTAGACTCTGGAATTCCATTCCAGGTTCCTGCTTCCCTAACTGTACTGACATGCCGAAGTTCAAGTGTAACGTGAACCGACATCTTGCTGCCCAAATCCCAACACAGTGCCCCAGTAGTTGCTGCCCGTGATAGTAGCCCCCTACACCAAAGTGGCAATGTGCCTTGTTTGAGGTGAAAATGTAATAAAAAATTTTTTTTTAAAATAAGGTCAATTGTATTAATCAATTTGTTTGGCGTTAATGGTAAATCTTTTCTGCTAATAAGTACAAAACGATAACTGTTAGGGTTATTATTAAAATAATAAACATAAAAATTAATAAGTAAAATAAATGATAAAATAAACACGGATATATATATATATATATATATATATATATATATAGTAGCTCACATTTAATTAGGCTTAATATTTCCTTTTTATTATACAAATGAAATAAAATAATATAAATTTGATAAGATGAGTTGAAATACATGTTAATAGAACCAAACCTGAATAATAATGTAACAATAGCATAATTAATATTTAGTTATAACAGTATACCTTAATAAAATAAATTTAAATAAGTTAATTAATTAGCCATAATTTTAATACCAAATATAAATATATACTTGTATAAAAACTTTGGTATATTCGAGTTGAATTAAATTGCAATTTCTTAATTGAATGAATATATCAGATAATTATTGAGTTGAATATTAAAATATTTAAGAATATACTAGAAATTAATATAAAAAAAACTTATATAAGTATGAGTTAGTTTACATTGAAATTGACTTAAAATATGCTGGTTTAAATAATAGATGTTCCAAATAAATAAATGAATAAAATAAACGAAATTAATGAATTAGTAGATAATAACATTAAATAACTGCATGTAAAACTCATATAATATTTAATTAAAATAATTATAATAATAGAGATAATTGAGTATACTTCTAATATTGAGTAGCGTCCCTTGAACAAAAAAATAAACTATGGAAACATTGGAAAATATATAGGAAATTAAAAATATTTATTCATGGTATAATAAGGTTATAGCTGGGCAAATATTTCTATTGTACCAAATAACTAAAATATCGTAAACAAATTCAATAAAGTAAAACTTAGATTCGTATAAAACAAGAACTAAGATTTAACCACTGTTTATATTATTTAATAAAATAAATATAAACTATTTATAAATAACAAATATAAAGCATTATATAAGCTAATTTTTGTTGTAATCATAACAATATGACAACACATTGTATTAACACGTTGGTATAGCATTAATGATTCTACATTAAAATCAATAATGGCGTCATTATCACAAAACGCAAGTGAAACTACCCTTCTGATTTTTCCGTATTATCATGCCCATATTCTTTTTTATTTTCTTTTAAAGTTTATCAGTTCATATTCTTCTGATGATTCAGAGCAAAAATAGATTAAAAACCCGACAATAATAATTACATGAATACTTCTGCGCTACGAAACAGGTGCTGTTAAAAGTTAAACAATTTAACAATTTTACGTCCAAGGATGGAATACTGTTGCCATATCTGGGCAGGAGCGGCCAAAAACAGCCTATCATGCCTTGACAGAGTACAAAATAGACTTAGTGGCTTAGTGGGGGATACCCTTTTCTCTACCCTGCAACCTCTCTCCCACAGAAGATACGTTGCGAGCCTATCCTTATTTTATCGTTATTGTCATGGTAGGTGCTCGTCTGAACTCTAATCCCTGGTCCCCCCCTCGCCAATCTTTCACGAAAAACACCCGTCTAGCTGAATCCACTGTGAAAAATTTCCCCCACTCTATATCTGTGCCTAAATCAAAACGCGGATTCCATGAACAAAGCTTCTTTCTTAGAACTGCACGCCTGTGGAACTCTGTTCCTTCTGCCTGCTTCCCTCCGGACTACAACTTGGATGTCTTAAAGTCCAATGTTAACAAATTCCTAATGAACCGCCCCCCTAATTAAACACTTCATCAAATCTCCACACTAACGTAATGTACTTGCAATAACCCTTATCCCTGAGTGGCTTCCGGGCCTTGATAAGTGGTGATCACTGTGTAAAAACAAAAAAAATGTTGAAAGAAAGAAATAAGATGATGACATCTTGGAATTTGGCTTATAGACTTTTTGCCATTTATTTGTATATGCTCTGTAGTTACATCGAGCTTCATAAATTTAAACATTGATATAAATAAAAGGTGAAATATAGTTGAATAAGCATATTTTCCAGGCACACACACACGCGCTCACACATACACACACACACACACACACACACACGCACACACACATATATATATATATATATATATATATATATATATATATATACATATATACATTGCAAAAGTAAGAAATAATTTAGCATATATTTTCTATAAATGAAATATATAATGAAAAAAGGGCTTAAAAAAACAAATGTTTATTGACTCGGTTTTAGTGCAAAGATAGATGTAATCTTTATCTCCGAAATTAAAATAATATGCGTTTGATGCATGTTAGGGTGTAAATGTGGGGAAAAATAGCAAGAAGACTCGGAAACAGTGAAATGAAAAATATATTAAACAGAGAATACAGAATCGTTGTTAGTTGAGTAAGAAGCTTCGCTCAACCAAAAGACAAGATAAAGTTACGATTCTCTCTCTCTCTCTCTCTCTCTCTCTCTCTCTCTCTCTCTGAGTATTAATGAAAAGAAGAAAACTGGTTACCGGAAGTAAAGTCAGGAATAGTTCATTATCAGAATTTGTAGGGGTGCCACCCCAACAATATCGTAAAATTTTTCTTTTCGTTTCTGTTAACCTTTCTTACTACAGGAATTTGATGAGATAAAAGTCCGTGTTTAATGCAAGGTGCGACCGTTTTTGAACTTCACATAAAGGCGCTCTTGACGCTGTGATGGCCACTGATCGGACTGCTGGTCTCGAATCGAAATGCTGTCAAGCGTTGTCATCAATCCGTAACACACTATAATGGATGGGATATAATTCATCAAAACAAACAACTTTTGTTCCTTTAACCGTATATAAAAACTTTATGTATTATGCTTTTGTAATAAATGACCTAATGAGTTGGATACAATATAACCTAATGAGTACGTCTATGACAACAGCATATTCTTATCATTGTTTTGACTCGCAAGTATATATCTGACACATTTAGACAGAGTTAATCAACCGAGAACCACATCACTATATTTAAAAGTATCGGATACACACTCGAGAGTTAAAACGATGAAAAGAATATGTTGTTTACATAGACCTACTAATAAGATGGGTAGTGCAATAGATGAAGTTAAAAAAGAGAGACAGAATCTCCAAATGATCTTATAAATTCATTTTTTAATTAATATTATCCATTCTTGCTAATTCCGCTCGAAAAATTTCTTCATTAAAACACAAATCCGTTCATATATTTGTACTTAAAAATTGTCAGTGAAATAACCATGTATAACATTTTAACTTTTATTTCAATCACAATAGATACGGACCAGTAATATCTGGCTACGTAATCTTTACTAACGTATCCATATCTGACCACTAACAAATGACCAGAATGACTAAAAGTTCAATGTATATGCCGTAACGAAAACATCAAGCCCTTTACTCTTCCTGCTAAATCTGATATTATAGTTCGTGTTCGCCAGTTAGGTTTGTTGATATTTGCAGCATATTATTAAAAATTATATAATAAAATTAGGTTACGTAAACTCAGAAGTTACTCTGATCGAGTCGTCGTTGTTTAAAGATGTAGTTAAATATGCATTAATTTGAATATCAACGAATCAGCAATCCTAAGAAACTTTTATAAAAAGACGAAAGGTGAGAACACAGGGAGGTTGTCAGCACGAAATAGACATATGACAAAGCTCTCTCTAATTCTCTCTCCTCTGATCTTGAGCGCGTGGTGAATGGGGGAAGAGGTGGGTGGTCACTTTTAATGCATCCAAAACCAAGCTTCTATCTTTACATCATCAACGCTCTGATCCCCATCTGGCATCAATTAAAATGGAACACGTACATCAAATCTGTTGCCAAGGACACAGGGAAAATGGTGGGTTCCTTCTACCGCTCCAGAATATATCTTACTACTGATACAATTCTCTGTATAAAAGCCAAGTACGTCAAAGGATTGAGATCTGCTGCCACATCTCGGAAGGAGCTGCTAAAAACAGCCTATCCTGCCTTGATAGAGTACAAAATAGACTTCGTGGTTTGGTGGAGGACGCCCTTTTCTCTTCCCTGCAGCCTCTCTCCCACAGAAGAGACGTTGCGAGCCTGCCTTTGTTTTATCGTTATTTCCATGGCAAGTGCTCGTCTGAGCTCCAATCTCTCGTCCCCCCTCGCCAATCTTTCACAAGAAACACCCGTCTGGCTGAAACTACTGTCAATAAATTTTCTCACTCTTTATCTGTGCCTAAATCAAAACGTAGATTCCATGAGCAAAGCTTCTTTCTCAGAAGTACACGATTGTGGAACTCTCTTCCGTTCGCCTGTTTCCCACCTGACTACAACTTGAATGTCTTCGAATCCAACATAAACAAAATTCCTGACAAACCGCCCTCTTAAGTAAGACACTCTATCAAATCTCTAATACTAATGGTTACTACAATACTATCTCATTGATTACTCTATACGCAAAAACCCTTATCCCTGAGTGGCCTCCATGCCTTGATAATGGTGACCCTCGTGTAAAAAAAAAAAAAAAAAAAAAAAAAAGACATACTAAAAGTCGTGGACATGCTAGCAGTATATATTTAATAAATCTTATTCTCTTATTAGACCACAGGGTATTTCGCCGGAGTTGTTCAAGATCGTATCAAGTCGTTTAAACGGAGTTGTTCAAGATCGTATCAAGTCGTTTCAATTGCGTAGTGATTGCTAGCTGTGTCTAACCGCGTAGTGATTGCTGGCTGTGTCCAACCGAGTAGCGATTGCTGGCTGTGTCTAACCGAGTAGCGATACATACATACATACATATATATATATATATATATATATATATATATATATATATATATAATGTTCAAGCAAATATTAAATGCAAAGGACACATTATATATTATAGACTGTATATTTTAGTTTTCACTTTTAATTCTCATTTTCGCTCATTCGGACTTTTACTTCAACACCTGATGATGATTCGTGTACGAATCGAAAGCGCTTGTGACAGCAAGAACTATGGGACGTTTATTAACATTTTTTGATTTTGATACAAAAATGATTATACGGAAAATCGAAAAATTAAAAAAAAAAGAATCATAAAGAAAGTGTCTCCGTTGCATTTACTATTTGCTTGAATGAAAATATGCTACCTAAATTTACCAATTTACAATATATATATATATATATATATATATATATATATATATATATATATATATATATATATATATAAAGCTAAACGTTTGTGTGTGTGTCTGGTCACGAATAGGCTCCTATATGGTTGACTATTATAGAAAACTGATTAAATATAATGATAGAAGATGTATTGAGACACAGGAATGGATATGTTTAATTTGGCATGATGAAGATTCATTAAAATTGTGGGGTCTGCGTACGCGCCTGGTCCACAAAGTATGGAAATAAAACATTAAAATATTAAAACAAAACGTCTACAAGTGTTTTTGATATAGATGCACATCAGAATACTTTGATAAATATGTTTAATTTAAATAGGGATGGTATAATAAAATTGTGAGGTCTGCGTTGGCGCCTGGCCTGCATAGAATGGAAATAGGCATAAACTTTAATAAAGACATTTAATATATATTTGTGTAAGCATACTTTGATAATTATGTTTCAGTTTGAAGAAATATAGTATAATAACATTATGGGGTGTTCGTAAGCACCTAACCTCCATAAAATGGAAATATGTCACAAAACAAAAAAAAGAAAAGAAAAAAGTAAGACATACTAAAAGTCGTGGACATGCTAGCAGTATATATTTAATAAATCTTATTCTCTCATTAGACCACAGGGTATTTCGCCGGAGTTGTTCAAGATCGTATCAAGTCGTTTAAACAGAGTTGTTCAAGATCGTATCAAGTCGTTTCAACACAGTTGTTCGAGATCGTATCTGGCTGAATAGTGATTGCTAGCTGTGTCTAACCGAGTAGCGATTGCTAGCTGTGACTAACCGAGTACTGATTGCTAGATGTGTCTAACCGATTACTTATTGTTAGCTGTGTGTAACCGATTACTGATTGAGAGCTGTGTCTAACCGATTACTGATTGCTAGCTGTGTCATACCGATTACTGATTGCTAGCTGTGTCTAACCGATTACTGATTGCTAGCTGTGTCTAACCGATTACTGATTGCTAGCTGTGTCTAACCGAGTACTGATTGCTAGCTGTGTCTAACCGATTACTGATTGCTAGCCGTGTCTAACCGATTACTGATTGCTAGCTGTGGCTAACCGAGTACTGATTGGTAGCTATGTCTAACCGAGTACTGATTGCTAGCTGTGTCTAACCGATTACTTATTGCTAGCTGTGTCTAACCGAGTACTGATTGTTCGCGATGTCTAACCGATTACTGATTGCTCGCTGTGTCTAACCGATTACTGATTGCTAGCTGTGTCTAACCGAGTACTGATTGCTTGCTGTGTCTAACCTAGTACTGATTAACAGCTGTGTCTAACCGAGTACTGATTGTAGCTGTGTCTAACCGATTTCTAATTGCTAGCTGTGGCTTACTGATTGCTTGCTGTGTCTAACCGATTACTGATTGTAGCTGTGTCTAACCGAGTACAGATTGCTAGCTGTGTCAAACCGAGTACTGATTGCTAGCTATGTCTAACCGATTACTGATTGCTAGCTGTGTCTAACCGAGTACTGATTGCTAGCTGTGTCTTACCGATTACTGATTGCTAGCTGTGTCTAACCGAGTACTGATTTTAGCTGTGTCTAACCGATTTGTAATTGCTAGCTGTGTCTAACCGATTACTGATTGCTTGCTGTGTCTAACCGAGTACTGATTGTAGCTGTGTCGAACCGATTACTGATTGCTAGCTGTATCTAACCGAGTACTGATTGCTAGCTGTCTAACCGATTACTGATTGCTAGCTGTATCTAACAGATTACTGATTGCTAGCTGTGTCTAACCGATTACTGATTGCTAGCTGTGTCTAACCGATTACTGATTGCTAGCTGTGTCTAACCGAGAACTGATTGCTAGCTGTCTAACCGATTACTGATTGCAAGCTGTGTCTAACCGATTACTGATTGCTGGCTGTTTCTAACCGATTACTGATTGCTAGCTGTGTCTAACTGATTACTGATTGCTAGCTGTGTCTAACCGATTCCTGATTGCTAGCTGTGTCTAACCGAGTACTGATTGCTTGCTGTGTCTTACCGATTACTGATTGCTAGCTGTGTCTAACAGAGTACTGATTGCTAGCTGTGTACAACAGATTACTGATTGCTAGCTGTGTCTAACCGATTACTGATTGCTAGCTGTGTCTAACCGATTACTGATTCCTAGCTGTGTCTTACCGAGTACTGATTGCTAGCTGTCTAACCGATTACTGATTGCAAGCTGTGTCTAACCGATTACTGATTGCTGGCTGTGTCTAACCGATTACTGATTGCTAGCTGTGTCTAACAGAGTACTGATTGCTAGCTGTGTCTAACAGATTACTGATTGCTAGCTGTGTCTAACCGATTACTGATTGCTAGCTGTGTCTAACCGATTACTGATTGCTAGCTGTGTCTAACCGATTACTGATTGCTAGCTGTGTCTAACCGATTACTGATTGCTAGCTGTGTCTAACCGAGTACTGATTGCTAGCTGTCTAACCGATTACTGATTGCAAGCTGTGTCTAACCGATTACTGATTGCTAGCTGTGTCTAACCGATTACTGATTGCTCGTTGTGTCTAACCGATTACTGATTGCTAGCTGTGTCTAACCGAGTACTGATTGTTAGCTGTGTCTAACCGAGAACTGATTGCTAGCTGTCTACCCTATTACTGATTGCTAGCTGTCTACCCTATTACTGATTGCTAGCTGTCTACCCTATTACTGATTGCTAGCTGTGTCTAACCGATTACTGATTGCTAGCTGTGTCTAACCGATTACTGATTGCTAGCTGTGTCTAACCGAGTACTGATTGCTAGCTGTGTCTAACCGAGTACTGATTGCTAGCTGTGACTAACCGAGTAGCGATTGCTAGCTGTGACTAACCGAGTACTGATTGCTTGCTGTGTCTAACCGATTACTTATTGTTAGCTGTGTGTAACCGATTACTGATTGAGAGCTGTGTCTAACCGATTACTGATTGCTAGCTGTGTCTAACCGATTACTTATTGTTAGCTGTGTGTAACCGATTACTGATTGAGAGCTGTGTCTAACCGATTACTGATTGCTAGCTGTGTCTAACCGAGTACTGATTGCTATCTGTGTCTAACCGAGTACTGATTGTGAGCTGTCTAACCGATTACTGATTGCTAGCTGTGTCTAACCGAGTACTGATTGCTTGCTGTGTCTAACCGATTACTGATTGCTAGCTGTGTCTTACCGATTACTGATTGCTAGCTGTGTCTTACCGATTACTGATTGCTAGCTGTGTCTAACCGATTACTGATTGCTAGCTGTTTGTAACCGAGTACTGACTGCTAGCTGTGTCTAACCGAGTACTGATTGCTAGCTGTGTTTAACTGATTACTGATTGCTCGCTGTGTCTAACTGATTACTGATTGCAAGCTGTGTCTAACCGATTACTGATTGCTGGCTGTGTCTAACCGATTACTGATTGCTGTCTGTGTCTAACCGAGTACTGATTGCTAGCTGTGTCTAACCGATTACTGATTGCTAGCTGTGTCTAACCGAGTACTGATTGCTAGCTGTGTCTAAACGATTACTGATTGCTAGCTGTGTCTAACAGAGTACTGATTGCTAGCTGTGTATAACAGATTACTGATTGCTAGCTGTGTCTAACCGATTACTGATTGCTAGCTGTGTCTAACCGATTACTGATTGCTAGCTGTGTCTAACCGATTACTGATTGCTAGCTGTGTCTAACCGAGTACTGATTGCTAGCTGTCTAACCGATTACTGATTGCAAGCTGTGTCTAACCGATTACTGATTGCTGGCTGTGTCTAACCGATTACTGATTGCTAGCTGTGTCTAACCTATTACTGATTGCTAGCTGTGTCTAACCGATTCCTGATTGCCAGCTGTGTCTAACCGAGTACTGATTGCTAGCTGTGTCTAACCGAGCACTGATTGCTAGCTGTGTCTAACTGAGTACTGATTGCTAGCTGTGTCTAACCGAGTACTGATTGCTAGCTGTGTCTAACCGAGTACCGATTGCTAGCTGTGTCTAACCGAGTACTGATTGCTGTCTGTTTCTTACGGATTACTGATTGCTAGCTGTGTCTAACCGAGTACTGATTGCTAGCTGTGTCTAACCGATTACTGATTGCAAGCTGTGTCTTACCGATTACTGATTGCTAGCTGTGTCTAACCGAGTACTGATTGCGAGCTGTCTAACCAAGTACTGTTTGCGAGCTGTCTAAGCGATTACTGATTGCTAGCTGTGTCTAACCGAGTACTGATTGCTAGCTGTGTCTAACCGATTACTGATTGCTAGCTGTGTCTTACCGATTACTGATTGCTGGCTGTGTCTTACCGATTACTGATTGCTAGCTGTGTCTAACCGATTACTGATTGCTAGCTGTTTTTAACCGAGTACTGACTGCTAGCTGTGTCTAACCGAGTACTGATTGCTAGCTGTGTCTAACCGAGTACTGATTGCTCGCTGTGTTTAACCGATTACTGATTGCTCGTTGTGTCTAACCGATTACTGATTGCTAGCTGTGTCTAACCGAGTACTGATTGCTTGCTGTGTCTAACCGATTACTGATTGCTTGCTGTGTCTACCCTAGTACTGATTGCTAGCTGTGTCTAACCGATTATTGATTGCTAGCTGTCTAACCGATTACTGATTAGTAGCTGTGTCTAACCGAGTACTGATTGTTAGCTGTGTCTAACCGAGTACTGATTGTTAGCTGTGTCTAACCGAGTACTGATTGCTAGCTGTCTACCCTATTACTGATTGCTAGCTGTCTACCCTATTACTGATTGCTAGCTGTGTCTAACCGATTACTGATTGAGAGCTGTGTCTAACCGATTACTGATTGCTAGCTGTATCTAACCGATTACTGATTGCTAGCTGTGTCTAACCGAGTACTGATTGCTAGCTGTGTCTAACCGAGTACTGATTGCTAGCTGTGTCTAATCGATTACTGATTGCTAGCTGTGACTAACCGAGTACTGATTGCTAGCTGTGTCTAACCGATTACTTATTGTTAGCTCTGTGTTACCGATTACTGATTGCTAGCTGTGTCTAACCGATTACTGATTGCTAGCTGTGTCTAACAGAGTACTGATTGCTATCTGTGTCTAACCGAGTACTGATTGTGAGCTGTCTAACCGATTACTGATTGCTAGCTGTGTCTAACCGAGTACTGATTGCTTGCTGTGTCTAACCGATTACTGATTGCTAGCTGTGTCTAACCGATTACTGATTGCTAGCTGTGTCTAACCGAGTACTGATTGTTAGCTGTGTCTAACCGAGTACTGATTGCTAGCTGTCTACCCTATTACTGATTGCTAGCTGTCTACCCTATTACTGATTGCTAGCTGTGTCTAACCGATTACTGATTGAGAGCTGTGTCTAACCGATTACTGATTGCTAGCTGTATCTAACCGATTACTGATTGCTAGCTGTGTCTTACCGATTACTGATTGCTAGCTGTGTCTTACCGATTACTGATTTCTAGCTGTGTCTAACCGATTACTGATTGCTAGCTGTTTGTAACCGAGTACTGACTGCTAGCTGTGTCTAACCGAGTACTGATTGCTAGCTGTGTCTAACCGATTACTGATTGCTAGCTGTGTTTAACCGATTACTGATTGCTAGCTTTGTCTAACCGATTACTGATTGCTAGCTGTGTCCAACCGATTACTAATTGCTTGCTGTGTCCAACCGATTACTGATTGCTTGCTGTGTCTAACCGAGTACTGATTGCTTGCTGTGTCTAACCGAGTACTGATTGCTTGCTGTGTCTAACCGAGTACTGATTGGTAGCTGTGTCTTACCGATTATTGATTGCTAGCTGTCTAACCGATTACTGATTAGTAGCTGTGTCTAACCGATTACTGATTGTTAGTTGTGTCTAACCGAGTACTGATTGCTAGCTGTCTAACCGATTACTGATTGCTAGCTGTCTAACCGATTACTGATTGCTAGCTGTGTCTAACCGATTACTGATTGGTGTCTGTGTCAAACCGAGTCTTGATTGCTAGCTGTGTCTAACCGAGTATCGATTGCTGGCTGTGTCTGGAAGCCCGGAGCATGAGATTACGTGAGATGATCCATAACGATCATGGGGGAGTCTAGATAAATATGCATTAATTGGAATATCTACGAATCAGCATCCCTAAAAGACATAAGAAAACGACCGAAGGTTGGAGGGCAGAGATTCGGTTGGCAGAAATGGAAACGAGACGTGTTACTCAATTGTGTACTTTCAGGCAATTTATTTTTATATATATTTATTAAATCCTAATTAGACCACAAAAAAAATCGTAAATTAAAGCTCAAGGAAAAAATATTTGACTTTAATTAAGAGGAAAACTGATTAGTATTTTGTGACCACAAACATTGTTCTACGAGAAAAGTGCATTTAATTGTTGAAATAAGCGTTTCATTCTAAGAGGAGGCTATATTATAATAAAAGTCTAATTTTTGCTTAAAAAGTTTTGATGAGTTAGTTCCAGGATTTATTGAGTGCCGTGTGAAAAATCTATAACAGGTAATTTACTAATTCATACTAGTTATTCAAAGAAAGTCTTAGCAAAGCGAGTATTCAAAGACTACACTCGTCGTCAGCCATTGCCGGCATAATAGATGTCGATGTCCACACCCAGTTATCGTAGTGACGAACGACGACTTTCATCTTTTATTACCCTACCTTTATATTTCTGTCTCTTTCTTCACATTCCAATACTTGTCACATGGTCGTTGTGCGTATTAATTAATTATTGAGACGTGACCCCATTTTTATCCAAGATAGACTGAATTCATACGTTTTTTTCTATCGCTGATTCTTCAAATGTTCTATGCAAATCCCGAACTATTAATTAATGTGGTTTTCCTTACGTTGTTCTCTCTTTCTGTTTCTTTCGTTATAAATTCCTTTCCCTCATGCCCTCTCTTTCTCTTTTTCTCTTTGTATGTTTTTTTTTCTCTCACTCATCCGTCAATTATTCTGTAAACCTTTTTACTTTCTCTTTTCAATTATAACAAGTTACTTTCATTATTTAATAAATCAATGTCTTTTCTATAGTTTTTTATGCTCATCATTTCAACTTTATGCATCTTGCTTTACTTTCGCGCCTTGCATTTATGAATTTATTCCTTTCTTTTTCTTCTTCTTCTTCTTCTTCTTCTTCTTCTTTCCTTTCATTTTTCTTCTCTTCTGTTTTCCTTCCCTTTGTTCAATCGTAGTTTCTGTCCATTTTGTTTTTATTGTTTATTTCTCACTGATTTTGATCTTTCATTTGAAACAGACATGACAAATGTAAATAGACACCTTATAGTTATAAGTTTAAACTTTGAACACGAATCCTTATTATTTTTTTTCACGAAGCATGTCCGCACTTTTTGTACATCAAAACAATAAGCAATCAATGGTTAGGGTTAGGTTAAATTTAGTCGTCTAGAGATAGCCGCTTTTACTTTTTAGCATTTGCCCGGGAGCTCCATTCATAATTTCATTTTTGCAATGAGATTATTTTGGGCAATACACGTACGTACTAGCGCAAGTTTTTTTTTTTAACATTTGATTGGGATCTGAGTCTCAGCTATGTCTTTTCGAATGAGTTATTTTCATTTTGTCGACACCAAGAAAAGTAAGTATTCTTCAATTCATAATAAACAATTCATAAAATAATTTTAACAAACATCCATATACTTCCTATACCTGAAATATGATATTTGCAAAACGTAATGTGCTCGTGTTATCGTACTTTAAAGAATATATTTTCCAAAATTATAAATTATCTGGTCATTTGTTTAGGAAAATATTCTTTAAATTCAAACGGGTATAAGAAATAATTAATAACATTGAATTAATTATTCAACTAAATTTACTTTCATATAATATGCAAATAATGTTAATTATTGAATGTAGATTTCTTTTGAATAAATAGTATATGTAGAAATCACGGTTGAATAAAAGTGTATATGAGTCTGTTATCAGTATGAAAACTGATTTGTGAAACAGTGAAGTTTTTGTACATATTAGTTTGTTCACAAACAGAGAGAAATACGTATATATATATATAAATATATATATATATATATATATATATATATATATATATATACTGAGACAAGTGTTTTTGAAAAGCGCGCTATTCTTCTGTTTTTGTTTACACCAAAAGGCAGTAAATGATTAGGCGTATGATTACGTTTAGTCACAACTTTTAGACGATCCTAGAAAATTTTAAAAACTTAAAAAAAAGAAGCTCTGTTAATGATTGTTGTGGTGGCATCCACTCATTTACATATGTGGATAATATTACACATTAATAACAAGACTCGGTTAGTCTGAGTGTATGTTAACCAGGAGCCACCGAAGGCCGAGCCGAGAGCAGATATGTTCTCCAGGCAAGACTCTCTTACCTGACAACCATTATGTAAATATACTGTAAATATTCTTTTCCTAATACACTTCTTATTGATCTACCTTTGTTTGTTGAGTCTCCATTTGTATTGCCTTATACGTTATTTGGTTCAACCTGCAAACATTACAATGATCTAAAAACCCAAGTAAATAAACTTATCACAGCGAATAATGCTGTGACTTCCCCTTATAATTGGAGATTATAAACCTGGATAATTATATGGCGACGTCAAAACCAATAAAACTAATTTCCCGCTACGTCCCATAATCTCACAGGGGACAAATTTAATATAAAACCTTACTAAATAAATCAATGAACTAATCATACCGTATTTACCTTGCCGATACAGCGTAAAATCTACAGAAGAACTTATGCAGATTCTTCATGCTACTAAAACCAACAACAAAATTACCGCTTCTCTATATATCGAAAATGTTTTTACAAATATACCAGTAAATGAAACAATTGATATTATCATTGACAACATATATAACAATCCAACCCTTCTTCCACTAAAAATTAGTCCAACAATCCTAAAGAAGCTATTAATAATATGCACAACTAATGTTCCATTTTATGATTATCTGAGAAATACACACACACAGGTGGATGGCGTAGCTATTGGTTCCGTATTGGGACAAACAATAACTTTTATATGGAAATCTGGAAAATAAAATATTTAATTCAATAGAGAAACCTTCCATTTATGTTGATTCTTGTTGATAGCATAAAGGAAATAGAATATTTAAACGGTGCATTTCAGAGTAATTTCGTCATTAAATTCACATACAAATTAACTACTGATAATAAAATCTCATTTTAGACGTTCTCATTGATTCTAGTAGCGATGAATTTATCACCTCCATTTAAAAAAAAAAATCTACATCCGTTAATTCCTACATTTAAAATTTTAAAAGTGAATGTCCGTTCCGTTAAAAAAATGTATACATCGTGCGAAGCTGATTTCCTAAAAAAATTCTTTAAAAAATTAAAAAATATTAAACAGGTTTTAGTCAATAACCAATTCCCAAACTCTCTTGTAGATAAACACATAAAACTAGCTATCAGCAACTTGAATCAAACTAATAATATCCATTAAGAAAATTCTCAACCTATATATATATATATATATATATATATATATATATATATTACTGTAATCAGCTACACGAGAACTCAAAAATGAAGGTATTCTAAAAAATATTATCTGTCGATACGTAGTTCCCAATGATCACAAACAAAAAATTAACATTCATTATATATTATAAAAAACTGCAGACGACTAGCCTTGTAAATAAAAACATTTCGCAGAATTATAACTTGTTAGAAAAAACCAACGTAGTTTACCAATTTAACTGCCTATTAGTTATTATTAATAATATTGCTAACTACATAGGCTATACAACAAACACGTTGTTGCGATGACTTACTCTCCACCTCTCCGTCTCTAGTTTAATATCGCAGCATTTGGGAACACATGGCTGCCATCATTCAAAATTCAGAGAAGCATGGTTGAGATTACTAAGGTCTTGCAAAGCGAAAATAATATTAATAGATTAAAAATTATATTAATAGATTAAAAATAATATTAATAGATTAAAAATTATATTAATAGATTAAAAATAATATTAATAGATTAAAAATTATATTAATAGATTAAAAATAATATTAATAGATTAAAAATTATATAAACAGATAAAACATAATATTAATAGATAAAAAATAATATTAATAGATAAAAAAACTAATATTAATAGATTAAAAATAATATTAATTGATTGAAAACTATTATTAATTGATTGAAAAATATTAATAGATTAAAAATAACATTAATAGATAAAAATAACATTAATAGATAAAAAATAATATTAATAGATTAAAAATAATATTAAAAGATTAAAAATAATATTAATAGATTAAAAATAATATTAATAGATTAAAAATAATATTAATTGATTGAAAAATATTATTAATTGATTGAAAAATATTAATAGATTAAAAATAACATTAATAGATAAAAATAACATTAATAGATAAAAAATAATATTAATAGATTAAAAATAATATTAAAAGATTAAAAATAATATTAATAGATTAAAAATGCTTGAAGCATTGTATATTAAGACAAAAATGTCGCAGATAAATGGCGTTAATTACGAGTACAGTCGACATATTTTTAAATACATAGGGTAGTAAATTTAAAATTTTAAATGTGTATATCTGTATATAAAAATGTGTCCACCCACCTAACTCGTAATAAGCCACCACGTGACTGTGACAAAGATATGTATATATATATATATATATATATATATATATATATATATATATATATATATATATATATATAATTGACAGCAGAATTTTATAAGACAATATGCCTGAGGATGATGGAAGTATTCCTATCGATAGCACTTGCTAAAGAAACTTATGCATCCAATCTAAACAATTTTGAAAAATTATTCGGAGATGAGAGAAGATAAAAAGAAAATAGTGAAAGAGAGAAATTCCGTGCTTTTCAATAACACGTGTCTCAATAAGAATATGCTACTTATATGGCGATTAAGCTACACTAAATATTCGGCGTTTCATCCACTATAGGATTCGTCAGGCTTATGCGCGAATTCTGTGGTTGTTTCTCGTTTTTATATATGTTGAGGATTTCTAGTATCCACCGCGCCCCTTCCTATCAGCCAATGGGCATGCATTTTATCGAACAAAGGATCTGTTTTAGAACTAGGTTAGTGGTTTAAGGCAGACGATTTTCCTCCATCTTTTTTTCATATATAAATATACATATGAGTAAATTAAGTAGTTATATATATATATATATATCCAAGCAAATATTATTAAATGCAACGGACACATTATATATTAATATATCATAGACTGTATATTTTAGTTTTCACTTTTAATTCTCATTTTCGCTCATTCGGACTTTTACTTCAACACCTCATGATGATTCGTGGACGAATCGAAAGCGCTCATGACAGCAAGAACTATGGAACGTTTATTAATAGTTTTGATTTTGATACAAAAATGATTATACGGAAAATCGAAAAATTAAAAAAAAGAATTATAAAGAAAGTGTAGAAAGTGTCTCCGTTGCATTTAATATTTGCTTGAATGAAAATATGGTACCTAAATTTACCAATTTACAATATATATATATATATATATATATATATATATATATATATATATATATATAAAGCTAAACGTTTGTGTCTGTCTGTCTGGTCACGAATAGGCTCCTATATTGTTGACTATTATAAAAAACTGATTACATATGACAGAGTATGTATCGAAACACAGGAATGGGTATGTTTGATCTGGCATAATGATGATTCATTAATTTGTGGGGTCTGCGTACGCGCCTGGTCCACAATGTATGGAAATAAAAAAATTAAAAATTAAAAAAAACGTTTACAAGTATTTTGATATAGATGTACATAATAATACTTTGATAAGTATGTTTTAACTTAAATAGGGATGGTTTAATAAAGTTGTGGGGTCTGCATTCGCGCCTGGCCTCCATAGAATGGAAATAGGCACAAACTTTAATAAAGACTTTTCATATCTATCTGTGTAAGTATACTTTGATAATTATGTTTCAGTTTGAAGAAATATGGTATAATAAAATTATGGGGTGTTCGTTCGCGCCTGACCTCCATAGAAATGAAATATGTCACAAAGTTTAACAAGGTTTTTTAATATAGATTTACAGAATATTGTGATAGGTTTTTCAGTGTGAACAGGTATGGTATTATAAATTATGGAGTTTATCTATTTTATTTTTACTTTCATCATATTTTGCTTTGGTATTGATACCCCCAAATTAAAAGCTATCTCTTTACAACCCTCCCTTTTCATAACCTATCATACTTTCATAAATCAGAGTCCATTTTGTGTAGGCTGTTTTTGAACCCAATCAACGACGTGTACTTTTGCTAGTATATATATTCACATATATATATATATATATATATACATACATACATATATATACATACACATACATACATATATATACATACACACATATACATATATATACATACACATATATATATATACACACACACATATATATATATATATATTTATATACATGCATGCATATATATCTCCGGGTGTGTACGTATTTATGTGTGTACAGAACACTTTCCTTATTCAATGAATGGAACAGTACGATAGAATTGAAATTCAGGAAACGTTGATTGATTTGTGATCAATTACAAAATATCAAATTCTATGCAAATCTGGAATGATTTCATTTTCAACTGAGGCGTTGTATTCATATTATATTATTCTACAAATTAACAAAATGCTAAAATTAAATTAAAATCTAGGAATATTTGTTAAGTAATGTCTAATATATATTGTCAACATTGCACAAATATTTTCTTTTGCATTAAATTAAAATAAAATAATATTACAACATTGCGACCATATATGTCCAGCAATCCCAAATTCTTGGTTGTCTAATTTGAATATATAATAAATTGAACAGATTACATTGTCTTATCTGAACTTGTTGTTAAAAATAGTTAATCTAGGAATCGTCAAAATACAAATGGTGAGAATTTGTTACCGACAAAACAAAAAACGCTATTGCACATTTTATGGCACATGTTCATATTTCACGAAGTTCTTACATTGGTGTTTTGGTATGTCTCCAGAGTTAAGATCAGCTCATATATATTTGAAATCTACAATATGTTGATTAAGTTAATATCTCAATGATTCAAGCTCCTCTCAAATCATTTAGAATAGGACGGGAATGCAGCTGCACGTTAATTCATAGTACACATATAAAACTCTAGTTTATTTGTTCAACTACTGAACGGCCCCATGGCAGTCCTCTTGTGTGAGTGTACCAATTGCCCCCGTCACGGACGCTCTCATCTCCTCAATTATCTCATAACGACAGTCTCTAAGATTTTCATACAGCTTAGCGAATACCAAAAGTCACAGGGATCAAGGTCTGGACTAGAGCAGAATTTAGAAACTCTCTTGATCCCATCTTGGTCATGACACCGTCTTTATTTCTGATCTTCTCTGGGCATCCTCGGGACAAACTCCGTGTAAATCTTCCGTGTCTTCAGTTTCTCACGAATAACTGTGTGTACAGTTCCCATAATGACAAAAAACTGTGCACTTATTATCACTATAGACACACGATAGTTTCTATGAAATTCTTTATTTGGCCAATCAATCGTGGTTTTCTGAATTTCTTTACTCCTACCATACCTCTCATTATCCCTCACAGACACCCTGCTTTCCTTGAATCGTTTATGTCACTTAAAAATGTATCTGTGATTAATGCAAGATGGCCCAAAAGCAGTCTGAATAATTCCATACGTTTTTGTGGTATTTTTCCCAAGTTTAAAACAAAATTTTATTTCAATCGTTCTTTTAGATACGCCTCTTGAGATTTGTACACAATTAGCAAACTGGTAGATTGTCTGCAACAACAAAAAAAAAGAAAACCGATTTTTATCAAACGGAAATGGAATCATCTTTTTTTTTCTAGGGCGATAATTTTATTGTTAAACCCAGTATTAGTGTTGATGCGATTCTAATATTTTCTCGTTTCCTATAAAATTACCAGTTTCGAATTACGAGGTGGCTTTAATAAGTTTCAAGAATTTGTTATAGATTCTAAAAAAATCAGTATGTTATTGTTACACATCTTGGGAGATGATTGAGCAATTTTTATGAGTTCACGTTCAAATGAACAGCTACAGCAGGAATTGGAATACACCTTACTAATATCTGATTGCCGAAGATGGTGATTTTCAAAAATGCAATCTGGTCTTGAGAACATTTTCGAAGTAGAATATGCAAAATAAAAATGTTTTAAACTTAGGAAATGCCACAGAAACACACGGAATGCTTCAGTCTGCTTTTGGATCATCCTACATAAATTGAACATCATCAGAGTGGAATAATAGATTTAAGGAAGGCAAAGGGTCTGTGAGGAATGATAAGAGATGTGAACAGAATAAGGAATGCGGAACACGGGATTTGATTGGCTGAATAAAGAATTTTATGTGTGAGGACTGTCGCGTGTCTATACAGTCCATAAATGTACATTTTGATATCAGTATGGGAACTGTACACACAATTATTCGCAAGGAACTGAAGATGTGGAAGATTTGCGCAAAGTTTGCCTCAAGAGTGCAGTCCACATTTCTGCTTGCCACAGATTATTTGGCAAAAATTGGCATCGAGACAGTTCCCTACCTTAGTTAAAGTCCAGACCTTGCTCTCTGTGATTTTTGGTTATCCTATAAGCTTAAGAAAAACAGTAGACACTATCTTTATGGGAAAATTGAGATGAAAGATGCTGTGATGAGAGTAATTGAAACGTTGAAATGAGAGGATTTCCAGAAGTTGTTGGAACTGTACGAGAAGTGCATTGCAGCCGGTGGAGATTACTTCAAAGGGGACTAGAGTGTCATATGTGTACTCCCAATGATCATGTCGATACGAAAAAACTTTAGGAACTTACTGAAGGCTCCTCGTAAAGTCTTCTTCTGAAATCGCTTTTTTGTGAGTGGGGGTGGGGGAGTTGAGAGTTTCTATTTGTAAATGTCAATAGAATTATTTTTCCAATCATGCAATTCTACAAGCTTCTCACTGATTGACTCTTATGTATTATATTTAAAATTTGGAGATAAACTTATTGTGACATTTTTACTTATATTTTTGCCATTTGTCCTATTTATCCATTGATGACATTTTACATGTGCCATTTTTATCTGAAAGTGTTTTTCGGTGACATTTTTACCTAAATTCGCTATTATTATTTCAACATTTAAATTTAAAAAATCGTTTCTGAAATCAGAAATTGAACTCTATTTTGCCGATACCCTCTTAATAGTTGTCTCATTACTAATATGTGTGTGTATATATATATATGTGTGTATATATATGTGTGTATATATGTGTATATGTATATATGTGTGTATACATGTGTGTATATATATGTGTATATATATGTGTGTATATATGTGTATACATATATGTGTGTATATATATGTGTATATGTATATATATATGTGTGGGTATATGTATGTGTATATATATGTGTGTGTATATATGTGTGTGTATAATAATAATGAATGATTATTTTCTTATACTTACAATCACTAGAGTGTCATGTTTACGCAATCATCAATGTAAGTCGGAAGATTCGAACCCTTCCATTAAGACACCTTTAACTCAAATTGCTAAGGCTCTATTTCTGGGGCAGCAAACAATCGCGACCAAAATGAAGGGAATAATTAACTTATAAACTTTCGAGTCGGGCGCAGTTAGACAATTTAGAGCGTTTGAACGACGAAAATGGTGAACGTTGCATAAACTCTACTGGATTGCCACTTATTTTATACTTCCCAGACAGTATATATATATATATATATATATATATTTTGTTGAATTCAGGAATCTTTCTGTCTAACTCGGGCGTTTACACGGAATTTTGAACTGAACCCTTTATTTAATCAACAGGATAGCGTTGCCCTTTTCCATGTCTAGGTAAAAGTCCGAGCTAATTTGCAATTGTTTTTGGTCTGCCTGCAGTTAGAATATATATATATATATATATATATATACTTGTGAAGATTAAAGGTTAAATTCTAACTGCAGGCAGACCAAAAAACAATTGCAACAAAATATACCCGTAGAAGGTCGGAAATTACATCGACCGAAACATTGAGCAAATATAGTTTCAAAATGAGAACTATAGTTCAAAGAATCCAGATAATCGTCATCAAAAGAATTCAGAACCGTGTTATATATATATATATATATATATATATATATATATATATATATATATATATGCCACTTTACTTCTCTCATCCCCCCCTAATCTCCTCCTAACTTTCCCCTTGCCACAATCCCAGCTGCTGGTGGTACCCTGATGATCACCACCTCAAATCTCGCGTCTTACTATGCTCCTGTTTCCTACGAAAGTTGGCCTGATCACAAACTGCTCCCGCCCGCATAGAAAAATTTGCGGTTAGCCCCAATGGGAAAAAAAGGAGAAAGGAAAAGAAGAAAAAGTACACGTTCGCCGCCGCCGCTGCCGCTGCCGCCGCCACTTTCTTCATTCGAGTAAACTATTCTCACCACCGCGGCCACCGCCACAACTTTTGCAAGTGCTTTACAACCACAGCTGAAGCGCTATCTCTCAATCACAAACATTAGTAGTCGCACTATCATAGTCGTGTTATTAAACTTACGTCAGGACGGACCGGTTCCATACGGCGACGAAGCCGAAAACTACGCCAACGGATATATATATATCGATATATACATATATATAATATAATTATACGTAGTATAACAGAGGAAAAGTCCAATGTACAACGATGAAATTAAGGTAAGAAATGTATTTCTGTTATTTATACATGTACTGTTTGTTCATAAACAATTGCACAATGCACATACTAATATATATATATATATATATATATATATATATATATATATATATATATATATATATATACACACACACACACACATTGACAGACATCCAGACAGACATATATATATATACACATATCAATATATATTTATTATAGGGGTGTGTGTGTATATGAATGTGTATACATAACGCACCTGTTGAGTTTACGGATTTTTTACACGTGACTTACAATCGGAAATGCGTTCAATTAATGCTTGAGCATTGGTTATAAAAAGATAAAAATCACAGGATTGCATCATGCGACAACATTCCGTGACGACAAACTAAGATCAAGGTGTAGTTTCTGTGCCAATATTTTCAATCGTTTTACTTCAAGTGCTTCTCTAAAATAGAAGGTGGGCTAGTGAAATAACAGTTATAAATAGAGGGTGCTGAAGCGCCCATATTTAACCAACCTTGTACCATACCCTTAATAATTTTTTTTGTTGGAAATCAAAACAAGAACAATAATAATAGTAATTTAAAAAAAACAATAATAAAAGCAACAACAATAATAATAATAATAATAATAATAATAATAATAATAATAATAATAATAATAATAATAATATGGCGAAATGACATCAGCGACGATTGCATGAAGCGTCTTGGTTCTAGATCCTTTACAATTATTTTCTGGACTCTGGAAACAGTAAAGAGACGGATCACTATCAGTACCTCTACAGGAAAAATACGGAGAGTAAATGGATCTCAGTGTAATATTAATTGTTTTGGTTAATCAATTAATTAGCATGACCGAACTTTATCTCTTACAAATCTTAATAAAACGGCAAGGCACTTAATTAGCATGTCTGCTAAGTGAACATCATGACACCTAAGTAGGCAAATTCCTACTCACTTTCCAGAGCAAGTCAACGGACAATATCAGTGAGAAATCAATGGTGTGCCAAAAGTATTGTGAATGGAAGCAGACTTGCTGTCTCTCGGATTCCAGGGAATATTTCCTGCTGTTGCCAGTGAGCAATCAATCTTTTAATTGAAAACTCCTACGGAGTAAATAATAATAATTTATTGGGCTATGAGTCCTGGAGCGGTGGGAGAACTTGTAACATTCTGCAAAAACTGCCTACTGTTACTGAAATGGTACGTCCAGGGGGGAAGAGTGTTCCGGAGCGTTTGAGAGAAATATTGTGACTCGCATTATATATATATATATATATATATATATATATATATATATATATATATGATTTCAAACAAATGATAAAGTTTGTTAGAATGGCATTACGTTTATCATTATGTATGCATGTAATTCATTACTACATTAATTCTCTTTTCGGCAAAATTATGCAATTATTTGCAATGTAAACATGAATTACTGCGATTGAATTTAATGATGAATTTTGTTTCAGATTTTTTAAGTCAAACATTATTTCATTTTATCTTCAAATTTATTTATATTAATTAATTATATATTTTTTTACTTTACGTTTATTTACACGCCTCAAACGTTTCAATTCCGTATTATTCTGCTTATATTTGTAAGGGCAAAATAATTATCAAGATACAGCACGTCAGTATAAATATGTGCTCCGACCAACAACGACTCATGCACATCTCGTTTTCTTCCCCCCCCCTTTTTAGTGTTTTCTTCAATCTAAACATTCGATTTGAAATAACAACTGCAACCCAACTATTTCAGGGTCATTCATGACGATAACATTCATCGGTGGCAGAAGCGTGACATTATAGGAACGCTAGTCGGATAATAACAAACATAGCATGGACAACTGTCATTTTCTTTTTAATTATAAATAACATTTCATCAACGATTAAAACAATTTAAATTTAAAGTTACATTGTGTGGTCAGAACTGTTTCCTTTCGGTGTGACAAAGGATTGTCTTGCATATGTTAGATTGTTTTGACCTTATGCTTATACAAAACGCCACCAGAAAAATTAAAACTTGAGAGGTTTACTAGATACTGTCTTCCATATCGCTTTACAATGGTTTTTTCAGGTTACTTGACATGAAGCTTCCTCTACAACTAAATCTCTATTGGATAAATCTGTAAATCATTCCTATAAAAATATACTAAATGGTTCTAATTTCCACCATCTTTTTTTTCTTCAATTTCTTTGAACTTGCTTTCTTCTCACTTCTTACAGCAAGTAAGTTTTCACAGGAACGTATAAACTGAAAATATTTTCCAACCAATGGAAATCGTAACATGTCCATGTTAATATAGTGAGTCGATACGACGTTAGAAAGCCTTTATCAGACCAACAATCCAACACAGTGAAAGTTGACCGCACTTTTAACAGGACTTCAGCATCTAGTTAATGTACCCCTAAAGCCAAAGGCCAGCGAAGACTGAAAGGAACCAATGACTCACGTACTAACCTTAATCAACTCGCGTATATCTACACATACTAACAAGAACAAGGTAAACAAACGCACACACATAAAAAATGCCACGCTGCCAAATACTCACATACGTATATTCACACTTAACATTTTGATTTGTGACTATTCACTTAACTTTCTTTAGGTAAACCCGTGCTTTTACTATGAATATTTTACTAATTGAAAGTAACTTTTTTTCTAAACTTTCATTTTTATGTTTTTGATATCGCTTGCTAAAGTACAACCTTTTTATTTTCTATATTTTACATTTACTTTCTATGTTGATATGCATATGTGTTCAATATATACTCGTCATTTTCTTCTTCGGCACAAAACATTAATACAGGGTTGAACGATAAATATGTAACCCTAAAGAAAAGATCACTACAGCTTTATTTTAAAACTTTTATTGAAAAAAATATTCAGGTAACTTGATTATGTAGAAGAGCTGACATCTATTCAATGTAGCCACCTTCAGCCTCAATCACAACCTCGATATCAGTCCGGAACTGGGAGCATGCCCTTTTCACAAGAACTGGCGGGAACTCGGCGAATACTAGGCGGATGGCTGCAATCAAGCTGGTTTTGGTGTTGTAGGAGGTCATGTTGGTGATGTTCTCAACGTATGACCAAACGAAGTAGTAAAGCAAGTTCAGGTCGGGGAAAGAGGATAGTCAGAGAGAAAAGGGTACAGAGTCGTAGCACTCCTTTTGAAACGAAGCCTGGGTCTCTTTGGGCTGTGGACCGACATTGAGTTCTGTTGTCATATTCAGGGTCTGTCAATGGCCACCTGATTGCACCAGGGGATAACCACTCTCTTCAGCACACCCAGGTACATTTTGGTGTTGACTTTCAAGCTGACTTCGAAGATGTGAGGTGGCATGATGTGGTCATCACTTAAAAACACATCAAGACCATAACCGTGGCCAGAAACGCTGTTGAGCTGTACCCTAATGCGTTGAACCGCTCGGATTTGCATTTTGAGGGTGCTGGCAATGTTCCTGTTGGCATAACTTAAATCGGTAGAGAGCATGAGTTGAGCATCTCCTATCTCGATTGTTGAACACTGTGACATTTTCAGACATCGTAGCTCCTATTTCCTTTGAGATTTGTACGCAACTTGCCAACTAGTAGATGGTATACAACAAAATAAGAAAACGGGGTTTATCAAACGGAAATGGGATCATATCGACAATTGTATCCTTCCACTCTGTACCACGTTTGATATTAAATGTTGGTGTAGTTTTTTGTTGATATACAGACACTAATTCCGTCCAAACATGTCGTCTAACAAAGCGAGGGACACCGCAACGAACTAATAACAAAATAATAAAAATAATACAATATTTGAATACGAAATGGCTACATACCGATACATACGATGCATGGTCCATTTCCTCATAAGAATTGTTACTTCGAGAAAAAGGACAATGCTTAAGCAGACTAGATGAATTTTTTGAATGGTTTGATAAAAATAGAGCAATGGGTTCCTTCCTTGCAAATCTTGTCCGAGTACTTCTTCGAATTATTTGGGTCAACTAATCACTTTTTTATGATTTGTTTCAGACAATGCAAATCATAACTGGACAATCTCCAATATAGCGATCAATTTAGATACTGCTATGTTATGTCAACATTGGAAATATTTTGGAATTATTTACTAGGTTGGGGATTTCCCTGGTCCTAAATTACGTTAAAATATGATATTTTAATTAGTATAGATTTCGTATATATTATTATAGAGTCCTGATTTAAAAAGTTAAAAAATAGCAATTGGGTAGCATCACCTAGAATCGAAACCGAAACTGTAGCATTTAAAGCAGGTGACGTTACCACTGTACCAACGTGACACGCGTATAAACTGATTAAAAATAAACTAAGCTAAATGTACAAGATGTATAATGATGTTTTTTTCAGTTTGACCCATTTCTAACCCATTAAAAATATTTTAACGGTCTATAAAAGAACGGTCCGTAAAAATTAAATTATTTGAGGCCCTTAGCACCGTTCTGCGACTTTTTGTTTCGGAAAAGATAGAGTTTGGTAAAATATGGAGGCAGAGAGACATGCAGACGCATATTCTTTATATATGAGATATTTTGCAAAATTAAAGTCTCCTATTTTGTAATTCAAAATGTTTATAAATCATTCAATAATTAAAATTTATAAGACGGGAATGTTACCATTAAAACGAGTTACCTTTTGTGCTCCAATTTTTTTCGACATAGTCACCACCATTCTCAATGCACTTTTGCCAGGAATTCAATGATGTATCTCTGTATCTGACGCACATTCATGAATGATTCTCTGAGTCTGACGCACATTTATGACAGGGGTAACTCTCTAAAAGTCTCACAATGTCAATATCTGCAAAACAGAGACGAAATTTTCAGTTAATGAATGCATAATTCACTCATTATTACAATGCAATTTGGAATCACCTTTGATGCATTTAACCCGAATAAAGGGAGGTATTTTTTAACGCCCCGTAAAATAATTAATATTAAATAACTCAGTGGTTTAAATCGGTATACATTTAAAAGGGATATAAATATGCACACGACTTGTACACATATATGCTTACACAAACGTGTGTACATATATATTATTGAGTCCTGATTTATAAAGTGAAAAAATAGTAATTTGGCTATCATTAGCTAATTTTTTTTGGTTTATATATATATATATATATATATATATATATATATATATATATATATATATATATACATACTTTTTTATCAATTTATATACCGAATTGTTTTTAGTTACAAATCTAACCATTTCCCTAATCTCGGCAACTAACGTTATATTCGGAAGTTGAATTTTTTCTACTTTCTACCATTAGCAAAGTTCTGTCTTAAATTACTTCTGCACGTGGAAGTGTTTTTGTTGGCATGTTCTGGTACTTTCCTTCAGATGAACAGAACATCGAACTACCATTTCCATACGAAACTTTCTCAACAATATCCCAGAATAATTTGATATAATCGAGAAATCTTCAATCCAGCTAGAATATTACAATATATTACAATATAAACCTTTAAATATTTGACCGTGAAATTGTTATTTTCCCGGTTACCGTAAAAACGTATGCACACACTTGTGGTGGATGATCTATGAACTTTAGTTGACTGGTTGTTTTAAATAGATTGTTATTTTATTATTGCTACAAGAAGTGGAGAAATTATGCTTTAAAGAAAATCAACTAAAAAGATAATGCATCGGACAATATGTACCAGTTTCTTTTTAATTCTGATGCCGATATGATACCTCAAAAGTTCTGATGTTTTCCGATTCCTGATTCCGATTCTCATGTATAGCCCCAACACCAATATATATATATATATATATATATATATATATATATATATATATATATATATATATACTGTGTAATCAAGACATTCAAAAAAAGTGTTGATGGCTACAAAAATGTATTTAATTTTACGTTACGATTGTTTCCATGCCCGGTCGACAATTTCAAACATTATACCGTTTGAAAATTTTCAAAAAACAACATTTCTTCGGACTTTATGAATAAAAACACTCTTGACAATAGAACATTGTTTGAAGAGAAAGAAAAATAAAGAAAAATTCCCTTAACGGAAAAAGCATATAGGAAACGTTTAACCTTGGGGTAACCTCCACGGAAAGCCCATTTTATATATATATATATATATATATATATATATATATACTATATTTTTTTAAAAATACCTACTGACACTAGTGTTTTATCTATTCGGGAATCATTGGTGCAGGGAGTTACGATTTCAGCCAGACGGGAGATCCGAATTCGGCCGCGAAGCTATCTCTGACTCCATTAAAAGGAACAAACCACACTGCCAGCGTTAACCGCACGAACTTATCTTGAAATTTACATGAAGAAAAATTTTATTCCAAAATACATGGTGTTGACAATTTTGTATTTTATTCCTTTACATCAATCGATCCTTACAGTTCTTGACAGTATCTGTTTCGTAGCGCAAAATCAATCACTGAATTATTATATCAATTAGTGAATCTATTATGCCCTTAACTCATCAGAAGCAATAGCAACAATCAATCCACCAAAAGGAATTAAAATGTGATACGACATGGTGAGAATCCGAAATTTGGAGAAGAAACTGCAGTTACCTTTATCTATATATATATATATATATATATATATATATATATATATATATATATAGTATTAAACAAAACGCTATTCTGTCGTTTCACATGAATATAGTTAGACGGGGTAACGGTATCAATCTAGGGATTCGGCAAATGGACGCCATCTTTTTGGTACAAAGTCGGATATTTTTCCCTCCGAGTTAATAATAATCTGCTGCGAGTTAAAAGCAATTCCTTGTGAAAAAATGAATGCTTTTACTTGTTTACAAATTTACAGTATTGATAACTAATAGCATTCAATGCTATTTGCGTATGATTATTATATTTTACTAAGTGGAACAATATTTCATTCACGAAAATGCATCATTCATTATATATATGTGTGTGTGTGTGAGAGAGAGTGTGTGTGATAGGACGATTCAAATGTTTTTACCGATTCCGTACTAAATTCCCAATTCAGATGCAATTACCGGTATTCCGATTCTTTACAAATCTCTAAACATTTAACTATAGATTGGTTATTTTCCCCCAGTTACCGTAAAAACACATGTAATCTGTGCAAATATTTTCCTCGACGTAAAAATATACTTGTAGGGAAAGATTGATTGATTTTAGATTAAATGGTGATTTAAAATCAATAAATATTTATTATGTTATCGTTATTAACAACAACGAAAGATTTTGCTTTAAAAAAAATCAAGTAAAAAGGACATTTAAAAAGAATCGTTTTGGCATCGGAAAATAGGCACCAATTTTTTTTATTACGATTCCAATACCTTCAAATGTTCCGATTTTTCCAATTCGCGATTCTGATTTCGATTCCGATTAATCGTCCCAACACTAATATATATATATATATATATATATATATATATATATATATATATATATATATGACAGTTTAGCTATGCCAAACTATTCTGACTTCTTTACCTAAAATGCACCAAACATTGGTGTTATTTCCCTTTTGCAAATATTTTCAAAAGTCAAAGACAAAAACATTTTCTTTCTAAAAACAACCAAACGCTAAAACATATTGAATATATAAAGAACTTGAAGCATAAAAACATTTTCCAAAATGACTTAATTTGACATTAGCTACTATAGCAACCAAACAACCAAATGCTATGCAAAATTTCTGCGTTTAATCCTCGTATGGATTCACCAGGATTAAATGCCAAAATTTTAGTCGTCCACGTCCAGTGCTGAAAGGCAGGAAATTTCGTGTAGCTAAATTGCCATATATATTTCATAACTTTCTACTTGCCTCTAATCATGCATTGCGCACTGTTGATGCAAATATTGAAAATTTATACTTAAAATATTGTATCTCCTTTATTTATGTCGATGTATGAAATTTGTGAGATGGACAAACTGATTAGTTTTATTTGGATTATACGAACTATTGTTTTTCATTGAAGGTTCAATCCTCAGTGCTAGCGATATTACGAAAAAAATCACGAATCATTCCAAACTTCTACTCCTCAAAGCCATGCGGAACAAGAGCAAGTTAGATTAAATGAACCGTTCCATTTAAAATGCCTTACAGATTTCATTACAGACTATCGAGTTCGACTAAAGATTCTCGAGTACGACAAGATACACGAAGAGGGTTCGGAGGTTTCATCAACCAGAATGTTTTGAGAATAAAATCCGAGATGAGAACATTTGTTCGACATCCTTGCATGCACCTTCCAATGCATCTAATCTATGTTTTCTAATCAATATAAGTGTTACATATTATAAAAGTATCGTTTCCTTTAACGAAGTCAACACGTTGTAAACTCCGTCGCAAAAAACAAAAGAAAAGAAAACAAAACTTGATTCCCTTTTTTTAACACATGCTTATAGCTCTGGCATTTATAACATTTTTTTTCCTAAAAATGGAAACAATTCATTCTTCTTTTTCCGACCGCGTATAACTATTCGTCTTTGCTCTGACGCGAACTACGCATATCAAACACGTCTCGAATTCCATTCGTTCGAACACGTTTTTCCCGCGCTTTAGTGTCTCGAACACGTCTCTACTAAACACGTGTGTCCATTTTTACGCTGCTATGACGTCACATCGTGCAATCGGATATGAGTATGTCTGCTGCTAAACCAGCGTTAATTGCTTTGTTAGAATTTTTATTTTGTTTTGTTAGATAAATACGTAACTTTATTGTGCTTTCTTAGATACGTACGTTATTTATTGTGCTTTGTTAGGTATGCAAATTATTTATTGTGCTTTGTGAGATACGTACGTTACTTTATTGTGCTTTGTTAGGTACGTACGTTACTTTGTTGTGCTTTGTGAGATACGTACGTTACTTTATTGTGCTTTGTTAGACACGTACGTTACTTTGCTGTGCTTTCTGGGATACGTACGTTACTTTATTGTGCTTTGTTAGGTACGTACGTTACTTTGTTGTACTTTGTGAGATGCGTACGTTACTTTATTGTGCTTTGTTAGGTATGTACGTTACTTTGTTGTGCTTTCTTAGATACGTACGTTACTTTCTTGTGCTTTGTTAGATACGTACGTTACTTTGTCGTGCTTTCTTAGATACCTACGTTATTTATTGTGCTTTGTTAGATATGCACATTACTTTATTGTGCTTTGTTAGATACGTACGTTACTTTATTGTGCTTTGTTAGATACGTACGTTACTTTATTGTGCTTTGTTAGGTACTACGTTATTTATTGTGCTTTGTTAGATACGTACGTTACTTTATTGTGCTTTGTTAGATATGCACATTACTTTATTGTGCTTTGTTAGATACGTACGTTACTTTATTGTGCTTTGTTAGATACGTACGTTACTTTATTGTGCTTTGTGAGATACGTAAGTTACTTTATTGTGCTTTGTTAGGTACGTACGTTACTTTGTTGTGATTTGTTAGATACGTACGTTACTTAATTGTGCTTTATTAGATACGCATGTAACTTAATTGTACTAGAAGCAGATTTAAAATAAATTTCGTAATTACTTTTTCAGTTAGCAATTCATTATGCAAACTTAAACTAATAAGTTATGAGATACATATGTAAATCAAATATTGTATCATCAATTAAATCAGGTCTAATCAATTTGTGTCGACATTCACTATTCATTTCTTACAATGTATTTTAACACACCGATAACTATTTCCCTCACTTTTCCTTATTCATCAATCTATTGTTTATTTAATTAGTTTCGCATGTGTTTGACTTTTATTCTATTTTCATTAAGGTCGCACCGGTCACGCTGCAAAGGCACTTTACAGAAGCTGGATAGATTGCACAGTTTTAAAACGACAACAAAGCAAAAAACAATTATTTTAAATTCACCTCACGCTCGCATAAACATAGTAATAAAAAGGCTACGTTTGGACAATGTGTTATTTTTCTTTTTGCTATTACCTGTTTCAACTAATCAGTCTACTTACACTTTGTGCTTCACCTTTCAAAAAAAACAAACAACAAAAACACTTTAATTGCCTCCTCTTTTTTCATATCCATTCATTCTCGTTTATTCATATTACAACAAACAGATGACCCCTTATGACCTATCCCTTCATAAACACACACCTTTCGTTTGTTTGCTAATAAACCCACATCTTCTTCCACATCGTTCATTCTCCTTTTCTACAACCTGTCCGTCCTGTCGGCTTTTCCACGTCTATTCGGTTTTCCACGTTTATATTTTTACAAGGGCATTACCACTTATTAAGGCCCAGAGGTCACTCAAGGATACTCGTTTAAGAGTGTACCGTGGCATAAAAGGACAATATCATTTTAATCGTTAGTAGTGTAAATTTGGCCAAATAGGATTACTTAAGGGAACGGCTCATCAAGAACTTGTTTACATTAGACTTGAAGACAACCATATTGTAATAAAAAAAAGCGAGTAAACAGAAGAGAGTTCCACAGGTGTGCAGTTCTAAGAAATAAGCTTTGTTCATGGAATCTACGTTTAGTTTTAGGGACAGTGGGAGAAATTATTGATAGTATTTTCAGTCAATCGAGTGTTTCTCGTGAATGTTTGGCGACGGGGAGAATAGACTGGAGCTCAGACTGGAGCTCAGACGAGCACTTGCCATGAAAAAAACGATAAAAGACAGGCTCGCAACGTCTCTTCTGTGAGAAAGAAGTTGCATAGAAGAGAAAAAAGCACTAGGCAGCGAAGTGTATTCGGAACTCGGCAAGATAAGGTCTTCCTAGCAGCTCCTGCCCAGATGTGACAGCAATACTCCATCCTTGGACGTACCTGGTTTTTATATATGTAGAGTATTGCATCAGCAAGTAGATATCTACTGGATAGATAGAAGAATCGCATCATTTTTCCAGCAACCTTGGGAACAGATTTGATGTGCGTATTCCATTTCAAATCAGGAGTAAAGGTCAAACCTAAAAGCTTGTCAAAACATGGAGCCTCCCTCATTTCAGTTGATGCCAGGTGGAGATCAGAACACTGATGATGTAAAGATAGAAGTTTGATTTTAGATGCATTAAAAGTAACCAGCCACTTTTTCCCCATTGTACCATATGCTCAAAATCAGAGGAGAGAGAATCAGAGAGAACTTGATCGTTTACGACCTTTGATGTGCTGCCATGTATGTTAGTGTCATTAGCATAAATGTCTACGAATGATGTAAGGATGTGATTTGGAGTATCATTAATGTAGATCAGGAAGAGAGTTGGATCCAGGATGGACCCTTGAGAAACTCCAGCATTAATACTATGAGCTTCTGATTTCTGCCCATCAACCACCACTCTTATGAATCTATTAAAGAGAAATGATTTAATAATTGAGAAGACATTTCCAGCTATACAATAGCCGGAGATCTTGTGAAGTAGACCTTTATGCCATATCCTATCAAATGCCTTTCATATATCAAGAGCAGTTTCACTAGATAGGAAGCCTCCGTCAAGAGATTCGTTAATCATATGAGAAATAACTGTAAGCGCATATGCTGTAGATCTAGAAGAACATATTGCATGTCACTAAGAAGTTTATTTTTGCTGAGGTGGTTGATTACTTCTCTATTTAACACAGATTAAAATCACTTACTCATGACGCACAGGAGACTTATTGGTCTGTACTGGGAGGGAGATGAGCGATCACCTGAATTCTTAAATACAGGGTATACCGATGAGATTTTCCAAGGTGTTGAGTAGTAATTCTCCTTAAGATAGTGCTTAAACAGCTTTGTAAGTATGGGAGCTAGTACTGGTTGAAGCTTCTCCACGTCTATTTTCTACTTTTCATGTCTATTCTTCGACTTTTCCACGTCTATTTTTCGGCTTTTCCACGTCTCTTCTTTGGCTATTCCTCGACTTTTCCATGTGTATTCTTTGGCTTTTCCATGGCTATTCTTCGACTTTGCCACATCTGTTCTTCGGCTTTTCCATAATCATCTTCGACTTTTCTATGTCTATTCTTCGGCTTTTCCGCGTCTATTCGTCGATTTTCTCACGTCTATTCTTCAGCTTTCTCACGTATAGTCTTCGACTGTGTAACGTATATTCTTTCGACCTTTATTTGCCTGGATCATCTTTTTCTATTCCTGATTAAGCGCTAGAAATGTTTTAGGCAAAATATCGACTTTTTAATGCATATCATCACGTTGCTTTATTCTCTTTCATAATAAATGTCTTCCATTAATAATTTATCTGTTAAAAATTTACCAATAACTTTTGGCTTAAGCCCTTTCACACACAAATTCCTGTATAGTTGACCTGTTGAACACAGTTTAGACGGCTTAGTATATTGCTCTCTTCACAACATAAATAATATTTATTTTTGGCTTATCGCATAATTCTTGAATTTGCCGTTCGATTAATGCGCCGGAAAATGTGCCAAACAGAACTCGTGTCCGATGTTCAAATCGTACAATCGGCTGAACAATTATCTTCTACACTGAATCCATTAGGATTAAATGTATGTGAATTTGAATTAAATATTTATTTATTAAAATGATTATGTAAAAAGATTATATAATACTATTTAACGAATTTTGTGGTTGTCTGTCCTTTTTATACACGCAGTTTCTATTGTGATTTTAGTTAGCCAATCAGCTTTCTAGTATCCACCGCGCCCTCTCTATCAGGCCACAATATTTTCGAAAGGAAACCCGAATAACAAGAAATATTACGTAGGTATGACTTCCTTAGATGTAAAACTCGATATATGACCACAAAAGTACATTCAACAATAAAAAGCACCGTATGAAAACAACGCTAGCAAATAAATACTGGGAACTCAAGGAAAGCGGACATACGCCGGTAGTCGAATGGAAAATAATAAGACAAGCTACGACATGCAGGGACCTAGACGATCCATATAAATTATGCCTTCATGAAAAATTTGCTATCCTGTACTTTAAAGAACCCCAACATCTATTAAACTGTAGAAGAGAAATAGAGAACAATTGTATTCACAGAATAACATTTACTCTAGGATAGCGATAGAAAATAATTTTAAAATTAACCTAACAATAGAAAATAAACAAATTAATAAATTAAATAAACATGATTATACATAAACTATCACACATTTATGTATAATGTATATATATATATATATAATCTTTATATGTACATATATATATATATATATATATATATATAAACTAACAGAAAACAAACTAACCTAAATTTAAAACTAGATATCCAAGCAAAATAGAGCATACACAAAGGAATAGGTCAACCAGAGGTCAAATAGGCCTTTGTCCGGTAAGTGCATGTTCATTGGCTGATGGAAGGGCGCGGTGAATACTAGAAAGCTGATTGGCTAACTAAAATCTCAATAGAAGGTGCGTGTATAAAAAGGGCAGACAACCATAAAATTCCTGCATAAGTCTAAAGAATCCTAGAGTGGATGAAACGCGGAATATTCAGTGTAGCTTAATCGCCATATATATTTTAAACTAACTAGCTCTACCTACGTATTGAGCACTTTTGAAGTAAATACTGAAAGTTTACGCATAAATTTATACTTTCGTATATTAATTTTATGTGAGTAAATGAAGTAGTTATATATACATATATAACTTGGTCGATAAAAAGGAGTGCGATCTTGTTTTCTCTCCGGAGTGTTTTTCTGTTTTGTACCGAGGACGCACAAAGTTCCACCTGTCTGTCCTCGAAGCACTTGCCATCATTGCTAACCCCCCTACTTTTTGCAAGCAGAGAAACCTCCGGCTTCAATTAGAATAATTTGGGTAGTAAGGTTTTTTTTTTTTTTTAACCTCCTCTCCGCTCTTACTCCATACCACTACCAAATATTCTAAAAAATAATAATTTTCAGACTTATGACCCTTGAAAATGTTAGTCTGAACGAAAAGCGCTTCGGGTGTATTTTAACGATCTTGTTTTTAATCGACTTATTTATTTTATTGAATTGTACATATAACTTGCCCCATTATTTTATTTTATTTATTGTTTTATTTTTTCTTTTCCTCACCCCGTTTTCCATCTTATTTTAGTTGATTGAATTTACGCGATGGTTCACTTCTTTATAATAATTCTAAAATTTTGCCAATCGAATAAAGTTATATATATATATATATATATATACTAGCATTTCAGCCCGGCGTTGCCCGGGTGTTTGGAGGTGTATGCTGAGCAAAAAAAAAAAAAAGAGTAAATTTTTTTTTAATTTGACCCCTATTATGACCCCTTCAAATTTATAGTTTCGGGCTCAAATCACTTTATTAAGTTAGATCCAAGTTCAAGGAACCTATATATAAAATTTCAAGTGTCTAGACCCAAAATTGTCGGAGGAGTTTGGTAGAGTTCTTAAAGGTCAAATCGTTGAAATTTGACCCCTTAACAGCCAAATTTCTGGCTGACACCCGTCACATCGATTTTCCCAAATCTCAGTACCCGGTATTTCAAATTTCGAGTCTATAGACTAAAAATTGACAGAGTTATTGCGTAGGGAAATGTACACAGACAGACAGACAGACAGACACGTTCACTTATATATATATATATATATATATATATATATATATATATATATATATATATAATCTGTGTATGATATATATGATTATACGGCACAATTACGTTGACACCGGTTCTCGCAAGATGAATGAAGTTAAGCAACTTTGACCATGGCCAGTATCAAATGGCTGACTATTTGATAACACTAGGCGCTGTATGTGCTCTGCTTATCTTGATATAGCTTTCAGTCGTCCTAAAGTTATATATGCTTACAACGGGAATTAGAGCAGTGTCATCTCAGGAGAGATGTGGTTGGGGATTGTGCAACTTTTGCCAAAATAGTTAAACACGCGGCATATTTCAGTGATAATCCATAGTCTGACAAGACTGAATGCAGTCGTATGATATACATGTGTCGGTCTATTCTCATATATATATATATTTATATATATATATATATATATATATATATATATATATATATGAGGATGTAATATTATATATATGCGGGTATGTTTTTTTCTATATGAGGAGACAGCAACCACATATATATATATATATATATATATATATATATATAATGTATATGTATATACGTGTATATGTATATATGTGTATATGGATATACGTGTATATATATATATGTATGTATGTATATATATGTATATATATATATGTATATATATATATATATGTATATAGAATGAAAATTACAATTGAATTTACCAAAATGATCCAAGATGGTAAAATTAAAGTAAATTATAAATATTAAAGAATTAATATTTATAAAAATATGTCAGCCAGATATAAAAGCTCGATAAAACCAAATAGGAAATAGAGCTTATAATATGAGCAAAAAATTAATAAAATATGTTAAAAAACATTTGGAAATGAGTTAAAAACATTTTTAATCTGAAAAGGAAACACTAGATAAATGGATAGTCCTTAATCCGCGGAGTTTCGAAGAAATACTCTCCTTCTCATCAGAGGGTAGGAATTAGCAAAATGCTGGATCGGATTTTGCATGCAGAAGTATTTGATCAAACAACAAGTAAGTCAAAGATCTTACTTGAAAACAAAATAAGTTAAGCAGAGGGAATATGGTAAAGAAAAAGGTGATTACACATGAATGGATAGTCTGGTGGAAGATAAAAAATCCAGTGACGGTAAAATCCAAATGTAAAACTTCAAGAAAGTTAAATGAATTTCCATTTGTACAAGTAAAATCCAAGGAAATCCCGTAATTTGAAGAAGATGGTCCATAATAATCCAAAGGCAGAAATCCACCCAGTGGCATCAGGAGAAAGAAAAATATTTGGTTTAATCCTCCATTTAGCCTAAATGTCAAAACTAATATACCTAAGGAATTCTTCAACATTGTACAAAAGTCTTTCAAATACCCACACAGATATAGTTCTATTTTCAATAAAAATTCAATCCGGGTTTCTTATTCAACAATGCCTAATTCAGCACAAAAAAATCTTAACATCTAATGACAAAAAATATATATTAGATTTTACTTGTATATATATGTATATATATGTATATATATATATATATATATATATGTATATGTATATATATATGGATGTATATATATGTATGTACACATATGTATGTATATGTATATGCATGTATATATATGTATGTACATGTATATATATGTATGTATATATATATGTATGTATGTGTATGTATATATATGTATGTATATATATGTATGTATATGTATGCATGTATATATGTATGTATATGTATATATGTATGCATATGTACATGTGTATGTATATAAATGCATATGTATGCATGTATATGTATACGTATGTATATGTGTATATATGTATGTATATGTGTATATATATGTACGTATATATATGCATGTATCTGTATATGTCTCTCTATATATATGTATGTGTATTTATATATATGTATGTATATTTATATATAGGTATGTATATTTGTATATATGTATGCATATTTATATATATATGTATGCATATTTATATATATGTATGCATATTCATATATATATATAGGTATGTATATTTGTATATATGTATGTATATTTGTATATATGTATGCATATTTATATATATGTATATACATATTTATATATATGTATATACATATTTATATATATGTATATACATATTTATATATATGTATATACATATTTATATATATGCATATACATATTTATATATATGCATATACATATTTATATATATATGTATATACATATTTATATATATATGTATATATATATATATGTATGTATATTTATATATATGCATGTATGTATGTATATATATATATATATATATATATATATATATATATATATATAATTGGAGTCATCTGAACACTTCATTATATTTGTTCCTAACCAGCTAATATCGGTCATTTATAAAACAATTACACTTTCAATTAGACGTGAAACAAATCTCTCTTTATAAAAGTACTTAACTAATTATTTGCATTTCTTACCATCTAAGTTGTTTTAATTAATGAGTCTTGATTCAAAATGCCTGTTGCGTTTCGGTATCAAATGCAAACTTGTGAAAATATTTGTACAAAAAACAAGGGTCTCAGATTTAAAATTCCAACAAAGCGTTTGTAGTTTAACTTTGAAGAGGGAACTCATTTGCAGGCATTCTTACAAACAGGGGGTATTTTGAATCTGAATTTTATAAAATTTTATAGAGAACCGGATTTATATGAGAACAAATTATAAAATAGGCGTTGCTACATGATTTTATTTGAAATATTATTTTGTTATTTTCAGTTTATAAGCGGTGTATGTTAAATGCGTAATAAAACGCGATGTATTAATATATATAGATATGTATATATATATATATATATATATATATATATATATATATATATATATATATTATTGCATCCCTATATATATGTATGTACATATTAGGGTGTGTGTATTTAGGCAGTACTTTCTTGTGTAACCAAAGTTTGTATCAAATAAAAGAATACCATCACGTAATTATTCATTTTTTTCAACTTTTCTAATGACCGTTTGTGTGAAAAAGCAAATCCTATTTTAGCAAACCCTCAACCCTGTTTAATCATTGAAAATAAACAATGCGAGATTATATATACATATATATATATATATATATGTATGTATATATATGCATATATATAGCTACTTCATTTACTCACATGAATTTATACGAAAGTATAGATTTTTGCGCAAACTTTAAGTATTTATTTCAAAAGTGCTCAATACGTAGGTAGAACTAGTTAGTAATTCATAAAATATATATAGCGATTAAGCTACACTGAATATTCGGCGTTTCATCCATAAGCCTGAGGAATCCTATAGTGGATGAAACGCCGAATATTCAGTGTAGCTTAATCGCCATATATATTTTATAAACTACTATATATATATATATATATATATATATATATATATGTATGTATATATATAAGTTTTAATACCTTTTAAAACAATGTAACTTTCATAATAATGTATTTACCAGCTACATTAATTCTACAACCACTATTTTCCCGCCGTTTTATGGTACATCTTTAAACTCTCGATCAATTTACCTACATCTCCATTGACATTATTGTTCCATTCCAATTTAAGACACACTTTTTTGAATAATGCACAAATAATACAATTCTGAAATCAATTAAAACATGAACAAACTGGATTATATTTCCATTATTTATAAAAACTTTCAATTTATAATATTACATATAAAACCAGTAAAAAAAATTGAAAATGCTTAAAGCAATACTTATCCTGCGATTTTAATCATGGTGTCGCAGAAATGATATAGTTTAACGTGACTTTTGAAAACGTTTCACAACGAACTATATAGCATTTAACTTCTTCACCCTCTCTCTCATTTAAACTTCTTTTTTTTTCTTCATTTTTTTGTCATATTCTTTTTTTTCAGCATATGATGAATAGACTAAGAATCGAAAACGTTAGTGATAAATTTAGAGCATAGATTTTTTTTATTTTTACAATAAAAAGTACTCAGAAAAATTAAAAAGATATAATTAAACAGAACTATTCTATTTTTAACAATATATATTGTGTGCATTTTTTTTACAAAGCAGAGCAGTCATCACTTATCAAGGCCTGAAGGTAACTCAAGGTCTAATGAGTGTACAGTAGTCAATGGGAAAATATCGTAGTAATTGTTCGTAGTAGTAATTTAGTAAATTTGATTACTTAACGGGGATTGCTCTTCAAGAATTTGTTTACGTTGGACTTGAAACGGGCATATAGTATTGAGTTTGAAAGCAAGATAAGGAAGAGAGATCCACAGGCGTGCAGTTTTAAGAAAGAAACTTTGTTCATGGAATCGACATTTAAATGATCGAAAAGAGGATGGTTGATAAAGGTGTGAAAATACCTAGAACAACGGACCTGAAATAGAAGCCAACGTGAGGTATAATGTCACCTTTTTTTAATTATTTTACCAAAGTTTGATTCGTGTTATTAATACTAGTTAGTATTATGTTATTCTTTTACTGAAATAAGCATTAATATCACTTTCACATTACACCAGTACACGTTAAAATGATTACTTGCATAGTACTGCTCAAACGGTTTGCTGTATAAGACCAAGGCAGACTCCCGAGAATATCACTTTCATTATAAAGTTCACACCGCCCCTACAACGGCGAGAAATGTTTGGATTAATAGAGGAGTGGCTGCAAATGAAGTTCTGTGTTGATTAATATAAGCTATATATATATATATATATATATATATATATATATACATATGTGTAAAATGTATCTGTATTTGTGTGTACATATACGTGTGTGTATATATTTATAAATATATATATATATATATATATATATATAACAGTAATCTACGGACACGTGTTTCGAGGCATTACGTCTCATCGTCGTAGCTTGACATTTCTAGCATTATATTCGACCATACTACATATAGTCTGAGGTTCGAATCCGAAAAACATTCAAGCTACGTTGAGAGAGTACCTGGAAACACGTTTTCGTACAATACTGTTTTATAGATTAAAAAATCAATAAATAATATCTGTTTATTTGCTTTCGGCCAAAAAAGTGTGGGCGATTTTCTTAGAAAAAATAGTTTCATTGATCTCCAAGGTTGAAGATGCTATTAACCGTATTATCATTTAATAAATCAATGACAAATCGACTTATATATATATGTGTGTGTGTGTGTGTGTCTGTGTATAATTCCACTTAAACATGTATGCACATATATGTAACCAATAATGTTAGTATAATAAACAAACTATATATATATATATATATATATATATATATATATATATATATATATATATATATATATATATATATATGGTAAAACCAATATGTGTGGTAATGTTTTGCCATCACAGAAATGATACCGTAGTTCCATTAAAGTGATTTAAACATCGTTAAAATACTTAGACAAAGGAAATTAACTCGCGTAATGAAACCCAGAAACCCAGTTACTCGGAGTTATGCGCACCTCTTTTGCTGTGAAAGCGGCAAACCCCAAAGAATTTGCGCCAATAAAGATTTACGATTGGCTTTGATAACCGTTTGAAATATGTGATTTTTCCCAGTAAGTAAAAACAATAGAACATCAATACTGAAACTTGTTCAGATAAATAAAAAATGGCTGTAGGAAAGGAGTGTTGTAGCAGTCGCAATTCAGAGGCATTAGAATCTTAATCGTCTCAACAATATGTAAATCTTTTTCATAATTCTGAATTTTTTAGATTAGATTCTCCTGACTATTGTTGTCTTACAATTCTTTGACACATGGCGTAACGGATAAACTTAAGTGTAATCGATTCGAAGTGAAATTCTTTTTGAGGTTGTAGATCTTATCCTTAGTATGAGCGATACTAACAATATAATCATCTTACTACGCATCTTGTTATAGATTTGCTCACGAGTTGTAAATCAGTACCTCCACGAAAAGAAATACACATTTGCAATAAACTCAAACAACATTATAAGTGTTTATCTATAATCCTTATTAAATGTCTATTATATGAAAATCAGTTGAAATTGTAGAAACGTAAATTTACATAATTATAGAATGCTTTAATCGGAACTGTTGCCAATGTTGTTGGGTTGGATCATTCTACGTTCAGAAGAAATATGCTGCTCGGAGCTTCCTGACCGACCTTGACAGAGTACAAAACTGTTTTCAAAAGCTAGTAAGCAAGTTCTTATAATCAATCTTTAATTCTCGTTCGAACAGAAAAAAGTTACTAATAATGCTTCGCTCTATCGACTCAGCTTCAATCTATAGTTTTCACTGTTAGATATTTATTACAAGAACTCGTCAAGCTAAAACCACTCTCTATAATTTTCCTTTCTTCTTTGTTGTATCACCGTAAACTCATTCATCCTTACATTCGAGTGGCCTTCAGGCCTTGAAAAGTGGTGTCTTTCCTGTCAGAAACAAGTGAAAGGAGTTAGTACATGGAACTTTTTCATAAGGTTAGGCAGCATGGAAGGTGGTAAGCTATGCTTATATAATTGTTATGCTTCGAAACAAATTTTCTCAGATTTAAAGTGTTGCTACTCAAGAATATATTCATCAACATTTAACATTCTAAATTTTAAACTTCGAAACATTTCCATCTTTGCTGTTTTACGCTGGTGTCTTCGTTTCCCGCCGAAACATTCACACAAGTATATATATCTTGAACCAGACTCGCTATGAAAAGAAATATTAAAATATTAACCAAACTTACATAATAAATTCACCAATTATAATTTGTACTATCATTATCACGTGATTGATGACGATTCAATCGAAATGCAAGAATGTCGAGTTACTATATCAACAGATAAATAGCACCAAATCGCTGATTATCATTGAGAAACGAATACAAAGGCATTCACTTGAATTCTATTAAACGTTTTTTTTTTTGTATAGATTGACCACTTATCGAAACCAAGAGACAATTCATGGTTAATGAACTTCAGGATAAAACAGTGATGATCAGTAATACTGGTAATTGAGTAATAATTTAGTATTTAAGAAAACTGCACAACATGGTTGGTTGTTGTTTTTTTTTACATACGCGTCACCACTTATCAAGGCCGATAGGCCACTCAAGGATGAGGGTTAAAGAGTGTAGAGTAGTAAAAAGGACAATATAGTAATCGATAGTAATGGAAGTTCGGTAAATTTGTTAAGTGGAACGGCTCATCAGAAACTTGTTCACGTTGGACTTGAAGACAACCATATTATAGACAGCTGGAAAGCAGGAAAACGGAAGACAATTCCACAGGCGTGCAGTTCTAAGAAATAAGCTTTGTTCATGGAATCTACGTTTAGGTTTAGGCACAGATAAAGAGTGGGGAAAATTATTGATAATGATTTCAGCTATTCTAGTGTTTCTTGTTAAAGTTTTGCGAGGGGGGACCATAGACTGAAGCTCAGTGGAACACTTTCCATGAAAATAACGATAAAGCAGAGACAAACTCGCAACATCTCTTCTGTAAGATAGAGGTTGCAGCGAAGAGAAAAGGACATCTCCCACCAGGCCACGAAGTCTATTTTGAACCCTATCAAGGCAGGACAAGTCTTTTCTAGCAGCTCCTGCCCATATGTGGCAACAGTATTCAATCCTTGGACGTATCTGGCTCTTATATAGATAGAGAATTGCATCAGCAGTGAGATATCTACTGGATCGATGGAAGGATCCGACCATTTTTCCAGCGGCCTTGGCAACAGATTTGATGTACGTATTCCATTTAAGATCAGGAGTAAAGGTCAAGCCCAGAAGCCTGTCAAAACTTGAGGCCTCCCCAAGACGCGAGCCATTCATTTTAATTGATGCCAGATGGGGATCAGAACGTTGATGATGTAAAGATAGAAGCTTGGTTTTAGATGCATTAAAAATAACCAGCCACTCCTTTCCCCATTGTACAACGTGATCAAGATCAGAGGAGAGAGAATCGAAGAGAACTTGGTCGTTTACTGTCTTATATGTGCTACCATAGATGGTAGTGTCGTCAGCAAAAATGTCTATGAATGATGTAAGGATGTGATTTGGAAGATCATTAATGTAGATCAGGAAAAGAGTTCGGCCCAGGAGATGGACCCCTGAGGGACTCCAGCATTTATACTGTGAGCTTCTGATTTTTGCCCATCAACTACTACTCTTATGGTTGTTTTTGTTTTACGGCATATCAACCCTTTTCGGGTTATTTAATGCCGAATCCAAAGATTTTTGAAGAATTTTTTTTTTAATAGAATATATTTGTTGTTTTCACGTCGGTTTCTATTTAACCCATAGTTGGGACCCTAACAGGTACTACTACTCCGGGTCAGAGTGGACCTGGTAGCAATGGTAATTGAAGGGTGTCTTCACACTCCCCAAAGCCCACAAACTGGGGCCTCACCACTGGATATAGTTTAAGGTGATATCCAGGACCCCCATTCAGGGACTTTTACCCTCTGCAGGGGGCAGTCAGCGTATTCTAATGCCCCACCGACAGGGCCGTGCACAACATGAATTTGATTTAAAAACAGCCATGTTATATCCAGCTAGGAAGCAATTCCGCGGTATTATGCTCCACAGACAAGCAGTTATATGAAAAAAGCTATTCCTGGAATTTTTGTTTAGTTTTAGACACAGATAAATAATAATGGAAATTGCTGACCGTCTGTATAGCTAGACGAATATTCGCAGTGAATTTTTACATTGTATGCTGTCTACATATACAAATGCACGCACACACACACACACACACACACATAGTCACTGAGAGATAAACTGTTTCACTGTATCACAACTCTTTAGTTCGGTTAGATAAACAATTAAGTAAGTGAATCATATTGTTAAATAAAGTTCCATTTGTTTACACAAACAGTATTGCATTCGAACGCCAATGGTTTTTGTTATTTCACATAATAATATGTTTGATATAACCAAACCCATATATATCAGTATTCCACACACATTATCCTTGTGTAACACCTCTTCAGGGCGGGAAGAAAAGCAACTGCTGCTAAAGTAGATGAACTAACAATAATAAAACACCGAAGGCACAGCAGAATATTTTTGGTATATTTAATCTATTCGGTGGTCTGACTAAAACACCTTTAAAGCGAAATGGCAACTGTTATTAATTACTACAGGTTTTTATTACACACATGAATAATAAAAAGTTAGGCATTTGTTTGGATTTCACATATGACTAATAAATGGTAAAGGGTTTGTTTGTATTACTCGCATGAATAATAAAAAGTTAGGCATTTGTTTGGATAACATACATTAAATAATAAACAATTACATAATTAAATAATAAAAGTTAAGCATTTGTTTGTATTACAAACATTAAATAATAAAAAGTTACATACATTAAATAATAAAAAGTTACATACATTAAATAATAAAAAGTTACATACATTAAATAATAAACAATTACATACATTAAATAATAAAAGTTAGGCATTTGTTTGTATCACAAACATTAAATAATAAAAAGTTACATACATTAAATAATAAAAAGTTACATACATTAAATAATAAACAATTACATACATAAAATAATAAAAGTTAGGCATTTGCTTGTCTTACATACATTAAATAATAAAAAGTTACATACATTAAATAATAAAAAGTTACATACATTAAATAATAAACAATTACATACATAAAATAATAAAAGTTAGGCGTTTGTTTGTCTTACATACATTAAATAATAAAAAGTTACATACATTAAATAATAAACAATTACATACATAAAATAATAAAAGTTAGGCGTTTGTTTGTCTTACATAGATTAAATAATAAAAAGTTACATACATTAAATAATAAACAATTACATACATAAAATAATAAAAGTTAAGCAGTTGTTTGTCTTACATACATTAAATAATAAAAAGTTACATACATTAAACAATAAAAAGTTACATACATTAAATAATAAAAAGTTACGTACATTAAATAATAAAAAGTTACATACATTAAATAATAAACAATTACATGCATAAAATAATAAAAGTTAGGCGTTTGTTTATCTTACATACATTAAATAATAAAAAGTTACATACATTAAATAATAAAAAGTTACATACATTAAATAATAAAAAGTTACATACATTAAATAATAAACAATTACATACATAAAATAATAAAAGTTAGGCGTGTGTTTGTCTTACATACATTAAATAATAAAAAGTTACATACATTAAATAATAAAAAGTTACATACATTAAATAATAAACAATTACATACATAAAATAATAAAAGTTAGGCATTTGTTTGTCTTACATACATTAAATAATAAAAAGTTACATACATTAAATAATAAAATTTAAGCATTTGTTTGTATTACAAACATTAAATAATAAAAAATTACATACATTAAATAATAAAAAAGTTACATACATTAAATAATAAAAAGTTACATACATTAAATAATAAACAATTACATACATAAAATAATAAAAGTTAGGCATTTGTTTGTATTACAAACATTAATAAAAAAAGTTAGGCATTTGTTTGTATTACAAACATTAATAAAAAAAAAGTTAGGCATTTGTTTGTATTACAAACATTAATAATAAAAAGTTAGGCATTTATTTGGAGAACAGACAGGACAGAATAAATGCAAAAAATATAGAAATTAACCTTCATTCAATTTTCCTTTCACAGAAATACATTGCATAAGCTGTAAACTCAAATACTATGAAAACGGATGAAAAAGGATGAAACTGAATTCTGTAATTATTTCTAATCATTTACCGGAAATTCGAGACCAAAATGATTTTATTCTCATCTGTCAAATTATCTTGCGGAACTCATTTTGCCTAATTATAAAGATTGAGTTGAAATGTGGTTTGCTGAAAGGGTCATTTAAGGTCACCAGGTGTCCGAAACGAAAACAAAGCAACATTTATTTATTTAGATTTCCTGACCCTTTCTTCCCCCACTCACATGTCTTTGCGAGTTATAATTAGTTATTAAATAGTATGCTAGTCTGATAAACTCGTTAAATTAGGAAACAAATTAAACGATGACAGCATAGAAAAGAAGCTCAGTCGTTATTTTGGCATAATTAAATGTGGGTGAAGAATGCTAATCATGTACGACTGCATCGATGTCGCTCATGCTTTCGATAGATTCTATCTTTTCTCCTTTTTGTTTTATAGAATTCACGTTACTTTTCTTTTTATTTCACATACCGATACGTTTTATTTCATACATAAATCATTTATGACAAAAAAAGAAATACAGATACAAAAAAAAACGATATTCTACTCTGCCCCTTTTTCAACACTCAAGTAGATCAGTTAAAATATTTTGCTAGCAATCTTTTGTTATTTTCCTTCTGACACGTCTCTTGGATCCTATTGCACTTAGAAATGTATTAGCTTCTACCTTATATGTGTGTATGTACGTATATCTGCATGTATGTATATATGCATATATATCTGCATATGTATGCATGTCTATATGCGTATATATATCTATATGTGTGTGTGTGTGTGTGTGTATTATTTATTGCCGTATCTTTCTGTTAAGTTACATTATTGTTTAGGCTATTGTAAAAGTCTGAGGACGCTACAGACGGCCAAAACACGGCCGAGTATTCAAAACAATAATGTAACTTAACAGAAAGATACGGTAATAAAAAATAAAACGCATATTTGCTCTACAACAGTATTGAGCACTTTCTTCAGTTTTTATTAATTAATTACCATCTCCACTATATATATATATATATATATATATATATATATATGTATGTATTTATATACATATGGCTTTATATACTTATATATATGTATACATATGACGTCATACATATTTTCCTTGTTATTTTGTCTAATTTCACAGGATCAATTCTTGACTACATATCAACTGTCGGACATTAAGACATTTGCTATTTTAGAAATGTGTAAGTTTACCAGTTGCTGTGAAGATCATCAGTACGAATAGAAATAGAAAAAAAACAATTTACGAAAAAATGATTTTATTTAAATGAATCGAACAAATATTGCTTAAAATGTTCTGGTAGTAAAAATAAAGCAATACATAATCAGATTGACTGTAGTCGCGAGTGAAGGCTATTTTTTAATTGGTAAAAATACCAAGATTTTCGTTTTAAGAAAAACGACTTTCGTCTAAGGTTTACATTAGATGGGCATGGTAGTGAGTATTCAGTTTTGTCAAGTCAAAATGGTAAATAAAAGTGTCCCTGTATCTGACTAATGCAGTAGTGGAATACTTGTATATGTGGTCGCGTTTATATCCGTAAATGTGGAGATTTATATTGCTGAACATCTCGTCGATATAAACTATCGGCCGTTTTATTTCCTAAACTCCGGCTAGGAAAGAACTCCTTATGAAATTGATGGCAGCGGAGTTTGGTTGTAAGTAAATCTGTAATTGTTATAGAAGTTGATCTCACTATTTTTATGTCAAACTAGCAGGAAGTGGGGCGTTTATTTGTTATAAAATACGCTTCAATATTCTATTTAAATTTATCCAGCTTTCATATTTAATTCATAAAGCGAACTCTCTATTATATATATATATATATATATATATATGCATATATATGTATATATATATATGCATATATAGTAGCGAGTAAAAGAAAATGACTTGAGTAGTAACATTTAGAATCGAAATCAAAACACTTAGCACTCCATTATTGGTTGTTACCATTTAAATGAATAGGAAATAGTAAAAATGAACGAGATTTAAGGAATTTATATTTTTGTGCATGTGTTTAAAAGCACTGTGTCAACTTGTACTTCACAAGTTCCAATTCTTTTCAATTTTGACACTGTTAGTACGTATTTTTACTTGTTTATATATATATATATATATATATATATATATATATATATATATATATATATATAAAATCAATGGTCCATAAGAAATGCAATCATTTGACCCGCTTTGTACTGCTTTGCGACCTTGCATATCGAAGGATATGAAATTTGAAAAAATGAAGACAGACAGATATTATGAGTTTTATATATTATATTTGAATTGTTCTAGCAAAGAATACGGGGTTACTGGGTAAGATTATATAAAATTGATTTTGCAATCATGAAGAGCAGACTTTTATTATTCATGATTTACAGTAAAATACGTAAAACTCGTTTTTAAAGAAATGGGGGTGGAAAGAGGGAAGAAAAATAAAGGGAGGGGTCAACTGACCAGTGTTGCTCTCGGTTATTAACCTCTGGGATCTTCGAAAATATCATAACGTTGTTATATTTTAATCGCGTCCCTGTCTTTTGTTTTCGTTTTTGTTTGTTTGTTTGTTTGTTTTTTTACCTATGAACAGCACTCAACGTCACTTTATTTTAAAAATGTACATATTTTACATTTTTCTTTTTTAAATACCCAAAAACAGCTTTGAAAACGCGAGGGCAAAACCGGTCTGCTAACTTCTTTGTGTTTCTTTTCACTTTCCACACCTTTGTTTTTTGTTTTTTTAAAAAGCATGTGGTTTTACGTATTTTACTTTTAGCCGTTCTTTCATGATTACAATATTTAAATTTTGTAACTTTTAAAGAATCATGGAAATTGATTTTGTAAATGTTTCTCATTTTATGATTTATTCATGTGTTTAATTTTCCCCTTTTTTTCTATTTCCATATATATATATATATATATATATATATATATATATATATATCTTCCTATAACACAGAACAAGCTAGGTAACATACAAATATCCGTGCATGAGGTCGCCAAGCTAATCAGGAGCCTAGATTCCAATAAAGCAACTGGCCCTGATGGCATCCCAATTATAGTGTTAAAAAAGCTTCAACCAGAACTTGCTCCCATACTTACGAAACTATTTAAGCGCTGTCTTAAGGAGAAGTGTTTTCCGACTCTCTGGAAGACCTCATCAGTTTGCCCTGTATTTAAGAATTCAGGTGATAAGTCATCTTCCTCTCAGGACAGACCAATAAGTCTCCTGTGTGTTATGAATAAGTTGCTGGAATCCATATCAAATAGAGAAATAGTCAACCACCTCAGCAGGAACAACCTTCTTAGTGACACACAATATGGTTTCCGTCTGCAAGATCTACCGCAGATGTGCTGACGGTTATATCCCACAGGATTAGTGAATCTCTTGACAAAGGCTTCCTTTCTAGGGCAATTGCTCTTGACATATCAAAGGCCTTCGACAAGGTATGGCATAACGGTCTACTTCACAAGATTTCCAGCTACGGTATAACTGGAAATGTTTTCTCAATCATTAAATCATTTCTCTCCGATAGGCTCATAAGAGTAGTGGTAGATGGACAAAAATCGGAGGCCTGCAATATAAATGCTGGAGTCCCTCAGGGGTCAATCCTGGGCCCAACTCTCTTCCTGATCTACATCAATGATCTCCCAAAACACATACTAAAATCATTCGTTGACATATATGCTGATGACACGACCATCTACGGCAACACATCAAAGGCTGTAAATGACAAAGTTCTCTCTGATTCTCTCTCCTCTGATCTCGAGCGCGTGGTTCAGTGGGGAAAGATGTGGCTGGTTACCTTTAATGCATCCAAAACCAAACTCCTATCCTTACATCATCAACGCTCTGATCCCCATCTGGCATCAATTGAAATGGATGGCTCTCGTCTGGGTGAGGCCCTGTGTTTTGACAAGCTTCTGGGTTTGACCTTTACTCCTGATCTGAAATGGAACACATACATCAAGTCTGGTGCCAAGGTCGCTGGAAAGATGGTGGGATCCTTCTACCGCCCCAGAAGATATCTCACTACTGATGCAATTCTCTATCTATATAAAAGCCAAGCACGTCCAAGGATGGAATACTGTTGTCATATCTGGGCAGGAGCTGCTAAAAACAGCCTACCCTGCCTTGACAGAGTACAAAATAGACTTCGTGGCTTAGTGGGGGATGCCTTTTTCTCTACACTGCAACCTCTCTCCGACAGAAGAGACGTTGCGAGCCTATCCTTGTTTTATCGTTATTTCCATGGCAGGTGCTCGTCTGAACTCCAATCTCTGGTCCCCCCTCGCCAATCTTTCACAATAAACACCCGTCTAGCTGAATTCACTGTGACAAATTTCCCCCACTCTATATCTGTGCCTAAATCAAAACGTGGATTCCATGAACAAAGCTTCTTTCTTAGAACTGCACGCCTGTGGAACTCTGTTCCGTCTGCCTGCTTCCCACCGGACTACAACTTGGATGTGTTCAAGTCCAACGTTAACAAATTCCTAATGAACCGCCCCTTAAGTAAACACTTTATCAAATCTCCACACTAACGTAATGTACTTGCAATAACCCTTATCCCTGAGTGGCTTCCGGGCCTTGATAAGTGGTGATCACTGTGTAAAAAAAATATATGTGTGTGTGTGTTATAAACTAATTCATTATGTATATACGTCCTTTAAACGTTGACATCAAAACTTTTATATATGTGATTATTGTTTTGTAGTATTTAAATCACTGTGTTTATATACTAACAACTTCCCATAGGAACGAAAAAAATAAAGAGAAATGTATATTTAAAAATCTATTAATCATACTTCTAAACAGCTTCAAAAACAAGTGATATATTTAGACATGAATTCTATGAAATATAGATGTTTGAAATTTATGTATTTACGTTATTTCCTCTGACAATAATATCCTTTAATAAAAAAGTTATGATGTATTATAAAAATATTTTTGCAATTTATATGGAGATAAAACAGTTGAAACTTACATTAAAACACATGCAGCATATCTTTTGCACGCATTTCACAATTAACTGACGTATCTACACTGATTTTCCTAATTTTTTTTATTCAGTCTGGAATAGCGATATTGCTTTCTGAAAACATCTGCCTCTTTGGGGAAAAGAAAAAATACATATTTAATAATATATTATCTGTGCTTCTTTTCAAGTAAAATCCCTCAAATTACACGACAAATACGACAAACAAATCGCTGAGGTACAGTGATGATTAATTAATTTGTTTTCTGTTTAAAAAAGAGATGTTCTCCTCGAAACTTTTAAAGACATCTCTCCTATTATAGAAAAGTCACTACTTCCTCATAGGTTGCAAAATTCACACAAAGCTAATGCAATATTCTTAGATATATTTTATACGGAAATTCATCCGATACGATCTTTCAAACAGCTTTTCTCTCTGATAGATAAAAGAATAATTTTTACAGAAGAATATTTTACATCACACCGGTAAGGGTGATATTAAAATTCCAGCAAATCATCTCTTCTTAAAAAAAAAACAGATTCATTATGATCTGAAGGTATAGCTTAGTGGTAGAATATTCGAATACCGATCGAATGGTCGCCTGCTCAATCCCAGGTGTACCTTACTATTTTTTCTTATTAATGAGTTCAAATTGCGATAAAATCTCCGCAAATCGTTTCTTCGTTTGCATATTTTAAAACTAAACATTATTCAAATTGACTTTTCCAGGGCATTCATCGTCATGCCACAATATCAGCTGACCTGATATTGTAAACAAACACAGACGGAATTTAATGAATTACATTAATTGTTTTGTTTTGGTTTTGCGAATTAGTTCACTGTGTAAATATATTCCTCGTAATATATAATAATTAATACAGGATTGATTCTATAATAATATATACGCAATCTGCATTAATTAAAATATGTTCAAGCTTGCTGTAAGATCGAGCAACGATAATCTAATAATAAGTCCATATTTACTGAATTATATGGGAATGATTTTGACAAATAAATAAATATAACAAAATCTATAATCTAAACAAGGCATTCATTCGGATCTTCTTGTCATACGTCACGTCAGTTCAACATCCAAATGAAAGCAAAAGAAGACATAAAAGCATATTCATTCATTGAATTCATTTACCTTTTTAAATAATTCTCATTGATCTGACGTATCAAATATCCTGAAGGACTGTTTTTTATTCATGTGCTCAACCCTACACTCTTAGAGCTAACTATTTAATTAATGAGCTTTTGGCGTTCTCATGGCTCTGGCTTAAAATCCTATTTTTGTTACTGTGTATGTATATGTGCATCTATATAAGGGAGTTAAAAGAATAATGTCGATTCTTTTAGAGGAGACTTTTCGGGATAATGCAAAACTCAACAAATTGCTTTTGAGTTAACATAGAATATGAAGAAATAAAAAAGCAACAATATAAAAATATATACTAATGCATACAGATTTATTTGTTTATTCAATATGTATGTTACACTAATTAGGGGTATAGGATTAGTAAAACTTTATACCATGGTATTTCTGGGTCTAATGCCTCTCATCAGAAGAGGAGAGAAGATGCTAGATAACGTAATAGAGATGTGATGTCAGCAGCAGCTACATAAGGAGCGACATAATTGGGTGTGGTAGGAAAAGGGTAATATATTGAAACTGTTGGGGAAGCGAGAACTACAGTGAGTTATGCGATAGAGGAAGAATATAGTTTATATTACAAAATGAAGATAGGTGGATACCACGTATGCCATAGTGGAGTATGAGGTGAGTGTTCAGTATATTCGCATCTATACTATCAGGATAAAAATAAAAGTGATTGAAAATAGCTGCTTTTTATCATAATCAGGTATGAATTGCAACAAGAGAATCTTCTTATTTCTTTCTCATATATATATATGTATATGTATATATATATATAATATATATATATATATATATATACTGTATTAACAAAACCAAGATTTCAAAAAATGAATTGATAGCAACAAAAAGTGTATTTCATTGTTAATTACAATTGTTTCAAGACTAATTGGACAAATTCAAACATTATGGCGTTTGAAAATTTTCACATAACCAGCCTCTCTCCAGACTTATTGAATAAAAAACACTTTAACAATAGAACATTATGCAAAGACATTTCCCTTAAAGGAAATAAAGCATGCGAAAACATTTATCCCGAACGCATCTTTGTCAGGAGCTTATTTAAATATTAATATATCACCTAATCTTCATATCACTATTTAAAACCTGTCATAAGTTAACACAAAAACCTGTAGCTATTTAATATCTTTTAATAATACTATTCGTTGATTTCTTAAATTAGATTTCTATATTTCTTTATTTAACATAATTTATTTAAAAAATTTTTTTTTAGAATTTAATTTTTATATTCATAATATGGCCAGATCAACTAACCTAAAACGTTACGGTTATTTTAGTTTTGTATTCGACCTAATTTCGCTACTTTGTTTACAAAAATATCGGCTATCTTATTTCTTAGATTTAAGACCAGAGGCTGGTTATGTGAAAATTTTCAAACGCCATAATATTTGAATTTGTCCAATTAGTCTTGAAACAATTGTAACTAACAATGAAATACACTTTTTGTTGCTATTAATTCTTGTTTTGAAGTATTGGTTTTGTTAATACAGTATATGAATGCTCAATTGTGAAATATGATAATTTTGTAGATTACAATTTACGTCATCTCTTTTTGGCTTAAAATTTGTTGGTATATGAAAATTTACTTAATTATACAAACACAGTAAAATTCGGTATATTACAAACAAGTCTCTCTCTCTATATATATATATATGTATATATATATATATATATATATATATATATTGTGTTTTTTTGTATTAATATTCATATTGAAAATCATGTTTGCTATTTCTTAAAAAAGAAAATACAACTTTGTTATATACGGGTCGTGGAATAGCATTCATCTGCAGAGGATTTAACTAATTTGCATATTCTTTTAAACACTAGTTTATTTCGATTTTCATATGGAAGTATCATCTTTAGTTAACTATTACGTGTAATTATATTCATGCAGATACTAAGCGGGGTCTGTGAAAATTCTACAGCGGGCTCTTTCATACTAAAATATATGTTCATACATAATATATTGATGTTGGCATTCTGTAGATGTTCAGCGTAAATTGAGATGTCCTGATATTATTTTATTTTTTTTTGTTGTTAAAACTGTAAAAGTATTTATCTAAGCTAGCAGATACGCTCAGCTTAGCCAAATCGTAAAGTATGCAAAAATATGATTTTCTTATTCTTGCAGATTCCGGATATATCATTATAAAGTTAATATTTTTTATCGATTTTTATATATCATAAAGTTACGATTTCAAAAAATTTCAAATTATATATCCATATGACTTGGGTGCATTAGTTTGAATTGAAACCGAAAATAAAACCAAAACTTATGAAAGTATATATATATATATATAACTTAGGTTCCTTCTGCTATGATCGAAACCGAAACCAACGCTTATGACGAATTCTTGGTAAAATTATTAAAAAAAAATGACTTAAGTGCCATCAACTATTATCAAAAATAAAAAAAAAAGATTTCATTAAGAATTCTCGATAAAATTATAAAAAAAATAGATTAGTAGTCGATTTGGTCGAAACCAAAGGCAAAACTTATGAAAAACTTTTGATAAAATATTTCAAAAAAACTAAATGACTTGGGAGCCATCAACAATAATCAAAACCGAAACCAAAACTTATGAAACATTCTTGGTAAAATTATTTATTAAAGAAAAGGAAGTTCATAATTAAACGACAGTCACTCGGATCTAAGCGTTACACACAAAATAACACACACGTTATCATGTTAATGTATAGTATTGTTACATGATTATTCTGTAGCTGAGAAAATTGCAAATTTCAGATGCTCAAACATGGATACTTGATAAGGTTACGTTTTTGAGGATCAACTGAGTCTCTCAAATTTCGACAGCAAAAGACAAAACTTGTCTCGATTATCACGTTTTACAAAATTCTTCTTTTATGATTTCTACTTGTTTCGTTAAAGAATATCTGCGTGGAAATAAGGGTCTAAGCGTATCTTATACGAGTGTCGTTACAAATGTAAGCCTCCTATTTTTTTAATTCAAAGAGTTCAAGCGCTGAGACAACGAGGGTAGTATCATTAAAAAAAACGACCTTTTAGTGCTTAGCATCTATTTTTTGTACATAGTCACCATAATTATTAACGCACTTTTGCCAGGAATTCGATGATGTATCTTTGCCTTTGATGGACGACTATGACAGGGGTTGTTTTCTTAGAATCTCGCACCGTCAGTATCTGCAATAAAGGTAAAACTTTCAGCAAATGAACACACAAGTTGACTCATCTTACAATGAAATTATCGATCTTCTTAGATCCACTCGGACAGAATAAAAAATAAGAGGCATTACGTTTGGAACAGTCCTTGAATGTAGGATTCGCTGAAAGAAATAGAAAAGGAAATATTTGTTGGGGACATAATGAATAAATAGTGATAAAATTAATACTATTTATAGCATGAACCACGTGGTTTATGAAACCCGACACGATATCATCATTACTAAACGCTTCAGGCATTTTCTACATTCTCTTAGATTCTTTATTATAATAATAATAATAATAATAATAATAATAATAATAATAAAGGTAAAGATAGAAAACACTATATTGAAGCAATAGAACTGAAACTGCATAATCGTAAATCCCCCCCAAAGAAAAGAAATTGTGCCCTCGGCATTAACTGACACCGCATCAAATAGAAGCATACGATTAAGTATGATAGAAAGATCCAGGAGGGAAAATACTGACCAGACCTCCACTGGTTTAGTGTGAAGAGAACAGGACCAATTAAAAGGCTTATTGCCACCCAAATTCCAGTGAAAACCAATGGTTATCCGTTAGTTTTCACTAGAAATTCATGTGTGTCAGTGAGGTGTCAATGTGAAGCGGTTGTTGCGATGATGCAAATTTATCTGCAGAGGTTATTGTCAGAAGTGAAGAGTACTGAAAATTTGGGTGAGACTTGTTGTCACTCAGACTTCAAAAAACACCATCGGTTGTTGTTAGTGAGCAATTTCTGATGATAACGTGTGTGAGACTTCCAGTGAATACAACTCTACATAAAGATGGAGAGGAGAAAAAATGAACTAAAGAGTAAAAGGGAAAAGAATGCGTATTATTCAACAACAAACAAAACGACACACCTGTTTTGATAGAATCTCCTATGATTCATTAAAGGATATGAAAAAAACTTGGAAGAATACCTAAAAACCTGGAGTTTTCTATAGACAGTATTTAGTGATGAATAAATAAATCCGAAACATCTAAGAAATACATGTTTGTTTTCATGGAACCCATCGTTCTCTTTGGAACTTATTTTCAATGTAAATGTTTCGTTTTAGTTATAGGATGATTGCTTCTTCTAGATTTCCATCTAAAAATGGCAACTAATGGTATAATAACAATAATAATCTCTCTAGTAATACCCTAGTATCTTAAACGTCACGGGTTCCAGATAATAAATTGATCGATCGGAAACTCCTATTTATAAGGAAAGGGGGATAGAAGGTGACAAAACACTGAGAACATTAAATTAGTACATAAATTAATTAAATGTTCGTAGTATGTTCTTCTCTTTTATCCAGCTTAAAATAAATAGGATCTCCCATCACCGAAAACCCAATTAAAAAAAATAATAATTGAATAAAGATGTCGCTACTGGGCCATACGTGAAACTAAAATATACCTTCTTGGTCTTCTGACTAAGATTCGAAAATAAGTATCTGCTCTGTCTTGGTATAATGATGGCATGGCGTTAACACTGGCGTTCATGCAATGGGCATATGTCACTGACTCCTATAAGGACATTGGAGATGAACTTTAATAATAAAATATATTCTGGCACTACATTTACCAGATTACTTGGATAAATACTTTTACAGTTTTAACAAAAGGGCTACAAAAATATCACGGGATCTCTTCACACTGAATGTTCGTAGAATGCTCAGCGGCAATATTTTACATATGAAAGATGGAATTTCCGCAGGTCCCGCTAATAATAATAATAATAATAATAATAATGATAATAATAATGATAATAATAATAATAATAACTGTTAGTTAACTACGCAGTGTTGGCATCAGCTGGCATCACACACAAGTCATGAAATATCAAGGAGGATATAAAGACCCGGGAGAGAAAGCAGTAAAAAGACGTTCATTGCATTAATACAAAAACAATTAAGACTCTAAGGGAGATTGTTGTAACCTAATTCCACTGAAGATCAATGACCACTAGCACCGATAAGTCAACTACATGCAGTTATTGCTTTAATGCAAACACATCTGCAAATGTAATCGAAAGAGATACAGATTCCTTGAAATCTGGGGAGACATGTTATCACTCAGACTCCAAGAAACACCACCGGTTTTTGTTAGTCAATATTCTTTGATGATAGCCTGTTTGAAAACTTCAAGTGAGTAGCAATAATAATAATAATGATAATAATAATGATAATAATGATAATAATAATGATAATAATAATAATGATAATTCTCAAAGCTGTTCTCAAAGAGAAATGTGTGATGATGGCATGTGTGACTACTCCTAGTGAGTTAATAGTAGTTACGGGCCGAGGCAGATGAACGGATCGACGAGGGAGAGCACTAATCGACCTTCACTGGCAGAGTGCAGAAAATGCTAGGATCTTGGAAAGGCGTTTTGCCACCTAAACCCCAGTGAATACCAATGGTTGTTGCCAGTGTTGAATCAATGGTAGCCGGCTGTTGTTATAATACATTCATTTGCAATGGTAATCGAAAGAGAGAGCATGATGAATCTGATGAGACTTGTGGCACTGGGAAAATAAGGTTAACCAATGCTTACTTTCAGTTCAGCTGGTGATGGGCTGTGAGATAACTTCTAGTTAGAAAGTAAAAATAATAAGTAAATAAATAATTATAATTAATAATCAATCATCTATATAATCTTTCCTTGATTATTTCATAAATTATTCTTGAAAAAGTCCAAATACAATGTCTAAAGACCAAATTGCTTCAATGAAGGCCAATCTGACAACCCTGGACAATAATATAAAAGTAACATACCTTGGCTGTAGCCTCGTTTTCGAATATCGTATTGTTGTAAAGGCGGAAGAAAGAAACTTGTAATAATTTCTATGTGCAACGATTCTTCATTGATGAAAGAAGTCAGTGAAACGTTACATAAACACGGGATCATTTGAAACAAACACGGCAAAAAAATGAATATTGCCTGCAAATAGGTGCTGGACTGACAGGAAAGATTTTTTCTTACGATGTGATTTTATTATTTAAATTGAACTATATAGCACAATATTACTTTCTGTGTATTTATTAGTAATTCATTTATTACACCTTAGTTCTATATTCAAAATAAAATGGACACTATTTTCATAGCAACATTAATAAACTCATATTTGCTGCGTGTTGTTTGTTATTTCTGTCTAAAATACTTTTTTTGCTATCCAGAAAAATTTCAGTTTCATCAAAACATACTTGTTGATTCATGTATTTCTTATTTCATAGAATTTCCACGGGTTTTGCTAGTAATAATAATTGTGCAGAGAGTACTATATAATAGGCCACAGAGATGTATATAGTTACAGAGAGGATGCATGAACAGGAAAACACACACTACTGTCATTCAAAGAAAAACATACCCAACAAGGAGTAGCCATGTGAAATCCCAAGCAAAGAATAATTACACTCACTTGACAAAGTAATGATACTACCGTCGATTTTTACGTATGAGGTCCGTCATAAAATGTTAGGAAATCAACACAGATGATTTTTTTTATAGTGGTAAAGATTTTGTGAAGTACCAATCACACTTTTTGATATATTAGCTGCTAGTCTCAGTCGGCGTATTAGTTGCCTCAAAATAGAGCAATAGAGCAGCAATATGCATCAGGTTTTACTTAACAATGTTCTTTCTAGATGCGTGTCTTAGTGCATTTCTCTCGATGGATTATTTTTTTTTTTTACACAGTGATCACCACTTATCAAGGCCCGGAAGCCACTCAGGGATAAGGGTTATTGCAAGTACATTACGTTAGTGTGGAGATTTGATGAAGTGTTTACTTAAGGGGGCGGTTCATTAGGAATTTGTTAACGTTGGACTTGAACACATCCAAGTTGTAGTCAGGTGGGAAGCAGGCAGACAGAACAGAGTTCCACAGGCGTGCAGTTCTAAGAAAGAAGCTTTGTTCATGGAATCCGCGTTTTGATTTAGGCACAGATATAGAGTGGTGGAAATTTTTCACAATGGATTCAGCTAGACTGGTGTTTATCGTGAAAGATTGGCGAGGGGGGACCAGAGATTGGAGTTCAGACGAGCACCTGCCATGGAAATATCGATAAGACAAGGATAGGCTCGCAACGTCTCTTCTGTGGGAGAAAGGTTGCAGGGTAGAGAAAAGGACATCCCCCACTAAGCCACGAAGTCTATTTTGTACTCTGTCAAGGCAGAATAGGCTGTTTTAACGTTAAACGTGCCCCAGATACCAACCTGGAGATTTGTACATCCCGGGCTGGTACATGCAGCGCCTAGTATTCCCAAATGGGCACTCATGCAGTACTGGCCAGGCTAATCGTTGTTTAACTTTAGTGATCTAATGAGAACTCATGTTTCAACGTAATTATGCTGGACTACGTAGCGAAACAGTGAATAATCAACGTTGCTGATTGACGATTATACAAACGTCTGCGTTTTGAACAGGAAAACAAATGCGAGAAACACAAAAGAGTTTCAGTGGAAAATATAAATCATAAAAATAATTGAAGCAGACAAGAAAAGAAAACGAGCTAAAGAGGCAATAAACGTTAGCAAATAATAATAAAACTGAAGACATTATGAAATATATAAAAATCTGATCGTTTTACCAATAATTATGGACATACTATAACATGTACACGACGTAATGTTAAATTTCTTTTAAAAAAATGAAGTAAAATAAAAACAGAAAGAAACTGCGACATGTGCATGCGTGTGTTGTTTTTTCGAAACAAATCATTTTTGTGAAAAGAAATATTCGAGCTGAGGGAGTCAAGTACGGTAACCATTAGACCAATTTTCCAATATCTTAAAAAATGTTTTCAAAACTCGCGAAACGGTAGACAAGCTGATAAAATCCGATTACCCTCCCCACCAAGTTGCAATTTTTCAATAATGAACCCTTTAGCAATCTTTTTTTTCTGGGTGAAAACCGGTGAAAAAGTTTTCCATACGTCTGAATGCCTATATACTTAATTCTTAGACTGTAGGTCAAAATTTCATTGAGTATATAGGTTGAGAAGTATCCTCACACACATGATCACTCTTATAGATATAGAGATTAGAACACTTTCGAAAATGCTAGGAAAACAAATCGGAGAAATTGAAATTAAAACAGTAATTGGTTCTTCAGAAGAACGACATTAATGAAAACAGCTGAAATATACAAACTCATGCTAAAATCGCATCAATACAAAAAAAAACATAAATAAAGTGAAAAGTAAATAAATAAGAAATTGCATAATCTTGAACTCCTCTTACAAGAAATGCGATCATCTGACGGCCACCTCACCAAGTATTCAATAGTTGTACATACCTACCACAAGAAATGCCATAATATAATACCATCGTTAAAAAAAACAAACGATATATCCTTACACCCATCCCATAAAAAAATTCATATCATTTGCAATCATTTGCAACCCATTTCAACATGAAAATCTATTGGGACAACTTTGGTAAATTGGCTGGAAATATCCGAGATGTAAAATCGGAGAAGGAAAGTTTCGTCTTCTTGTGGAAACTGAGACTACTTCAATGAATAAGGGAATACTATCACTCAACTTTCCATGCAATCGAACATATTTTAACATAGCGCGGACGGTTATATGCAAATACTGAGACACGAGCGAAATGGCATCACAGTAAGGAAATAGAAGACTAAAAAGTAGAGAGAAGACAATTAGAGAGGTCGATGACGTTCGAGAGCATGATCACGTGCTTCACAACCGTAATAAGTCACACGTGGCAAAAGAATGCGGAAATAAATATTGCTGTACAAAAAAATTGTAGTTACTTTCTGTTCTTTGTCTACTTTGCGACTGATGCTACAACGTGTTGGAAAACGTTATGATATGTTATCCCGAAAATTTAGTAAGGACTCTGGTGGAGATACAATGATGTTTGCGGTGTTAATCAAAATAAGCGGCGAGCTTACTATAATTCAGATTCCAGGTAATTCAACCATTTTGTTTTTCATGTGAGAAATCGCTGCTAAAATCTCGAGTGAGATAATGAATAATGTCGAAACTGATATGATGCTGAGAAGGTGTACGAAAAGAGAGGAAATACGTATTACAGAAAAACAAAAGGCATCAGCACAGAACTAATAATAACGAAGTAGATAAGTTGGAAAGAAAGATCAAAAACTAGAAACATGGACCTAAAAGAGAAGTATAGTTATTTTTGAAAAGCTACACAAAGGAAGGTTTATGAGGTAACACGGACTACGGGGTACCTCTATGTATAAATCGAGTGGCGTCTTATAACATCTTAAAACAACACCATCAAATGTCCGCGTGCACAGCATGTAACACTAACATCATTGATGTTTTCCGTTCGTACAAAAACATCAACACACGCTTCCATCGCAATCCTCTTTATTATCAATGCTTTTATGAGAAACTTGCTACAATATATTCTATTGTAAGTGAACATTTTGCAACGTACGAGTCTATAAATATTAATTTTTCTCTCGATTAAATTTAGTAAACTGATTTCAATTATCCGTGCTATGCATTTTTTTTATTTAATGCTCTCTTGTGTATCACATATTTTTAGCGATGTTTCTATTCTGTTTCTATTTATATATTGGTCATAACTTTCCGAGGCTAAAAGCTATTCGAGTTAATGATACGGATTTACATGTTAAATAGTGCAAAGTTTTATGATAGGATCGAAATGATAAAATGAATACAACAAATATTTTATGACGAGTATCTGTTGACATTAAATTTGTAGATAACCATGTTGTATTCTTCTTTTTTACATTTTCACCCAAACAAGGAACAGTGCCACTTTGATGTAGGAAGCTACTATCAGGGACATGAGTTGCAGGGATACTATGAAGGGAGTTAAGCAGCAAGATGTCTGTTCACATTACACTTGAACTTCTGCATGTCAGTACAGTTGAGGAAGCAGGAACCCGGAAGGGAGTTCCAAAGTCTAGCAGTTCTAGGTAAAACAACTCTTAGAGTAGAAGACTTTCTTACATTTAGGGATCTCTATTGTGTAGAGGTGAGACTTTGCTGCTTGTCAGGTTTGTCGAGGGTATTTGTGTCGAGAGGAATACAAAGGCTTGTAATTCGTCGGTTCATCCACCATTAAAACATTTGTAAAACAGGCAGAGGGATGATACATTTCGTCGATTGGATAAAGGTTGAAGCTTACATACCAGTTCAGCACCTATCAGATTGGCGACTATCTTTGAACCCTGTCCAGGAGCGAGAGACTAGTAGCAGATGCACCAGCCCAAATATGACAACAATACTCTATGCATAGGTAAATGGTAGACTTATAGAGGTACATGATATTTTCAGGTGTATATAACTTTCTATCACGATAGAGAGAGCCCATCTTCCTCGCATCAGCTGTGGCAATGACCTCGATGTATTCACTGTCAACACAAATAGACATTCAGTCGACTCCTTATCCACAGGAATGTGGCCTCAGTAATGCCTACCAGAGATTAGTGCAGGGTCCAGTTTTCATTCGCGACATGGTACTACAAACATCTCGATATGATTCATCTAATGAGCAACTGCTCTAAGCGCTACCGAACAGTTGGGGCTCCTGTACTGTCAGTCGGAAACAGCAGCCAGCAACTTTCAAACTGGTACCCTCAAACCCGTCAGACAAGAGTGGCCTAATCCAATCATGTTAGCATACTTGGTAAACAAGCACCCCAGGTTTGGGGAAGGGAATGAGGCGGATGTGGGGGATGGCATTAATCGCCCTAGTAAAGAAAAACAAGGCTAAGCACTGGGCGTGTCTAGTGAGTCCCTGTGATCACACCTCTGCTCCTGATCAATAGGATAAGAATGAGTATGGAAGCCGGGCGATAGGCATAGCCGATCTACTTCTTAAGCAGTTTAGGTTTGCAAACCGGTGATTTGATCACTAGTTCTAGGGAGGTTGTCGACCAGAACTGAAGAGAACTCCCTCCCCGTTTGGTGTCAAGATCTATGAGATCAGTGGGACAGGTTTACATATCGGAGTTTTCTTTCTCTTAGATGGATGACCGGGCCAAATCTACGGATCCATCAGTACCGAGAGGGTTTTCCCCGCGCCTGGTTTCAAAGCCAGATATTATTACGCCCCTGCATGGGTAGTTAAGATTAATAGAATTAGTATCAGAGATAATTAGTATCTGCTTTGAAGTTACACTCCTCCTTAAGTGGAGGTATGTATAAGTATGGGGTATAGATTTAAGGTTAATATTTACGAGGGTTCAGCAAAGATTTAATATTGTTTGTGGTTTAATGAATACATTGGAAAATTATAGTGTAAAGGATTAGGGTACGATTCGAAATGTGTTTTAGGTGTTAGTTTTATGTAAAGACAATTACCAATACTTTCACTCATCTAATGGAAAGAGAGAGATAGATTTGTTACTTAATATAGATCACTTTAAATGCAAGTCCAAACTATCTACAATAAGTATCAATTGAATAGAAACGTTATAGAATATAAATAAGAGCCAAGTTAATTCATGCCTAAGCAATAGAAATCTATATATGTTTAGTATTTATCAATTTTTAAAAAGTCAGCCTTCTAAAGTTAGAGACGGAAAGCTTAACCTCTTTCTCAAGATACGTGTAAAGTATGTGATTTTATAGTAGCTTGGAAAAAGAGAAATTACTTAGTTGTCCAATTGGAACAGGAGAGATTATATAACTTTGAAGAATACAGTAGTAATATACATTATGATATACGGGGCTTTTAGGAGTATAAAAATTTGGAATAATGTTTATCACGACAGACACGGACAGTTGTCTTGGGGGTAAAGTAACTAGTCTTTTTAACTCGAAATTTGGAAAAAAGTTTGTTAGTTATTTTAGTATCATACATAACTAATCATATACCTACGGCATGTTTAAGCCTCATGTTAAGACAAGAAATGATAACTTATTATTTTCAAAGTGAAGAAATATCAGTAATTAAGAGCAGAAAAACAAGTTTAGGTGAATAATCAATAACTTTACAATACTTAATAAGCGAGTAAGTAATTAATAGTAAGAGGCTTTGTTTCCACAAAAGTTTCTTCTAGTTGTGTCTAGTTTGTTTTTATTTGTTTTCAATCTGTGTTCAGTAATTCGGCTCGAAGTCATTTTGTGGATTTTTGGTAATTTATAATTTAATTTTTTTCTTTTTTAGGAAATAAAGTAACGAAATTAAATTTGAGTACGTTCTACAACAACTTTACAATGCAAGTCAAGTGGACATAAGTAGCATTGCAAGAAAAGTCATTTGTTCTGTTTGTCATAGAAATATTGATGGAAGTGGAGAGATGGAGTTAATGTCCTAATCAGGAATCAAGGTCAGACACAACGCGTTCTAAATGAGTCCCTCGTATTGTAACTGCACCTGGCTAATAAATAAAGTATAAGTATGGGAGTTGAGCGATAGGCAGAGCCTATCTACTCCTTAGGTGATATAGGTTTTCAAACGGAGGAATTAGTCAATGTCACCATCACTAGGAAGGTTATCAACTTAGTGTTACGGCGCAATGTCATGGAATAAAAAGCATAGGTTTATATCAGAACTTTCGCTTTCGCAGATGGGTAATCTAGCAAGATCTACGGATCAATTACACTAAAAATAATAGCCATGCGCCGAGGTTCCAGGTTTATTAACGCCCTCGCATGGTTGATAAGATAATATTCTAGCTTAAATAAAGTTCTGCCGTCTTCTAAACTGTTTCAGACCCCAGTGTTGTCATACAAGTACGTAACAGTTCCACAATTATAATTTTGCACAACTGGGCTTCATCAGCGCAGAGAAAAAAAAAACAATTTTAAGAAGTCTCATAACCCATGAATAGAACCCTTCTTATAAACACGGCAGGTATTAACTGTTTTAGCCACAACATAAATGCGCTATCTGCATTTGAATTCCAACACCGGAGGCTGAAACAATTATACGCACGGTGTTACTTTTAACATTTTGGAAATAAGTAACTACTTGTGAAACTGTTCCTTTTTACGTGGTATATTTATGAAAAAAAAGATAGATAAGATTAGATTAAAATGCATCAATATTTGTTATTTACATTATAAAGTATTTTCCCCTCTTATTTTTTCTCATTTTTCTTCATCTTAAAGTATTTCCCCCTCTTATTTTTTCTCATTTTTCTTCATCTTTTTCTTCTAGGGGATTAGACATCCAACCAGATGTCTAACATTTACCCTTATTTTAGTGACTCCAACCAAGAGATCTATTTAGGATTCTAGCCGTCTCTTTCAATTGCATTTCACTTGCACTTGGTTCATCGGGTATACTTGCTAAATGCTTTTTAAAGTTCTTTTTCATAAGCTCAGTTTCTCCTATGATGATTGGTATAATTGAAACCTCTTTTAATTCCCAATTTCGTTTCATATCATACATGAATCCGTGATACTTTGTTATTTTTCCCTGTCAGCTCTGTTAAGCTCTGTATCATTGGGTACCCTGACCTCTATTATCGTCGCTTTTTTATTCGCCTGTTCCAAATCATTATATCTACGTTTTCTTGATGTGTACCAATACGAATTATGTAGTCATAGTGAATGGTGTACGTGTCAGTCTCAACCGTTCGCTCGGGTATATGTTCCCAGGAGTTTATACTACACTGAACGTTTAGTTTCTTACATTTCCTCCAATGAACGTATTTGCAAACTCTCTTATGTTTTTGATTTTATTTTACCCCAATCAAAGTTCTCAGAAATCAAGGGGTCCACTACCTGGATCTAACACTTGAACTCTATATGATATACATAGATATTCGAATGTTCCATTAAAGTTCTTTATCTCTCGAATTAGTAAAGAAATTGAGAACATAATTTTCCTCTTCCCAATTAACCATTTTCATATCTTGTAGTACATTTTTTTTTATTTTGGTCTCTTGGTTTTACTGAATTCCAGGACAAGAATTTATATAGTCTGGTGGAGTATCCAGTTTCGTGCTGTTACATGAGGTAACATCACTTGGAGAAGGTGCACCATTCTTCGTAAAAGCTAATGTAAGTTAGCCATATTGACGAGATCTTATTTGGGCTTTTGAATATTTGGTCAGGATTTACTTCTAGAGAAAAGTATCCTCATGCCAGGTTGTTTTGACAAATCCCTTTACAGACAGACCATAGACACTCGAGGACATTGTCTAGTAGGCATTCAAGTTCTCTCTTTTTTTTTTCATTTTTCTTAAACTTTTTCTTCTAGGGGATGGGACATCCAACCAGATATCTGACATTTACCCCTATTTTAGTGAGTCCAACCAAGAGATCTTTTCAGGATTCTAGCCGTCCCTTTCAGTGCAATCGTTTGTATTTCACTTGCACTTGGTTCACCGGGTATGCTTGCTATATACTTTTTAAAGTTCTTTTTCATAAGCCCAGTTGCTCCTATGATGACTGGTATAATTGAAACGTCTTCTAATTTCCAATTTCGTTTCATATCATACATAAGTCATTGATACTTTGTTATCTTTTCCCTCTCAACTCTGTTAAGCCCTGTATTATTGGGTTCACTGACCTCTATTACGGTCGCTTTTTTGTTTGCTCTGCCCCAAATCACTATATCTGGTTTAACAGCTGCGTTTTCAAGATATGTAGCAGTAGGGATTATGTAGTCATAGTGAATAGTGTAGTTGTCATTCCCAACTGTTCGTTCGGGTATATGTTCCCAGGAGTTTTTACTACACTGAATGTTGAGTTTCTTACATATCTTCCAGTGAAGGTATTTGCAAACTCCGTTCAGATTGGCATACCGTGTGCACCGGTAAATATCTGGCAAACAAAATCCAGCAAAGTTTTATAACTAGATTTTATATTACAATTACAATTCAAGTAATTTTGTATATGAAATGTCGATTCCATACTTATGAAGACAGTACCGGTAAACCCTAAATGAGCTTTCTCTTGCCTCATAATATTAGTCTTTTTCCCTCATGCCTATCGGCGCAGCCTGTCCTCTAAACAGAGACGTAAAAACTAACTGACGACCTTAACTGAAGAAAAAACTTCCGTACTAACGAGCAGTTTTCATACATGTAAACTAATCCCGGAGCTATTTATCTTGGATAATATTTAATAGCTTTCACAGATCAAGAAACTCTGTTGAAACTTTGTCGAGTGAATGCTGCCTGGGAGTTCCGTAGTTGAGGCATTTAATAATAAACAAACACAAATAAAACAATTTAAAACTTCCGAAATGTAAATTATGCCGAAAATATGGCATTTCAAATTACATGAAATAAAACCAAAGTTTTTAATCTACAGAAAGTGAAAGAACCGAAATTCTTTCAAATAACTTATATATCAATTACAATTATTTGAATCTAAGACAAGAGTTTACTAAATATATACTTGAAAAACAAAGAACATGATTAAGATAAGTGCGTGTTATTTTGTGCCCGGCTGAGTTTGGTTTAAAATTCTTTGCGAAACACTAACACATTTTACCAATGTATTTTAAAATGAATATGTCTAGATGAGTTGTTCATAATATAAATAAAATGCTGCTGTAATTTTTCTCGGTGTCTATCGTGACGGTAATCGATGTTTGAATGTTTTCTATTGCTTCAAACAGACATTGCTTTAGCGCCGCCATAAGAAAAAAAACTCTACCTGGTATATTATTTATTTCAAATATGATTTCTCAATGCTGCAGATGTCAAATACACAGAGAAATACGCATATATATATATATATATATATATATATATATATATATATATGTATATTACATAGAGAAATGCACGAATGAAAAATTATGGTTAAAGTAAAACTTAAAAAAAAAAAAGAACAAGCTGTTAAAACTGGAAAAGAAAAAAAAAACAAGATATTCTTGTAAAAAAATTTTTTAAAATTATAACTTTAAAATATTGCAGCATTAAAAATATTCTCAATGCTGTGATATTTTTTTTACATGGGGGTCACCATTATCAAGGTCCGGTGGCTACTCAGGGATAAGGGTTATTGAGTGTACAGTAATCAATGTAGTAATCATTAGTATTGGAGATTTGATAGTGTCTTACTAAAGGGGGTGGTTTGTCAGGAATTTGTTTATGTTGGACTTGAAGACATCCAAGTTGTAGACAGGTGAGAAACACGCAAACGGTAGAGAGTTTCACAGTTGTACACTTCTGAGAAAGAAGCTTTGCTCATGGAATCTACGTTTGGATTTAGGCACAGATAAAGAGTGGGTAAAATTATTGACAGTAGTTTCAGCCAGACGGGTGTTTCTCGTGAAAGATTGGCGAGGGGGGACGAGAGATTGGAGCTCAGAACGTGTTACTATTTTAAGAGCATATGGTTCCGATAGCGAAGAAGATCATTACAGACATTAGTAATACGTCACACGACATTGATATGAACACCAATACGTAGTATATGGTGGCTGGTATCGAGAATATAAGTCTGTTCTTATAATTGAATCTGTTTTCCCCCGAGAAAAAAGGGCTGCTAAGGAGTAAAAATTGAAAAAATTGTACGTGTAAGTCACCGGATTTTTTAATCTGTTTTTTATTGTGACGAATGCGCATGCGTGAATCGTTCACATTACCGATTAATTATGTTAAGAATAAGTTGTTTGAAAAACAGATTTGAAAAATTGTGTAACGCTGGTCTATTGGTTATCGTACTTGACTCACTATCTCTAGGTTTTGGTTTCAATCTCAGCTCTAGTATTTTTCGGTTTTTTTTTACTTATAAGAAGTGATCGATTTAGAAAAAATCAATATTCGCATGCACATCTAGTTTGTGTATTAATTATAATATTTATGCGTAGTTAACGACCGGCAACGATATCAGCTTTCATCAGATGATGACTTTAGGTTGCTAATAATCATTACAACTTACCTAGTGCGCCCAAGCATTATCTCACGATATCACCAGACTTTGTTGGATTATCATCACTCTGTGGGATTGCCAGATCAACGTTGATAAAAATGGGAACTTTTCTTATATTTCCTTCGTGTGTTCTCTTGTTGACGGAAAATGATGAGAATTATTCAAGAACGTGGAGGTTTAGTTGGCAACGATTTCTGACACATTGTTCTCGAGGATATCTATATGTTTCCAATATAATTTGTGTGCCCGGTCTAAATTTTCCTTACACAGAATCGTTAATCTAACGACAACACCTTTTTTGTTTTCAAATTTAGAAACCGATATATATATATATATATATATATATATATATATTTAAAAAAGTATAGCCATCAACAACACACACATACATATATATATACACATATACATATGTATATACACACGCATACGCATGTAGGTACATAAACACATACACGCATATATAGAGAGAGACATATGCAGGGCACACCCATACACACACATACATATACACACGCACACATCAACCCACCCTTATTTATACATACATACACACACACACACACATATATATATATATACATGTGCATACATCCACCCACCCATATATATATATATATATATATATATATATATATATATATATATATTCTTGGAAGTTTTTTTAATCTTTAACACTATTTATAAACTTATTATTTAATTTTTATATTTTTATAATTCGTTTAAAAACTATTTAGTCAACAAGTCATTTAATCACCTGCACACACACACACACACACACACACATATATAAGTTTATTATTATTATTATTTTATAGGAAAGCATACACATGAATTTAAAAATTAAATATCTACAAGGGAAAGGAACAGCAACAAAATCGCTCACTTGGTTAACCATGACAACTGTTAAAGTTTCAAATTAAAAAAAAAAGCTTTTGTGTAAAACGTCATTGATATTAAACATTAATCTTCTCCCAAAGATGAATATCAAATTTAGTTCTCATAGATAATAACTGGGGACGTTACTGTAATGGATATATTACTTAAGCATTCAGTGCAATCCACTTTTGTGTTTCACTTTCAATTTAAATTCAGTTTTTGTATTTGCCACAGAAACCATTTTTTTCTCAAGAAATCACATCCATTTATTTTCATTTTCTTTTTTCTTAAGAGTCGCTTGTTTGATGTGTGGTTCCCTTTTTAAGTTTTAAGAATGCTCAGGAGTGAATACGTATGTAGATTAAACATTATGCAATCAAGTTTTCCCAACGACAAACATTAATATCATATTATATTCTTTGTGGTTCAGATAGGTTCGAATGGTCGACAATTGGAAAATAGCTATACTAGTGTCATTTCATATTTCTTTACATATCTGTCTAGACTCGGCAGTGAGGAGTTTGACCAACTCGCTCAAGTGGCTGGATGTGATGGTAAGATTCTGGATCGTGAAATCATTTCTGCGTTAGAGAAGGTACACTCTAACCAGTTTGGGGTGCCTTATAAACTATACGCGGGGCCGTCGCTTATGTTATTTTTTTTTTGCTTAAAGCTATTTTCAAGTTTGATCAGACATCTGTTTCTAGCCAGGTTAAACACATAGGCAAATGGTCACATTGTTGTGAAAAAAGGACCATTATGGTAGGGTGGACAACGACGTTTGTTAATGATTTTAGTAATAGGTTTTGTGAATAATTTGCAGGTTTTGAGTGTTTGTTTATTGGGGCGCGAGAAGAATTTTCTGTAAAGGAGATTAATTCAAAACAATTTGCATCTGATTCGCCGCGAAGACAAAATAAACAACACTTCAACTATGCTTGTCAATTCCAATTTAGTCCAGGGATTTTGAGTTCATCGTTTTATGAGTTTATTTTAAATTCGGATTTCCATAAATGTTTTTGTATTCTGTATCGTTTGCCAATGGCTGCAAGTAAATGGTGGGCTATATAAGCCGTTTGTCGGATTAACTTACCAAAACAGGCCTTCAATTTTGGGTCGTTAAATACCAAAATGTAATTTTCTAAAATATCAAAAATATATTTTATTTCTATATGCATTTGAAAGGATTTATGACGACTAAATGACGTATAAATGTATATATATATATATATATATATATATATATATATATATATATATATATATATATATATATAGTAAGTTATAAAATATATATGGCGATTAAGCTACACTAAATATTCCGAGTTTCATCCACTCTTGGATTCTTCAGACTTATGCCTCGCATAAAACATAAGCCTGAAGAATCCTTGAGTGGATGAAACGCCGAATATTCAGTGTAGCTTAATCGCCATATATATTTTATAACTTATTAACTAGCTCTACCTACGTATTAAGCACTGTTGAAGTAACTACTTAAAGTTTACGCATAAATTTATACTTTCGTATATTAATTTATGTGAGTAAATGAATAGTTATATATATATATATATATATATATTGAGTACAAAGATTAATAATTGTAAATTATAAATCAGTTTCAAAATGATGAACAAACAAAATCAAATTAAGTGTACGATCGTTTCTGAAACGATATTCATTTTATTAAAATTAACAATAAACATTGACAATAAAAATTGACAACAATTGACAAAGATTGTGTTTTTGAATATAGTCTCCTCATCAGCAAAAAGATGGGTGGGGTGGGGAGTTTAAGATACCAAAATAAAACGAGCATTTTTGTAATAAGGTGGATAGTCGTTATTGAGTTGCATTAGAAAATTTCTTTTTAAAGTTTGTCAGTACATAGGTAGGCATGTTGTATTTTGGCCGCAAATGGTTGAAATAATTATTTACAGTTTATTATAAAATTTAAAAACGCTAGGTATCTAAAATTTTGAAGTGTTTTTATATATTTTTTGTGCAAAGGAGTCACCACTTATTAAGGCCCGGCGGCTACTCGAGGATAAAGTTTAATGAGTGTACAGTGGTCAAAGAGAACATGTCGGTAATCGTTAGTAGTGGAAATTTTGTAAATTAGATTACTTAAGGAGATTGCTCATCAAAAATGTGTTTACGTTGAACATGAAGACAACAGTTGGAAAGCAGAAAAACGGAACAGTTTCACAGGCGTGCAGTTCTAAGAAAAAAACTTGTTCATAGAATTTACGTTTAGGTATAAGCACAGGTAAAGAGTGGGGGAAATTATTGATAGTGGTTTCAGCTAGACGAGTATTTTTCGTGAAAGTCAGATGAGCGGGAACCATACATTGAAGCTCAGACAAGCACTTGTCATGGAAATAATGATAAAGCAGAGACAAGCTCGAGACGTCTATTCTGTAGGAAAGAAAATGGCATCTCCCATAAGGCTCGAAATTTTGAACTCTGTCAAGAGAGGATAAGCTATTTCTAGCAGTTCCTGCCCAGATGTGGTAACAGTACTTAATCCTTGGACGCACTTGACATATAGAGAATTGCATGAGCAGTGAGCTATCTTCTAGAACGGGAGGACAATCCCACCATTTTCCCAGCAAATCTGTCAACGAATTTGATGTACGTATTCCATCTCAGATCAGGAGTAAAGGTCAAGCCCAGAAGTTTGTCAAAACATGGAGCCTCTTCAAGATGAGAGCCATTCATTTCTATTGATAACAATGTCTTCCACTAATATATGTCTGCGAACAATATGTGGTGTTTCCATTAGTGATAAGTTCGCAAACATCGATTTATTTTCCAAATGTAACATTACATGTATTGTAGATCTTCTTTATGCTGTCGCAGCTTTTCTATGTAGGCCATGTATTGAAAATAAACGATGACAGAAATCCCAAAAAACTGCTGTCTGATGAACTTGATAGTGAAATAAGGAATGTCAAACTTAAAGTACAAAAATCACCACCTGACAACAATTGCTCATCTGCATAATGTAACAAAAATCGAAAGGCAGCAGTACACACGCTTCCAGTACACTGGTGGGATTGAAATGTTACCTACGATTCAAGCATCACTAAAACAGTGATGACTTGTATTCAAAACCTCATACGTTTAATATGATGGGGGATGTCATAATTATATGCACACATACACACGCACAAATAATAATAATAATAATAATAATAATAATAATAATAATAATAATAATAATAATAATAATAATAATAATGGAAGGCTGGAAATAGAACGATAGAAACCTTTCAAACATTGCAAAATTATGTTGACAACTATCCGAAACTTGCAACAAACTTTTCATCTCGTATGCTGTAATATACGTCTTATCTGCAGTTGTATCATAGAGCTGCGAAACGTTATTTTCCCACACACGACTGTGCGGAAACCGTCCAAGTTTGGTCACTGCTTCTAGAATACGACACGTGTTGTTTATGTGAGTTCTTTAAATGACGACCGTTGCAAAGTGTCACTTCATTCCAGCAAATAAATTCATGTGACGTCTTTTACGACTAATTCTTCGAATGTCATTTGATCGTCACAAATCCTTTCATATGCATAAACAAGTAGAGAAATGCAATTTTGATATTTTAGAAAACTATATTTTGATATTTAACGACCCAAAATTGAAGGATTGTTTTGGTAAGTTAATCCTCTGGATAAAAGCACAAAATGTGTTCATCCGGTGGCAATATTATGTGAGATTTGAAACATTCGCTTAAAACTTAAAGATCACATGACAATTACGTTTGTTTTCTTAGGTTTCCATTAAGTCATGAATAACTTGAAGCCCACAAAATTTCTATTGTCTATCGGCCATCTTAGTTTTCCTGTTTCTATTCCTCGTTATAATAATATAAGAAGATAAAAAATAACAAATTATTAAAACGAAAACACGTTTAAAAAAAGAGAGAAAAAATGAAAGTGCTGAACCGACCATAGTTGTGTTGACATAGCAGTAATGAAGAACATATAAATAGAAAAAAAACGACAAGATGATAGTGGCTCAGTGGGTGATAGCGAAAGTGTACCAGGTTCGAATCCAAGTCGTTCTAAAGAAACGGTTTTTATTAGGAGCGTTGGCAACATCCCAATGGTCATTCCCGTAACAGATATCCATCATTGTGATTAAGTAAAAGTTTTAATAGAAAAAAATGATCGGGGAAATGAATGTCAAGAAATCAATGATACTCAGTAATAACAACAACAACAATAATAACAATAACAACAACAACAATAATAACAACAACAATAATAACAACAATAACAACTACAACAATAATAATAATAACAACAATAATAACAATAACAACAACAATAATAACAATAACAACAACAATAATAACAATAACAACAATAATAACAATAACAACAACAATAACAACAATAACAATAGCAACAACAACAACAATAACAACAACAATAGCAATAACAATAACAACAATAACAACAATAACAATAGCAACAACAATAACAACAATAACAAAAACAACAACAATAACAACAACAACAATAACAGCAACAATAACAACAATAACAACAACAACGATACTCATCATATTAGATTTTCCCTTCTTTTCTTCTTATTTTATTTCTCGACTTCTTTCTCGTTTTTCTTTCCTAGTTTTTTTTTTTATTTCCTGTCGCCATTATTCCAATTTTCTTGTTTATTACTTTTCTCAGTTGAATATTTTTTCTTTATTCTTCTCTATTTTCTAAAACATATCAGATGAATCGAAAGAAGATTTCGCTTCATCTATTTTTTCGTTCATTTCATTCTGATTCTTATGAGTTTTTCTTCAACTTCTACTTTTATCGGTTAATAATGTTCGTCTACAAACGCATTTTTGTTTAGTTTTATTTTTTTCTTTTTCATTATTATTTATTATTTACTCAATGCCACGTCACACATAAGTTTGCAGAATGACATATCGAAATTATTCCGTCGGGTTTCTCTAGATTTTCAGCATTCATCGATTCTTTCAATAACCGTTGCAAATCATTGTTGTTGCAACAGTCGTTTACCGTTAATTTCACGCTAGAAGTGACCGTTTTTCATTTTTTTTTCTAATTTAAGTGACAATAAGCCTGGCAAAAGTTTAAAAATTCCTCGCAAGTTTTTTGTTGACGCTTTCACTTATTCTATTTCGCATAGTCGAAGGTGGTGTCGCCACAAGCTTGTATTCCTTGAAGGTGATGTCGCCACATGCTTGTATTTCTTGAAGGCGGTGTCGCCACAAGCTTGTATTCCTTGAAGGTGGTGTCGCCACAAGCTTGTATTTCTTGAAGGTGGTGTCGCCAAATGCTTGTATTTCTTGAAGGTGGTGTCGCCACATGCTTGTATTTCTTGAAGGTCGTGTCGCCACATGCTTGTATTTCTTGAAGGTGGTGTCGCCACAAGCTTGTATTCCTTGAAGGTGGTGTCGCCACAAGCTTGTATTTCTTGAAGGTGGTGTCGCCACAAGCTTGTATTTCTTGAAGGTGGTGTCGCCAAATGCTTGTATTTCTTGAAGGTGGTGTCGCCACATGCTTGTATTTCTTGAAGGTCGTGTCGCCACATGCTTGTATTTCTTGAAGGTGGTGTCGCCACAAGCTTGTATTTCTTGAAGGTGGTGTCGCCACATGCTTGTATTTCTTGCAGGTGGTGTCGCCACATGCTTGTATTTCTTGAAGGTGGTGTCGCCACATGCTTGTATTTCTTGAAGGTCGTGTCGCCACATGCTTGTATTCCTTGAAGGTGGTGTCGCCACAAGCTTGTATTTCTTGAAGGTGGTGTCGCCACATGCTTGTATTTCTTGAAGGTCGTGTCGCCACATGCTTGTATTTCTTGAAGGTGGTGTCGCCACAAGCTTGTATTCCTTGAAGGTGGTGTCGCCACAAGCTTGTATTTCTTGAAGGTGGTGTCGCCACAAGCTTGTATTTCTTGAAGGTGGTGTCGCCAAATGCTTGTATTTCTTGAAGGTGGTGTCGCCACATGCTTGTATTTCTTGAAGGTGGTGTCGCCACATGCTTGTATTTCTTGAAGGTGGTGTCGCCACAAGCTTGTATTCCTTGAAGGTGGTGTCGCCACAAGCTTGTATTTCTTGAAGGTGGTGTCGCCACAAGCTTGTATTTCTTGAAGGTGGTGTCGCCAAATGCTTGTATTTCTTGAAGGTGGTGTCGCCACATGCTTGTATTTCTTGAGGGTCGTGTCGCCACATGCTTGTATTTCTTGAAGGTGGTGTCGCCACATGCTTGTATTTCTTGAAGGTGGTGTCGCCACATGCTTGTATTTCTTGAAGGTGGTGTCGCCACATGCTTGTATTTCTTGCAGGTGGTATCGCCACATGCTTTTATTTCTTGCAGGTGGTGTCGCCACATGCTTGTATTTCTTGAAGGTGGTGTCGCCACATGCTTGTATTTCTTGAAGGTGGTGTCGCCACATGCTTGTATTTCTTGAAGGTGGTGTCGCCACAAGCTTGTATTTCTTGAAGGTGGTGTCGCCACATGCTTGTATTTCTTGCAGGTGGTGTCGCCACATGCTTGTATTTCTTGAAGGTGGTGTCGCCACATGCTTGTATTTCTTGAAGGTGGTGTCGCCACATGCTTGTATTTCTTGAAGGTCGTGTCGCCACATGCTTGTATTTCTTGAAGGTGGTGTCGCCACATGCTTGTATTTCTTGAAGGTCGTGTCGCCACATGCTTGTATTTCTTGAAGGTCGTGTCGCCACATGCTTGTATTTCTTGAAGGTAGTGTCGCCACATGCTTGTATTTCTTGAAGGTGGTGTCGCCACATGCTTGTATTTCTTGAAAGTGGTGTCGCCACATGCTTGTATTTCTTGAAGGTGGTGTCGCCACATGCTTGTATTTCTTGAAGGTGGTGTCGCCACATGCTTGTATTTCTTGAAGGTGGTGTCGCCACATGCTTGTATTTCTTGAAGGTCGTGTCGCCACATGCTTGTATTTCTTGAAGGTCGTGTCGCCACATGCTTGTATTTCTTGAAGGTCGTGTCGCCACATGCTTGTATTTCTTGAAGGTGGTGTCGCCACATGCTTGTATTTCTTGAAGGTGGTGTCGCCACATGCTTGTATTTCTTGAAGGTGGTGTCGCCACATGCTTGTATTTCTTGAAGGTGGTGTCGCCACAAGCTTGTATTTCTTGAAGGTGGTGTCGCCACATGCTTGTATTTCTTGCAAGTGGTGTCGCCACATGCTTGTATTTCTTGAAGGTGGTGTCGCCACATGCTTGTATTTCTTGAAGGTGGTGTCGCCAAATGCTTGTATTTCTTGAAGGTCGTGTCGCCACATGCTTGTATTTCTTGAAGGTCGTGTCGCCACATGCTTGTATTTCTTGAAGGTGGTGTCGCCACATGCTTGTATTTCTTGAAGGTCGTGTCGCCACATGCTTGTATTTCTTGAAGGTCGTGTCGCCACATGCTTGTATTTCTTGAAGGTCGTGTCGCCACATGCTTGTATTTCTTGAAGGTGGTGTCGCCACATGCTTGTATTTCTTGAAGGTGGTGTCGCCACATGCTTGTATTTCTTGAAGGTGGTGTCGCCACATGCTTGTATTTCTTGAAGGTGGTGTCGCCACATGCTTGTATTTCTTGAAGGTGGTGTCGCCACATGCTTGTATTTCTTGAAGGTGGTGTCGCCACATGCTTGTATTTCTTGAAGGTGGTGTCGCCACATGCTTGTATTTCTTGAAGGTGGTGTCGCCACATGCTTGTATTTCTTGAAGGTGGTGTCGCCACATGCTTGTATTTCTTGAAGGTGGTGTCGCCACATGCTTGTATTTCTTGAAGGTGGTGTCGCCACATGCTTGTATTTCTTGAAGGTGGTGTCGCCACATGCTTGTATTTCTTGAAGGTCGTGTCGCCACATGCTTGTATTTCTTGAAGGTCGTGTCGCCACATGCTTGTATTTCTTGAAGGTGGTGTCGCCACATGCTTGTATTTCTTGAAGGTGGTGTCGCCACATGCTTGTATTTCTTGAAGGTGGTGTCGCCACATGCTTGTATTTCTTGAAGGTGGTGTCGCCACATGCTTGTATTTCTTGAAGGTGGTGTCGCCACATGCTTTTATTTCTTGAAGGTGGTGTCGCCACATGCTTGTATTTCTTGAAGGTGGTGTCGCCACATGCTTGTATTTCTTTAGAGTGCAGAGAGCAAGAAGTTCTGGGATTTTAGACAATTTCAGTTTCTTATAACTTGTGTAATTATGTTTTAATATTTTGTATTATATATTTCTACTGCTAGTTTCGTCCGCCTGATCTACGTTCGCTAGTGTTCATATCGCTCAACCAATCGTCACAAAACATAACATATCTAGCATAGTCACATTTAAAACCAATTTAATTTAGAAATATCAAAACCAAGTTCGAGGGAAAGATAACATGTTGGACCATAACTTCGGTTCTGTTCAGTGAAAAGGATCTTTATTTAACCCATATTCTAGCAAATGAATTTTAGCATCTTGTATGAGATTAGCAATGACCATTAATCTTGACCTTTGACAGTTCGATCAGACATCCCAATTTGGACAAAATTTTACCTTTTTATTTGTTCAAATAGAATGTATAAATTTTATATTCTTTGGCAGCATAAAGATCCATGTAAAATTCCAGCATTTTCAAATTATAAATTTTTGAGTTATTAACGTGTCCATGGCATCAGGAATACTTCATACAATATGAAATTAGCTTAAGATTTTGAATCCTATACGTATACAGTTTTACGATTTAAACTACACGTATAATATAATATAATAGTCTTATATATATAATATAAATATTATCCTATAAGCATACAGTTATATGATTGGCTTATATTTTCGTTTGCATATATCAGTTTAGTTACTCTTCCTTATAAGTTTATAAATCTGTAAGCGGAATAATAATCTACAATTGTAGCAACACTAAAGTAGGTCGAAAAATTACGTCTGAGGTTTATTTGGTATATTAATTTTATTAGCGCGGGCGCATTCATGAGAAATAGCACAGTGCGTTTCCATCTATAAATTCTAGATTAAATTGATAAACATCCCTGGAATGGCCCTCTTAATTTCCCAGTAATAGACACTACGCTTTGAGATGTAAACGCTTTAATTCTTTGTCTGACCTCCATTTTTCGCTTTTCGTCGCCGTCTTGTTCTGCTCCTTTACACGCAAGCGGATATTATATCAGTCCGGATAAAATTACTTTCTGACGTAAGATGTAAGCACGAGTGTAGAATACGAAATATTAGTGTCAACAGTTTGTAGAATTCTATCTTAGGCAACATGAACGCAGCAAAATAAAACGAATATCAAAAGTAAGTTTTCAACAATTTAAGCAAAATATTTGATAACCTCCCCTTTCTCTCATCACTCACGTTTCTCTTTCTTTCTCTAACTATCCGATCCGTTCCTTATATTTTTAATTACATTTCAACTCTAAACAAGGAACAGTGCCACTTTGATGTAGGGGGATATTATCAGGGGCATAGGTTGAAGAGATTACTATGAAGAAAGTTGAGCAGGAAGAGGTCTGTTTACACTACATTTGATCTTCTGCATGTAAGTACAGTTGGGGAAACAGGAAATCGAAAAGGAATTATAAAGTGTAGCAGTTCTAGGGAAGAAACTATTGGAGTAGAAGGCTTTCTCACGTCTAGGGATCTTCACTGTGTAAGGGTGAGACTTTGCTGCTTGTCAGGTTTGTCGAAGGCGTAGAAGGGCATGTAGTTGACAGAGTACAAAATAGACTTTGTGGCTTAGTGAGGGATGCCCTTTTCTCTTCCCTGCAACCTCTCTCCCACAGAAGAGACGTTGCGAGCCTGTCTTTGTTTTATTGTTATTTCCATGGCAGGTGCTCGTCTGAGCTCCAATCCCTCGTCCACCCTCGCCAATCTTTCACGAGAAACACCCGTCTGGCTGAAACTACTGCCAATAATTTTCCCCACTCTTATCTGTGCCTAAATCCAAATGTAGATTCCATGAGCAAAGCTTCTTTCTTAGAACTGCACGCCAATGAGACTCTGCTGCTTGCCTGTTTCTAACCTAACTACAACTTGGACGTCTTCAAGTCCAACATAAACAAATTCCTGACAAACCGCCCCCTTAAGTACGACACTCTATCAAAACCCCCAATACTAATTATTACTACAATACTATCTCATTGATTACTGTACACGCAATAACCCTTATCCCTGAGTGGCCTTTGGGCCTTGATAAGTGGTGACCCCCATGTAAAAAAAAAGTTCGGCGAAACGTCCACCATTAAATTTGTAGAACAGGCAAAGGGATGCAACACTTCGTCGATGGGACAGAGGTTGAAGCTTAGGTGACAGTTCAGGACCTATCAGGTTGACGATTCTTTTAAACCCTGCCCAGGAGTGAGAGACTAGTAGCAGATGCACCAGCCCAAATGTGACACATATACTCCATACATGGGTTAATGATTGTCTTATAGAGCTACATGATACTTTTAGGCGTAATTAACTTTCTAGCACGGTAGAGAGAACCCACCTTTTCGGCAGCATCCTTGGCAAAGCTCTCGGTGTATCTGCTCAAGCTCATGTTTCCTGTGCACGTTAATCCGATCAGTTTGAACGAACTAATTTCAGGCAATGTATTTTAAGCCATTGGTGCTTGAGAAGATTTATTGTAATTATTAAAGGAAACGAGTTTTATTTTGGCTGCATACATTTATTGTTTTTAAATATCAGAAACAGTGTGTCATGGTAGACAACTGATGCTCCCAAATTAACATTAGGGCTATTTAAAGTTCAAGAAAGCAA
>NC_136485.1:4897222-4899722 GCF_053919585.1 Euprymna scolopes
AAACCACGAAATCTTTATCTCAGTTGATCAAAATTGTTATAAGAGTAACCTATCAGCAAGTACGACGTCAAAAAACAATGTTATAAAAACAAATAATTCTTCAGATTTTGGACTGTAAAATATGTACAAAATTTCAATGCTGTGACCAGGATTCGAACCTAGGTTAGCACGGCCACAACGTGGGGTCCTAACCTCTAGACGATCAAGGCTAACACTGACGTCTGTCGCTCTTGGCAGAAAGACACATGACTACTGTCAAACTATTGAAAAATAAGGAGGAAACTTGAAATTCTCACGCATGCGCAAAAATACACTATAGCAATCATTGTTAAATGCAGCTGAAGATCTTCGCTCGCTAAGAAAAGTAGATCAGACCAGTTCTTCTAAGAACTCACCAAACGCCAAAGGAAATAAGTTAAATTAACCGCAAAAGAAACTGCAAGAAAGTCATCTTCTAAGAACTCACTGGAAGCTGACCAAAAAGAATCAAAATCCAAGCCCTAGCCACAAAAATAACTACATATTGTGGCTACTATACACAATCTACTAATAAAAACAAGTAAGTTTTCTAAAATAAACTACAATAAATTAACCAAGTAACCTCACACTGTCACTGATTAGGACTTCATATAAAGATAACAACTACACTATTGGTGTATATACCGTTCCACACTTTAACTATTGGTGACGGGGCAGTATCTCAATTCTACGAGAGTTGTCTTGCTATAAGATAAGTGATATTATAGTAAGATACACATAAGTGTTATATGATCTACATTTAATAAAAAATGCTAAAGTCAGCACGCAGTAAAAAAGCTCAGAGAAATATAGACTATGAAAAAAACAAAGTCAAGGTATTATCTGAGCAAAAAGAATACTATCAGAAAAATGCTGAAATAATAAAAATTAAGTATCATGCAAATCCTGAGGCAAAGAAGGCTACCTCACGTGCTGACTCAAAAGCACGGTATAACAGGGATCCCGAGGGGAAAAAAGGGCTCACGTGCTCTTTATAACGAAGAACCAGAAAAAAGAAGGCTGCCTCACGTGCTGACTCAAAAGCACGATATAACAGGGATTCCGAGGGAAAAAGCTGCCTCACGTGCTCTTTATAACAAAGGCAACTTTTCTAGGGCAATTGCTCTTGACATATCTAAGGCCTTTGATAGGGCATGGCATCCCGGTTTACTTCATAAGATCTCTAGCTATGGTATAGCTGGAAATGTCTTCTCAATTATTAAATCATTTCTTTCTGATAGGTTCATAAGAGTAGTAGTTGAGGGGCAAAAATCAGAAGCCCACAGTATTAATGCCGGTGTCCCTCAGGGGATCATCCTGGTCCCAATTCTTTTCCTGATCTACATTAATGATCTTCCAAATCATATCCTTACATCATTTGTAGACATTTATGCTGACGACACTACCATTTATGGTACCACATCTAAGACAGTAAACGACCAAGTTCTCTCCAATTCTCTCTCCTCTGATCTTGAACATGTAGTACAATGGGGAAAGGAGTGGCTGGTTACTTTTAATGCATCTAAAACCAAGCTTCTCTCTTTACATCATCAACATTCTGATCCACATCTGGCATCAATTGAAATGAATGGCTCTCGTCTTCAGGAGGCCTCAAGTTTTGACAAGCTTCTGGGCTTGACCATTACTCCTGATCTTAAATGGAACACGTACATCAAATCTGTTGCCAAGGCCGCTGGAAAAATGGTGGAATCTTTCTATCGATCCAGTAGATATCTCACTGCTGATGCAATTCTCTATCTATATAAGAGCCAGGTACGTCCAAGGATGGAATACTGTTGCCACATCTGGGCAGGAGCTGCTAGAAAGGACTTGTCCTGCCTTGATAGAGTTCAAAATAGACTTCGTAGCCTCGTAGGAGATGTCCTTTTCTCTTCCTTGCAAGCTCTATCTCACAGAAGAGATGTTGCGAGTCTGTCTCTGATGTATCGTTATTTTCATGGAAAGTGTTTGACTGAGCTTCAATCTATGGTCCCCCCTCGCAAAACTTTCACAAGAAACACTCGTCTAGCTGTAAACACTATCAATAATTCCCCCCACTCTTTATCTGTGCCTAAACCTAAACGTAGATTCCATGAACAAAGCTTTTTTATTAGTACTGCACGCCTGTGGAATTGTCTTCCGTTTTCCTGCTTTCCGGCTGACTACAATATGGTTGTCTTCAAGTCTAACGTAAATAAGTTCTTGATGAGCCGTTCCATATAAGTTATCAAATTTAACAAATTTTCATTACTAATGATTATTATATTGTCCAATTTCTATAGTACACTCTTTAACCCTTATCCTTGAGTGGCCTCTTTGCCTTGATAATGAGTTGATACCTATGAAAAAAAAAGAAAAAGTCCAATGTGCACAAGTTCTAATTGAATCGTCCCCCTAAGTAATCCAAGTTTGAAAATTCCCACTGTTTACTATGCTAAAATCACAATGACTTATGTATACCTATTAACCCTTAGCCTCGAGT
>NC_136485.1:4907222-4927222 GCF_053919585.1 Euprymna scolopes
ATATTTTTTCAAATTCATGATAAATCTTTACTAATCTTTATTCGTTGATAAAAAAAGAGTTTTTCTTTGAAATGTGTTTAGAAGTTTTCTTTCTGATAAATTCTTGTTTGATATTTTTATGGATAGTGAATATTTTATTTTTATTTTTCAGTTTTATTATAATAAATTTATATATATATATATATATATATATGTGTGTGTGTGTGTGTGTGTGTGTGTGTGTGTGTGTGTGTGCGCGTGTGTGTGTGTACTGACGTCGGGAAAATGGAACTTTTAAGTAAGGAAATAACATAAAAACAAAGCGCATATCAATTTAATATGTCATTTCTTTTCTTTAACCGGAAAGACTGCCCTAAGTCTCCACCATGGTGTCCAGTCCAGAAATAGATATTAAGTACGCCTCAATTTACCGCGTCCTTTACGAGACGTCTGAACAGTAGTTAGATCTTGGTAATCAACTCCTCCTTTGTACTGCATGCAGCACGCTCGGCGCCATTTGCAACTGTGGGCCACACAGAATATGGCATACCATTGCAATCAGAGGAATTAGGTGTAAATGTGTAATCAGGGTGTGTAGGTTCTCAGACAGCTATTTCTGAATTATAAAAACCTGTTATGTAGCGACACGTATGACGTGAAATCCACCCACCCCACTAAGAACTAAACAATAGGGCACATTAATTACGAATAGCCGTTTAAATTACGTCTTTATTTGGAGATATGAGCTCTAACATACTGTTGCCCAACGTATCGCACATTTATTCCTTTGAAAACCATTTTCGAGTTGACTGAGCATTTGGAATCGTTGGGGATATTCGTGGATTTCAGATGGAGGTTTTCTTTGACAATAGTGGTAAATAATTCGCCATTGTGAGAAGTAGTGGAAATTTTCGTGATGCACTCTCAACTGAGTCACAACTTTGACATCAATCTCTCCGGTCAAAATCTGCATCGCTTTGTCTGAGCCTTGCTGCACTGGTTTTATCCACCCCCTCGACAATTTGTCAGATACAGTCAAAACACATGCTACAATCTCGCCTCCTAGCCACTATTTCCACATATATAAGGCAATTTTTTTGCTCATATTTCGCAATCTCTCAGCTATTTAAGTCACACTAAGCTGCAAAATAAAAGTTACAAAAAATTCGTGTTTCCAGGCTCTGTTTTACACTTCTTAAACTTACCAACAATACACAGAAACTGTTATCTCTATTTTCATGATATTAAAAATTATATTTTTGCTGAAAAGAAAAGAATATCAAATAATTAGTTTCGAATAAAACGAATTGGAAACAGCAATTTTGATCTTTTAATTTGAACGTAAATACAGAATCTTAGAAATATCGTGTAAATCTGATCAATCAAATATGGCGTCATGAAATAACGTCTTCTCGTTGAATTCAATTGTCGGAATAAGTGCTCCTATCTATATAAAATTATGCATAATTATATTTTAAAAAAAACTGGAACGAAATGCCAAAAAGAGATTAACAAACCAATTTCAACAAATTGCAAAATAGCGGTAACCTGCTAAGAACTTAACAAACCATCGAGACTTCATTGGAAAATATATAAACCCAAATTTAATTCAATGTGTGCTGTTAGCATTCAAGTCAAATTAACTTATTGGGTCGGATTAAATTGTTCATGATGGAGATTAAAATTCACTCAAAGAAATTTTATACAGAGACGCAGACCCCACCCAAGTGAGATATTTACTTTCATTTTTATTTTTGGTAAAATAAATATGGCGTTATGATGAGAAAGGAGTTGTTTTCGTCATTTTTTGCAAGTGACGTTTCTCATATGTTTGGTAGGTCATTTTGCAGGTTATACCGAGTTATTTCTGCCATGATCTTATTTCATGGGGGATTCCGTAGAGAAGTTCCTTGTGGGATGTCCATAAAAGAGTTCCTTTCCTCTGTAAAAACACTGCTGTTACAAACTCTCTTGAACTGGTCTATTTGCTGGATACTATAAATTACGACGATTATGGTAATATGTTTCTGGATGTAACACAAGCGCTTTACTATAACCATATGTTCAGGGATACGTTGCCATAATAAAAACAAAATAATAATAGAACGCTGATGCAAATAGTTTTCTTCGTTGTTCACTTGTCTTGTCATTTATGTTTCACAGTTGAACGAAAATGCATATGATATATATATATATATGTGTGTGTGTGTGTGTGTGTGTGTGTGTGTGTGTGTGTGTGTGTGTGTGTGTGTGTGTGTGTGTGTGTGTGTGTGTGTGTGTGTGTGATTTTTGGTTCATGTAAGTAAAACTATTAAGCGATACGGGAGATTAATTGACTTACTGAGAACATAAAATTCAAACCAAGGATATTTTTAATAGTTTAAAGAACCTTTCAAGACTATATATATATATATATATATATATATATATATATATATATATATATATATATATATAATGTAATTCTTGGTTCGTTCAAAATCGATAAAACCATATTTCTACATTACCAATTCATTTGAAATTTTCTCACAACCCACCTTTAGAGTCAAGAGATGTTTTCATGTTATTAAAATAAATTAACATCGCCAATTAAAAAATATAAAATGAAATAAAAATATTTTCGTACGCCGATAGTGCGAACCTGTCTTGTTGGTAGAACTGAACTTCCGTTTCAATTCATTTCATACACCACGATTTGACGAGACGAATTGGAAGATTTCATTTTCTGTTTACTCGTTAAGTAAAAAAAATAAACATAATTGATTTGTTAATCTTCCAAAATTTCTAATTTAAATTTTTTTTTCTTTATTATATCAAGCAAAAAAAAAGTTGCTCGCTTGCGTTTTCAGTTGAAGCATAAAATACGAAGTGTTTTTTTGTTTTTGTTTTTTTTGTCTTTTTTAAATATTTTTTTGTTTTTTTTAACAGTTGTTTTGATATAAGAAAATATGAACTTTTTTATTATTACAACTATAAATTGTTAGGTGAAATACAGGTTTTTTTCGAAGAAAATTTACGGATTGGTAACGTGCTTAAATATCTGGTGCTAATGCAGCGAGTGATCCGCGCTATTTTTTTTAAATCGTATTTCCACGTTTAATTAAAGTTTTATGTTATGTTTTTTTTTATTCAGTTGTAAGGTAAAAGTACAGATTAGATATAAAACACCCTCCCCATGTTAAGAATGGCTTTTTAAATAATAACCTTATTATTTCAGCACGGACCACTCTCTGCATGGGTACCGTACTTTCACCTAACAGTTTAATAAACAAAACATGGTACTTATGCAGAGATAGTCCGTGCTAAAATAATAACATTATTTAGAAAGCCATTCTTAACATGGGGAGGGCGTTTTGTAACTATTCTATACATTCACCTAACAATTTAATAAACAAAAGATGGTACTTATGCAGAGAAGGTACCATGCTGAAATAATACCGTTATTATTTAGAAAGCTATTCTTAACATGGAGGAGGGAGTTTTGCATCTATTCTATACTTTCACCTAACAACTTATTAAACAAAAATAGATAGTACGTATGCATAGAAAATACCGTGCTGAAATAATGTTATTTAGAAAGACATTCTTAACATGGGGACGGTATTTTGTAACTATTCTGTACTTTCACCTAACAATTTAATAAACAAAACATGGTACTTATGCAGAGAAGCTACAGTGCTGAAATAATGACGTTATTATTTAGAAAGCCATTTTTAACATGGGAAGGGGGTGTTTTGTAACTATTCTGTACTTTCACCTAACAATTTAATAAACAAAAGTTAAACTTAAGCAGAAAAGGAACAGTACTGAAACATTAACATTATTAATTAGGAAACCATTCTTAACATGGGGAGGGAGGATGTGTTCTAACTATACTGTACTTTCGGTGCTAATGCAGAGAGTGATCCACGCTATTTTTTAAATCGTATTTCCACGTTTAATTAAAGTTTTATGATATGTTTTTTTATTCAATTGTAAGGTTAAAGTACAGAATAGGTACAAAACACCCTCCTCTCCCCATGTTAAGAATGGCTTTTTAAATAGTAACGTTATTATTTCAGCACGGATCACTCTTTGCATGAGTACCGATTAATGTTTTGTTTTTTACTTTATTTACCGGAGTTTTCTTTTTTTTAAGGAAACCTTTTTTACCAAAACATGGAAGTACACTTTTTTCTTTTTTTTTTTTACAAAAGTTGTTTTTATATAAAAAAATATGAATGTTTTTGTTTTTTTTATTAAATAAATTTGGTACTCATGCACTTATTGGTCCGTGGTTAAATAATAACGTTATTAATTAAAAAGCCATTCTTAACATGGGGGAGAAGAGGGTGTTTTGTATCTATTCTGTACTTTAATCTTACAATTGAATAAAAAAACGGTAAATTATTAGATTAGGTCTACCTCCACAATTTTCTTTTAAATGACAACTTTTATAAGTTTCCGACTATGCTGAATACGGAAATCGCATTGAAATTTTGCAGAAATAAGTAGTTATCGAAATATAAAAAGTTGTATAATGCATCGTAATCTCTGGCGGCCATCTTTTTACGCGCCTGTGCGCACGTCATAAACAAATCTACGCGCGTAACAAAGATGGCCGCCAAAGAATGCAATGCATAAAACAACTATTTATATCTCGATAACTACTAACTTCTGCAAAATTTCAATGCGAGTTCCGTATTCAGCATACTCGGAAACCTTTAAAAGTCGTCATTTAAAAGAAAATTGTGGAGTTGGACTTAATCTAAAAAATACTAAAAAACATAAAACTTTAATTAAACTTGGAAATACGATTAAAAAAATAGTGCGGATCAGTAAGTCCATTAGCACCCATTAATCGACTAACGTGACCTTATTGCCAAATAAGCTCCGGCTACAATGTTGAACGCTCCGGCTACAATGTTGAACGCTTGTTGTTTTTTTTTTTCAAGTTAAATTCAACTTTCACATTATCTTTTTATTTTTTTATAATTTCACGATATCTTTTTTAATAATAAATTGTTAGTTGAAAGTACAGAATAGTTACAAAACACCATCCCCTCTCTATGATAAGAATGGCTGAAAAACAAATATATTATATATATATATATCATATATATAATATATATTATATTGATTTTTGCCTGCTGGAAAACTGCTTCTGTGGTACTAGTTTTCAAGAATTCTGGCAAAAGAACTGACCAAGTAAATTACCGTCCCATTAGCTTCCTCCCACTTTTCGCAAAAATATTTGAGTCCATAATTAACCAAGCTCTAGTACATCACCTTACATTTTTCAGCGGCCTTGGCAACTAATTTGATGTTTGTGTTCCATTTCAAATCAGAAGTAAAGGTCAAGGCCAAAAAGCGCGTCAAAACATGCAGCTTCTCTGAGAGCCATTCATTACAATTGTTGCGAGTTAAGGATCAGGGCGGGGATGATCTAAATATAGGAGCTTGGTTTTAGAAGCATTAAAAGTAACCAGCCACCACTTAAACAGCTTTGTAAGTATGGGAGCTAGTTCAGGTTGAAGCGTTTTCAGCACTACACTTGGAATGCCGTCAGGGCCAGTTGTTTTGCTGGAATCAAGATTTTTTATCAGCTTGACAACATCACGCACAGTTATTTGTATGTCGCATAGCTTATTTTCTGATACAGGCGGAAAAAGGGGGTTTACAGCCTTGGTCGAATAGAATAAAATTAGCTGCAAAGTTCTTGGCTTTGTCTGATGCTGACGAGATTATCTCAGGTCCATTGATGATGGTTGGGATAGACCACACACCTCTGTTCAGGACATTGTTTGCTATTTACCAAAACTGGTGGCAACCAACCTTCTGCTCAGCTACTTTGGAGTTTGCGAACTGAAAGTACAACTGTCTCGAATTTTTTATTACTATTTCACAGCGATTGCTCGCAATCTTGAAAGAAGCTTTAGTCTCAGTACATCTGTTTCGTTGGAAGCAATGGAAAAAATGATTTCTGTGCGCAATGGAGAGAAACACGGTTGGCTGTTAGGTTTTTGTTGGAATATTTTGGAGGATATAAAGCTGTATATACCTATAATTAACCATTCCGTTAGGTCTGATACTGTATAGGACACATTATCTTTAAACATGGAATGCAGAGCAGAAGTAGATTTGTAAATGTACGAAAACTATCCCAGTCAACCATAGAGTATCGATATACATTACGATGGAGAGATACGTCTGAGGGCCTATTACATTTTGTTTTTATCATAGCTGATAAAACCAAGTGGTCGAAGATCTAAGCAGTGATAGAACGGAAGATGAACATAGCTATGGGCAAGTTATGAGATTTGCAAACTGACTGTCAGTATCACACACACGGGTGGGTTCTTGTACAATCTGAGTGAGGTTATAAGCAATAGAGAAATCGTGACATAAACTCCCCTCATCATCTGTCTTGTTTAAATAGGTTACCCATTCCATATTGTGAACATTGAAGTCACTACAGACGTTAATGTTGGCCGAAGGATGAGCAGAGAAGATGTGGTCAATTTTCTCAGATATGCTCTTAAAGATAGCAACTCAGCTGTTGTAGGGGCGATAGACGGCAAATATAAATGCGGTGGTGTAAGCAAGTGCAACTCGGAAGCACATATAGGGTAAATTACGGTCTTCTATTGAGATGTCCATACCACATAGAAAGTTATCTTTAATGTAGGCACATATTCCATGCCCATTGCGATCTTGGGGGTGAGATTTGGATGTTAAGTTAGAGTATCCTTTAAGTACAAATCATTTAGGGTAATTGTCGGTCTAATGCCAGTTTCGCTAAGGAATAATAGGTCTGAGTTAGTAACCTGTAATTGAGATTCAACCTCTGGAAGGTTGTAAAATAGACCCTAATGTTGGAGAAGGAGACATGGCAGTTGGTGTCTGTTGGAAGTTGGAGTTCTGGGTTTACTCGTGTATTTTTTCTGGAGACTTTTATGATGTAGTTGTTGGGATTTGTTGGTTAGTACAGGGCAGAGAGGTAAAGTAAGTGATAAAAAGGAACGAAGAAACTATTTTTTGTAGCACATGTAAAGTAAAGCCGTAACAATTACCCACTAATATGGCATCGAGAAGCCCCACCAGAATCCATTCACCAAATGGCAATACAGCAGCCCCAGTATTTTGCACCGATAGGACAGCCTCTTTAGTGGTTAATCAACGGTTCGGGTCCCTGACTATCAGACGGATAGCGTAAGCCCAGATGAAACGTTTACTTCCAGCACCCTGAATTCTTAAATTTCATACTGATGAGGGTTTCCAGGGCGTTGGGAAGCACTTTTCCTTTAGACAACGCTTAAACAGTTTCGTAAGTATGGGGGAAAGTTGAAGTTGAAGCTTTTTCAACACTATGATTAGAATGTCGTCAGGGCCAGTTGCTTTACTGGAATCAGGGTTCTTGATTAGCTTGGCGACATTACGCACAACTATTTTTATCTTGCATAGGGTATTGTCTTATAGGAGGAAATACGGGGAGTTGATGGCCTTGATCGCATAGGGTAGAATTAGCTGCAAAGTTTTTGGCAAATAGTTTGGCCTTGTCTGATGCTGACGAGATTACCTCAGGTCCATTGATGATGGTTGGGATAGAACACACGCTTCTGTTCAGGATCCTGTTTGTTATTTGCCAAAACTGGTGCGAATCAAGCCGCTGCTCAGCTACTTTGGATTTAACGGACTGAGCATATAGCTCTCTTGTATTTTTTATTATTCTTTTATTTGTTGCTGGCAGTCCTTTAGTCTCAGTACATCTATTATGTTGGCAGCTATGGAAAAAGTGATTTCTGTGTGCGATGGCAGCAGCGCCTTCTAGGGAGAACCATGGCTGGCTGGCTGTTAGGTTTTTGTTGGAATTTTTTTGGGTGGTGTGAATCAGTCTATTCCTACAATTAACCATTCTGTAAGGTCTGATACCATAGAGAACACATCCCTTTTAAACATGGAATATAGAGGTAGATCAGATATAAATGTACGGAAGCTATCTCAGTCAACCATAGAGTATCGATATACTGTGCGGTGGAGGCGTACGTCTGAAGACTTCTTGTATTTCATTTTTATCTTAACTGATACAATCGAGTGGTCGGAAGATGCCACAGGAGATAGAACGAAACATGAACATAGCTCAGGGGAAGTTGTGAGAAAAAAAAACGTCTAGAAGGCTTGCATACTGACCGGTAGTATCGGGCGCAAGAGTGGGTTCCTGAACAATCTGAGTGAGGCCATTTCACATTGTGGGCATTAAAGTCACCGCAAATGTGGTCAATTTTCTCAGATATACTCTTAAAGATAGTAACTCCACTGTTGTAGGGGCAATAGAGGACAAATATAAATACAGTTGTGTAAGCAAGTGCAACCCGAAAGCACATATGAGTTAAATTAGGGTCTTCTTTGGAGAAACTCCTACCACTCGGAAAGCACTCTTTAATGTAGGCACATATTCCATGCCCATGGCCATCTTGGGAGGTTAGATTTAGATGTTAAGTTAGAGTATCCATTAATTATGAACTCATCTAGGGAAGTGGCCGGCCCTATGCCAGTTTCACTTAGGAACAATATATCAGGTTTCGTCTCCTACAATTGTGTTTCAACTGGAAAGTTGGAACATAGACCCCCTGATGTTATAGAACGAGGCATGGTAGTAGGGGTCTACGTTGGAGGATGGGGTTCTAGGTTTGTTCGTGTTTTTTCTGGAGATAATTCATGTTGAGGTTTGGAGATTTGTGGAGCAGGTCGACAGACTGGGTTAGGGTTTGTTAGAGAGGGAAAGTAAGAGGAAAAGACCGGAATTTTTTGTAGCACATGATGAAGTAAAGCTGTAGCAATTACCCACTAGTATGGCATCGAGAAGACCCACTATAATCTTAGTCGAACATTAATAAAATATCTATGATTGTTATGATAGATATTTTATAAATGTTCGACTAAAATGATAGGATTTTAAAAGTCGTATTTCCGTCTTTATGGTTTTTTTTGTTTACAATTTGGTTAATATATACGGTAAAAAGATACACAGTTCAAATACAAGATTTTTATATTAAAAACAATCTTTTACACTATTATTCTATTTATTAAAAAAGAAATCAATATTCAAAAGGTTATCTGATTTGTATTAAATAAAATCTGTTTTATTAATTAACTCTAAATTTTAAATGGAAATTAGTAATAGATATGTTTTAAGTATTCTATTTAAAAATAGTATATACAGTTAGTTTTTTAATTTATTTTTTATTTAATTTCCTTTTATTAGTAGTAATAACCAACATCAGCTGTGTTTAAAATGGAATAATATTCATTAAACTTTGGAGTTATTACCCATTAAACTATTAGATTTTATTTTCGTGTTTGAATTTCATAGATGAAATTGTTTTTGTTATACCTCCAAAAATCAAATATATGTTTATCTCGTCCAGGAAAATCGTACAACTTAAGATATTCGGAGTATCTTAAATAGTATGTGACTAAACGCAACGCCGGATATGTACAGCTAGTATATAAACTTCTTATTATTTGGATTATTTAGACTAGAGTTAAGTAAAAGACCCCGTTTAGAATTCCGTAGAGGTTGCGGAATTCGGCAAAAATCAAGTTACACGTGCAAAAGGTCGGAAATTACATCGCATGAAACATTGTAAGAATAATATCCAAAATGAGAAAAGTGGTTCAAATAATCGGAACAATATTAATTATTATGCCTCATCTAAAGAAACCTGAAACATAATTTACCCTTATGTCCTTTTAAGCATTTACTTGTGTGTTTATTTTCATCCTAAATACTTTTACTTTCCTTCGTTATAATCCTGTTTAAGTGATTAGTGATGTATTCAGAATGGTTTGACATGATTGATTCCACAGATGTTTAAGTGGCCAACGATCAGTACGAGGTGTTCTTGCTATTAACTGAAATGCCTTTCTTTATTGCTGACACTGATCCAAGTTTTGTTTAAGTAAATTATTTTACAATGACATTGAAAAATGGCCAACATTTTATAAAATACTTTCATAGGAACTCCATCAAAAAGTAATTAATCAGTTAAATTTGAAAGGGGGAATCATAGTACTGTTCTTAGCTTAAGTACAAACTACTGCTAAGCTTGACGGCGACGGCTTCAGAAATTATTTAAAGTTACCGAACGTAAGGACGCAGTCAAGAAAATAATAAGACATAATATCTGAAACTCCGGTTTAACATTCACATGAAATATGGACTGGGATAAATACATGGAGGACATTGCGAATGCTGCTAGAAGTAAGGTGGGCTCCCTCTATTCTGATAGAAAACTACTCACACCTAAGAGTATCCCATACCTCTATAAGGCCACCGTTCGCCCGTGTATGAAGTGTTGTTACCACATCTGGGCTGGAGCATCTACCACTAGTCTCTCTCTCTCTCTCTTTCTTGGAAAGCGTTCAAAAAACGGTCGGCAATTTATTATATACTAGCAGGGGTGCCCGGCGTTGCTCGGGTGGTTGGAGGTGTATGCTGTGCAAAAAAACAAAAAAATGGTTAATTTTGTAAAATTTGACCCCTATTATGACCCCTAAAAATTTATTGTTTCGGGCTCAAATCACTTTATTAAGTTAGATCCAGGTGCAAGGAACCTATATTTAAAATTTCAAGTGTCTAGACCCAAAATTGTCGGAGGAGTTTGGTAGAGTTCTTAAGGTCAAATCGTTTAAATTTGACCCCTTAACAGCCAAATTTCTGGCTGACACCCGTGACATCGATTTTCCCAAATCTCAGTACCCGGTATTTCAAATTTCGAGTCTATAGACTAAAAATTGACAGAGTTATTGCGTAGGGAAATGTACACAGACAGACAGACAGACAGACAGACAGACACGTTCACTTTTATAGATATATATATTATTATTTATTATTATTAATTTGTGAACTAGGCTCCAACCCCTGTCCCATTGCTGCAATGTTGAATCTTTGTGCCTGTTTTACAAATATTTTAATGGAATGTGCTCTGATGAACTCATTGCACTCGTGTCCCCATCGACGTACATATTCCAGACAAACCCGCTTAGCAACAAAATCACACCCCATTCCTGTTGCTGTCCCTAAAGTCAGAAAGTTTTTTTACTCAAATAAAGTTTTTCCTAGAACAGCTATACGTTGGAATGCTCTTCCTGCTGCCAGCCTCCCAAGCTGTACTGATATGCAGAAGAGCAAAGGCAACGTAAACCAACATCTTAATCGTTCTTATGCATGGTTCCAATTAGTAGCCGCTTACGTTCAACTGGAAATATGCTTTGTATGGTGTGAACGTGAGTAAAAATAAATCCCTCTTTGCTTGATTTGGGTTATATTGGCGCAGTGGATAGAGACGCTGATCTCTACGGTTCCAGGTGAAAATTGTCTGAAGATAACAGTTTCAATTAAACACAAAGCCGACCAGAGGCTTACTTGGCCAAAATATCATTCTTATTAATTTTCAATATACATATGGTTTGTCCCCGTGTATCATGAAGCCGACATAGGTTTACCCAATAACAAGTGTCAGATTTTAGATCAATCTGCAAAGTTAACAAACCGTTCGAATCATATTTCATATTTCTAGGTCTAATAAATTAAACGCAGTTATATCTTTAATTTAGAAACACACAGGCACATGAAGAGAAAAAAGATCGACAGAGATTCTTTTTAAATTAACATTTATTCTAAAAGAACATAACCATAATATATATATATATATATATATATATATATATATATATATATATATACATATATATATATATAAATTAATAAAAATTAAGTTAAAAATTAATTATTGTACAAACATAGGATTTTACAAGCTATATTTTATTCAGAATTACAACTGCCTCGTGTCTATTTCAACTTTTTTTATTTGACACAATACTTTCTTTTTAGTTTTAAATGTTATAGTGAGTTTATATCTTACGAAATTGTAATAATTAAATTAAAATTTAAAAGTACAACGAAGGCGTAGCTCGAATTTTTAAATGTCATAAAATATTTGATCTTGTTCTACTTACTAAAATTACGTCATGGATCTGTTTGTATAGCCTGACATTTTTGATAAAAAAAAAAAAAATAAATGTCACCAATCAATGCATTAGTTTGAAATAGCATTAGTAGAATATTCGTCCTTGGGTGGGATTATACCACGAATTCCGAAAGTGCAATATTTTATTCAGCAAAATACAAAAAAGTTCTTTATACAAAGCTCTTGCGCTTTTTTCTATTACGCGGCATTCTTGTTTAATTCATTCAATCTTTTCTATTTATTTTTCATAGTTAGAGACAAACACAAATGTTTGCCATAGATGAACATTCTTGATTGTTATAAGAGAAAAAAAATCTAAATAATAATTTACTTTATAAATTTACTTTTTAACTTAAGAAATGCAAGATGCAGGTGGACAGAAACTTCGGTAAAACTTACTGCTAAGATAATGAATTTTAACATTATTTGACCGTCTTCCTTCGTAAGGCGTCTATGAGAAGACTGACTCGAAAACTTTTCTCTGGCAAGAACACACGAAATCCTTCGTAATCATTCGATTTAGTTTGTTTTTTTTCCATCGTGTTTTGACCTTTATTTTCCCTGCCTCATAACGTCACCCGTTTGCAGATTAATGTCATACTAACATGGACTGAATGTGACCTTCGTCAAAATTCACACTAGCTAAGTTACTTGCTACTGACGTAGGGGCAATAATATGTATTAATTGTTCTAGTGATCTGTTCCATTTTCTTAGAAACGGAATATTTTTAATAGTAGAGAACTTGCGAGATGATTTCTATTTCAATCTGTATAATTTACAATAGATAATAATAAAATTATTAAATAATTACAAATAAAAATGAATAAATATGGGTAGGATAATAAAATCCGAAATTCGGAAGAGAAGTTGCTATGATGTTATTTTTATTTTTTATTTTTTTTGTTACGCCAACTTGTAATCTTTTATATGCCATTAGAAAAATAACGAGAAATTTGATTTCTTGAACAGTCGTGTACTATGTTTGGACTACTGTATAAAAAAAAAGATAAAGGAATAATTCTACTTAATCTCATCTCCAAAATCCTTATCTGAATTTTCACACACACACACACACACGCACACGCATATATATATATATAAAGCTGAGTGTGTGTGTGTGTCTGGTCACGAATAGGCTCCTATATGGTTAACTATTTTTAAAAACTGATGATATATAATGATAGAAGATTATCGAGACACAGGAATGGGTATGTTTGATCTGGCAGAACAGTGGTTCATTAAAATTGTGGGGTCTGTGTTCGCACCTGGTCCACAAAGTATGGAAATAAAAAGTTTAAAAATTTAAAAAAAAATGTTTACAAGTGTTTTTGATATAGATGTACATAAGAATAATTGATAATTATGTTTTAATTTAAATAGGGATGGTATAATAAAATTGTAGGGTCGTCGTTCGCGCCTGGCCTCCATAGAATGGAAAGGCACACACTCTTATAATGACTTTTCATATCTATCTGCGTAAGTATACTTTGATAATTATGTTTCAGTTTGAAGAGATATGGTAAAATAAAATTATGGGTTGTTCGTTCGCACCTGACCTCCATAGAATGGAAATATGTCACAAAGTTTAACACGGTTTTTTAATATAGATCACCAGAATATTGTGATAAGTGTTTCAGTGTGAACAGGTATGGTATAGTAAATTATGGGGTTTATCTATTTTATTTTTTACTTTCATGATATTTTGCTTTGGTTTTGATACCCCCTAATTCAACTCAAATTTACAACACTTCCTTTTCATAACCTATCATACTTTCATAAATCAGAGTCCATTTTCTGTACGCTGTTTTTGAACCCAGTCAACAACGGGTATTTTTGCTAGTGTATATATATATATATATATATATATATATATATATCGCACAATCACGTTGAACCCCTAAGTCTGCTCTGTATCAGCTAGGTGAGCATTTGAGAGGGCTAGGAGCTTTATGTACCGCGCCGAGTCGTAAAAATTTCCATGTTGGTATCTGGAAACGGGCTACTATCAGGGACATAAGCTACTGGGGTACTAGTAAAGAGTTGGGCAGCAAGATGCCGGTCCACGTTACACTTGAACTTCTGCATGTCAGTACAGTTGGGGAAGCACGGACCTGGAAAGGAATTCCAAAGCCTAGCGATTCTGGGGAAGAAACTACTGGAGTAGAAAGCTCTCTTACATCTAGTGATCTCCACTGTGTAGGGGTGTGATTTAACTGTTTGTCGGGGGGGGGGGTATTTACGTCGTCGGGCACCAGTGCTTGCAGTTCGTCAGGGCGTTCATCATTAAAATACTTGAAGAACAGGCAGAGGGATGCAACATTTCGTCGGTGGGACGGAGGCTGAAGCTTAGATGACAGTAGAGAGAGCCTACCTTTTTCGCAGAGGTCCTGGCAATGCTCTCGATGTAACTGTTCCAACTCATGTTTCCTGTGAACGTTAGGCCGAAGAGTTTAAAAGAATTACTTTAAGATAATGAATCTTTGGTCATTGCTATTGGTAGTAGAGAAGGTTTCTTGTAATTGTTAAACGAAACAAGCTTAGTCTTGGCAGCATTGAATGTGACCATCCATTTTGTCCCCATTCAACTACAGATTGGAGGTCGTCCTCTAGTGTTTCTGCATTTTCTTAGATACGTGTTCATTTGTTTTTCTGCCGTGCCTTGTATAGAGCGTGATGTCATCAGCGTATATACCCATCTCAGTGTCAATTTTGTCAGGGAGGTCATTTATGAATATTAGGAATAATAGAGTTCCAGGGATAGACCCCCGAGTCACTCTTGCATTTTTCTCTTATCTGTGAAGGATTTAATTATGTTTAGTATGATCTGATTTTCCTGATATGTTTAATGTATATATAATATACTACTGGACAAAGCAGGAGAAGGTAGAGCTGATTGACAAGTTATGGCATGAGGGTCTTCTCTATTAATTTAGATTTGTTGTTGTTGTTGTTTATTTTTTTTTTCTCAAACGATAGATTATAAGCGATAAAAATAAACAGTAAATTCATCTAGGGTTCAGTTAAGGCGCCGGACTGTGGAAACGTGGTATGAATTTCGATCCCTAGAAACAGTTGAGCTAAAAAAATATTATATATACGTTCAAAAATATTATGGGCGACTTTCTAAAAAAAATAATAAAAAATCGAGCTTCGAGGCGAAACCAACATTGACATATCAAAGGCCTTCGGCAAGGTATGGCATAAGGGTCTACTTCACAAGATTTCCAGCTACGGTATAACTGGAAATGTTTTCTCAATCACTAAATCATTTCTCTTCGATAGGCTCCTAAGAGTAGTGGTCGATGGACAAAAATCAGAGGCCTACAGTATTAATGCTGGAATCCCTCAAGGGTCAATCCTGCGACCAGCTATCTTTCTGATCTACATCAATGATCTCTCTAAACACATACTTAAATCATTCGTTGATATCTATGCTGATGACACGCATCTACGGTAACACATTAAAGGCTGTAAATGACAAAGCTCTCTCTGATTCTCTTTCCTCTGATCTCGAGCACGTGGTACAATGGGAGAGCAGGTGGCTGGTTACCTTTAATGCATCACAAACCAAAATCCTATCTTTACATCATCAACGCTCTGATCCCCATCTGGCATCAACTGAAATGGATGGTTCTCTTCTAGGAACAGCCCCATGTTTTGACAAGCTTCTGGGTTTGTCCTTTTCTCCTGATCTGAAATGAAACACGTACATCAAGTCTGTTGCCAAGGTCGCTGGAAAGATGGTGGGATCCTTCTACCGCCCCAGAAGATATCTCACTACTGATGCAATTCTCTATCTATATAAAAGCCAAGTACGTCCAAGGATGGAATACTGTTGTCATATCTGGGCAGGAGCTGCCAAAAACAGCCTATCATGCCTTGACAGAATACAAAATAAACTTCGTGTCTTGGTGGAGGATGCCCTTTACTCTTCCCTGCAACCTCTATCCCACAGAAGAGACGTTGCGAGCCTGTCTTTGTTTTATCGTTATTTCCATGGCAAGTGGTCGTCTGAACACCAATCTCTGGTCCACCCCCTCGCCAATCTTTTACGAAAAACACCCGTCTTGCTGAATCCACTGTCAAAAACGTTCCCCACTATTTATATGTGCCTAAATCAAAACGTAGATTCCATGAAAAAAAGCTTCTTTCTTAGAACTGCACGCCTGTGGAACTCTGTTCCCTCTGCCTGCTTCCCACCTAACTACAATCTGGACGTCTTCAAGTCCAACATAAACAAATTCGTAATAAACCGCCACCTTAAGTAAGCACTTCACTAAATCTCCACACTAATGTACTGTACTTGCAATAACCCCTATCCGTGAGTGACTTCCGGCGCTTGATAAGTGGTGACAACCGTGTAAAAAAACAAAACAACCCCACTAATTTATTTCACTCCTGATGAAAATATTGCTAGACGTCGCATCCCTATTATGTTAATAATCGAATATCCCCACTTGATGTTTACCCTTATTAAACAAAATCAATCAATCTATATATATATATATATATATATATATATATATTACTAAACAGTTTTTATACCATCCATTTTCTTTCTCTATTGACTTATATATATATATATATATATATATATATATATATATATATGAGATTGAGAGAAAGTGAGAGATAGAGAGTATCAATAAAATAAAGATAACAATATAAAAGATATATACTGATGCGTACAGATTTATTCATTTATACAATAAGGATGATACATCAATTTGGGGTGTAAATAAGTGAAACATTTTGTACCATATTATTTCGAATCTCCATGCTTCTCATACTATAAGATAATAAGGATGCGACGGTTTAATTTATATCAAAGCTTCGAAACACCATCATATAGTTCTTACATTCATTTGGGCTGTAGGATAAGTATCATCCTTATTGAATAAATGAATCTGTATGTATCAGTATATAGTTCAATATTGTTATTTTTTATTTTGATGATACTCCAAAACAATTTAAGTATTGAATTATCCCGATAATTTCTCAAAGAATATATATTATTCTTTTAGCCCCCTCATATATATATATATATATATATATATATATATTAGTGTGTGTGTGTGCATTTAGGCAGCATTCTTTCATTTAAACAAACGTTGTTAAAGACAATGGAGAAGTTATGTTTTATTTGTTTGTTTCATTTTTTCTGATTTTTTTGATTTTTTCTAATTTTTTAGTATGCAGATATTAATATAAGTATTAATATAGGTTCCATGTGTAGTTCGAAAGCATGTGTAACTATTGGTTTTTTATAGTTGCAGCGGTGAATTCGTGCAAACGCTGTGAGAGATCGGTGCTAAGGTGGGAATGTCCAGCTCTGTTGTCAGCACTGGGTAAGGTATAGGGGTGCAGTTTGAAATGCGATTTGGTAAAGGGCGGGGTTTTGCGTTTGAATGTATATACTTCCAAGTATTTTTAACTTCTTGACATTTGTTTCGTGATGTATTATTTGTGTGCTGTTTATTTAAATTTCTCTATCTTCAGAGAGGGGGCAGTTATGTGTGGTTTTGTAAATGTTGTTATATTACGCTAGATTGTGCATTATGCATGGTAACGTGACTTGATAGAGTGGTTGTTGTATACCCGACGTAACTATTATTTTTATTGTTATAGAAATTACACTCTCCCAAAGAGCATTTCAACTTATAAATGATAATTGTATACTCAGATTCATCATAGAAGTAAATGTTAATAGTAATTTTTGACGTTCTACGAGATACAACATATACCGCACATCCAACTAAAAAAAATCACACCGACCAAATTCTTGTCGTCAGAATTTGAAGAGCGAATACCCCAGCTGTTGAAAAATAGACATCGTCAAAAACCTTCTAGACTGCGCCAACCTAATCACCCCCGATAAAAAAAAGCACTTTTCCTAAAAAAGTCATTATTAATATTGGATTTACAAACTATATAGTGGACTAAGAAATAAAATCAGTGTTCAAAAACTTAGAAAATACCGACACAAATAGCAATATCCAAAACATCATAATCCTATTTTACTGTAACCAAATCGATCTTTAGATCTGAAGAAAACGCCATGGAAATTATTATCCAAAGATACGTTTTCCTTAATTACAACAACGACATTAGACTTATCATATATTATAAAAAATTAAAAGCCCAAAATCAAGTAATAAAAAAAGATGCATCACCCTCAAACGACTAGAACGAACCAACATCATTTATGAGTTCAAATGCCTCTTGGGAGATTTCAATGATGAGGTTCTAAAGATTTCGTCGATTAAACCTTGTGTGTGATTCGCAGATGACATTTCAGACCAGCAAACAATCTACAAACAAGCCCACAAATTGTGCAAGATTGTGGATTGGTGGTATATATGGCTGGAACATTGAAATACATTTTATTTCTTTCCCTGGTTTGATACAGTTTCACAGTGTTTGATGCTGCATTTTTATAGTATATATTTTTTTTCATTATATATATATATATATATATATATTTATCATTATAAAAACATATTTACAAAACAATTATTACAAAGTTATATATATATATATATATATATATATATATATAGTTCCCTAATCTATAATCGAAACTGAAACCAAAACTTATAAAAAATAATTCTAAAAAAATATTTATAAAAAAATAATAAATGGCTTTAGTGCAATCATCTATAACCGAAACCAAAACTAATCAAAAATATTTTGTAAATTAATGTATTAACGAAACTGAAAGGTTATACAAACTAAAAAAACAGTCACTTGAAAGAAAAAAGATGTAATTCGGACACGCAAAATAACACACACGCTATCGTATTAATATATAGATTATTAGCTGTTGAGCTTAAAAGCTAGTTTACAATATCACGTCAGCTGATATTTGAACTTTACGATCTTAAAACATAGTCTTTCTTCTCTTAGAGATAAAAAAGACTTTTTACAAGGGCATATTTTACGTTATACAGATGTAATCTTAGCTGGTTAAATGTAAAATGTTTTTATGATAATATTCTTTTTTTTTATCTAATAAAAGATACGGACTCTTCTTAAAGTCGGATGTTTTCGATTTTTTAGAGTTATCGAATGAATATCTGTACAAGACATATTTAAGAACACCGCCAGACGTATAAATTACCTTTGTTTGAAATTTGCAAAAGATGGGCTCAGCCGTTTCGGAACCTATGTGGAAAGAACTTACCAACACACAAAATGAGCTTTACATAATAATAGAGATATTTAAATATATTTATTTAAAATCAGTTTCGACGGCATGAAATCTTCTAAAGGGTTATATATTGTTACTTATTAAGAATACAGTAATTAATATCTTTTTTAAAAATTTTTATTTAAAACGCATTAAAAAAATCTTTGTTGAAAATGTATTTGTTGTAAAAGTACGCATGAACTTCGCTTGTACGCATAAACGTTAATTCTTGCTTTGCCTAACAGCAATGAATGGACAATTCATTGTACTTGAAATCGTCTTAGCAGGGGACAAGATAAAACTCTTTTTTTCTCTTTAATATATAAAGGCCGGATTAGTGACATATACGCAGTAAGTTAAAATTTTCCTTTTCTTTATCTTTCTTTTCTTTAATTTTGTCTGTCATGTGGATGATATGAACAAAACGAAACGACGTGGGAAGTTGATGGCCACGCAAAGGGCGTCATAACGAAACGACTCGTCGTACGCATTCCATTGAAGCCACTCTTCCCGCCAACTCTCAACATAGTGTCTATTTGCGCATGCGTGTTTCATTTTGTTGTGCGTGTGTGGGCTGCCATTCATTCGAAATCATTTATAGATGGTAGCATACTTATTTGATTTTTTTTTTTTTTTTTGCAAATAATCTGTAGCTTTCTTTGTTTTTTTTTGTTTGTTTTTTTTGTTTGTTTGGGTTTTTTTTCTTCGACCGTATAGCAGACCAGATGTATTTCTCAAACATAATGCTCTTAATTAGCGATGAATTTCTTTTGAAATGTACCTGGTAGTTTTTGGACTTGCTTGTTGCAAACGATGATAT
>NC_136485.1:4932222-4982222 GCF_053919585.1 Euprymna scolopes
TTACGCCATAATTTCTTTATACGCTCCCTTGAATGAACAATGCAAACCTATTTTGCTTGCAAAATAGGTTTCAATTGTTCTTGCTTGATTTCTGGGGCGCCCACCCGAATATAAAAGTACTATGCGCGTGTTATTGTATTATTTCGGAATGCCTCTACAAGCGGACCTGGTACTTTAGTACATCGGACACTATTCACAAATATGTGCTAGGACGACGCATCAGGTTTCCAGATAGACGACTGCTATTTGTCGAAATGGACAACAACACACAGAAAAAAAAATCCTGTGGCCAGTAAGCAAATATTTTAATGCTTTTTTATATTCGACATTGTATAAAAATTTCATTTTCTTTTCCTCATGATTTTATGTTAGTTGCTCATTTTAATTGCAAACAATGGTTTACAATTACCCACTCATAACCAATGTTATCCTTATTGAAAGAGAAATACTTAAAGCAGATATAAGTCATACACATAAGTAAAAATGGAATGCTAAAATATTCAAGGAATGCAATATATATATATATATATATATATATATATATATATATATATATATATATATATTACATTTTCACCCCAAACAAGGCACATTGCCACTTTGGTGTAGGGGGCTACTATCAGGGGAAACATCTACTGGGGTACTATATAGGGATTAGGGCAGCGAGATGTTGGTTCACGTTGCACTTAAACTTATGCATGTCAGTACAGTTGGGGAAGCAGTGACCTGGAATGGAATTCCAAAGTCTAGCAGTTCTGGGGAAGAAACTACTGGAGTAGAAAGATCTTTTACATCTAGGGATCTCTACAGTGTGGGGGTGGGATTTTGCAGCTTGTCGGGTCTGTCGAGGGTGTTCACGTCGTGGGGGCACAAGTGCTTGCAGTTCTTCAGAGCATTCACCATTATAATACTTGTAGAACAGGCAGAGGGATGCAACGTTTCGACGATGGGACAGAGGCTGAAGTTTAGATGCCAGTTATATTGTGTGCGTGTGTAGATATATACAGGGTCACCCATAAAAACGGGCCCCAACTCTAATTAGGCCCCGTTTCTTAGTGTTTTGTCCGAATGATATGACACTTTGGTCATAAATAGTTTATTATATTCAAATCATCACATCAAAACACTAGGGTCTTTGGCCTTTTTTCTCCGTTGACTGTAAAGTGCTCAGAAAAGAATTGAATGTCCTCTGTTTTTGGGGGGTCACCCTGTATGTATGTATATATATGTATGTATATATATGTATACATACATATGTATATGTATGTATATATATATGTATACATACATATGCATATGTATGTATAAATGTATGTATATATGCATACATGTATATGTATGCATATATATGTATATGCATGTATATATATGTATGTGCATATGTATGTATATATGTATATATATGTATATATGTATACTTATATATGTATGTATATATATGTATGTGTATATGTATCTATGTGTATATATATATATGTATATATGTATAGATATGTATACGTGTCAGGTCATGTCATATGCTACAGGTACCATGTAACCCAGTACTACCTGCCTCATGGTGGGGTCACCGGCGACTAAACTGGTTCCCCCACCAGACTTGTTTGGTGAGGAGGGTGGCTAGTCTCCCTGAAGGATTCAAAACAAGACCTTCCAAAGGGCGAATGGACTCTTTTTTCTGGGTCAACAGCCAACTAGCACAGTGTATATTTGTGTGTGTGTGTATCTTTCTAGGAGAAGCAAATCTCTGATTTAAAAAACAAAGCGGAAGACCAGTACCCGCATTAAGCTGGTCTGCAGTTTAATTTGTTGCTGGCTATCTTGCTCTTGCTTGTTGCTGGATCTCAACATTTTGAACCGAGAGAGAGACTTAGCTGTCGTACAAAGCTAAGACTCTGTACCATCATCTTTGTATAGATACTCCCTCAGGCATTTGAGCTCATGGATTTTAAATGTCTGAGGGAGTGGCACTCGTCTGACAAGACGTTGCAATCATCATCATCATCTGTATACATACATATGTGTATGTATATATGTATATATACATATGTATATGTATATATGTATACATACATAGGTATATGTATATATGTATACATACATATGTATATATATGCATGTATATATGTATGCATATATGTATATATATATGTATGCATACATATGTATATATATGTATACATATGTATATATATATATATGTATACATATATATATATATGTATGCATACATATGTATATATATGTGTATATATATGTATATATATGTATATATATGTATATTTATGTATGTATATATGTATATATATGTATATTTATGTATATGTGTACATATGCATATATATGTGTATATATATGTATATATACGTATTTATATGTATATATATTTGTATATATATATATGTATGTATATATATGTATGTAAATAGTGAAATAAAAATCGGAGGGCATTAGCTGTTTACAACGGAGCTGAAGTTTTTTTTAGATTTAAATAGATGGCAGATGGTGAATTCATGGCATTTTATCAGGGAAACTACTTCCCCAATAATGAAATGTGGGCATAATCTAGTCACTACTTCACTAATGTTTAAATTGAAAAAATATCTTTGTATATATAAACAAATAAATAAGTATAATGACATAATGTGTATATATATATATATATATATATATATATATATATATGTGTGCGTGTGTAAAAATATAATTATCCGCTGATACGTGCTTCGTCGTCTACGACCCATCAAAGGGGCTGAATCTAGCGAGATTCGAAATCGGAACCCCATGATATATATTTGATTGATAAATGGGCGATTTTGCCGATTTTACGACAATAAAAATATGGGAGTGTGAAAAAATCATGGATCATCATTCAATCCTCGGCAACTTCGAGTCTCTCTGCTAGCACTGAAATGCAAACTAAAACTTGATAATCTTCCCAGATGTTATCCGATATTACTTTATGTAGTTCATTCTTCGATTGTCATCTTTAAAATTAATATTTCATGCTTTTGACTTACTATTCTTTTTCAAGTATGTTCGTTTATTTTATTTTAAACACTGTGCAGATCTTGCTTATATTTGATCGTCTCTGATTAGCGGGATGGTAGACTAAAGGCAATGCTTTCTATCATGGTTTACGCGTAAGACAGTAAAGAAGAAAATATAGACATTTGCTGAAATTAAACAAATATCAATTGATCGTAGACCTCTTTCTTTTAGCTACCTGGCCATTGGAGAGTAACTTATCATTATATATATATATATATATATATATATATATATATATATATATATATATATATATATGCGTGTATTTGGGAGTACCCCAGGGGTCCATCCTTGGACCTTTATTATTCCTATTCATAAATGACCTCCCTGATAAAATTGATTCGGAGATGGGTATATTTGCCGATGACACCACCCTCTATAACAGGCATGAGGGGAAAACAAATGAACACATGTCTAAGGAAATGGCAGAAACACTAGAGGATGACCTCCAATTGGTAGTGGAATGAGGACAAAAATGGATGGTCAATTTCAATACTGCCAAGACTAAGCTTGTTTCCTTCAATAACTACAAGAAACCTTTCCTACAACCAATAGCAATAGCTAAGAATACACTGCCTAAAAATACTTCTTTTAAACTCCTCGGCCTAACGTTTACAGAGAACATAAACTGGAATATATACATTGAAAGCATTGCCAAGGCTGCTGCAAAGAGGGTGGGCTCTCTCTACCGTGCCAGAAAATTACTTACGCCTGAAAGTGTCCTGTACTCCTATAAGGCCACCATTCGCCCATGTCTGGAGTATTGCTGTCACATTTGGGCTGGTGCATCTGCTCCTTGTCTCTCACTCCTGGATAGGGTTCAAAAGAGAGTTGCCAACCTGATGGGTCCTGAACTGTCATCTAGGCTTTAGTCTCTGTCCCATCGATGAAATGTTGCATCCCTCTGCCTGTTCTACAAATATTTTAATGGTAGCTGCTCTGACGAACTGCAAGCACCTGTACCTCCTCGACGTGACTACCTCTTACAAACTCGACAAAAAATAAAGTCTCTGATTCTCTTTCCTCTGATTTCGAGCGCGTGGTTCAGTGGGGGAAAATGTGGCTGCTTACCTTTAATGCATCCAAAATCAAACTCCTATCCTTACATCATCAACGCTCTGATCCCCATCTGGCATCAATTGTGATGGATGGCTCTCGTTTGGGTGAGACCCCGTGTTTTGACAAGCTTCTGGGTTTGACCTTTACTCCTGATCTGAAATGGAACACGTACATCAAGTATGTTGCCAAGGTCGTTGGAAAGATGGTGGGATCCTTCTACCGCTCCAGAAGATATCTCACTACTGATGCAATCCTCTATCTATATAAAAGCCAAGTACATCCAAGGATGGAATACTGCTGCCATATCTGGGCAGGAGCTGCTAAAAACAGTCTATCCTGCCTTGACAGAGTACGAAATATACTTCGTGGCTTAGTGGGGGATGCCCTTTTCTCTACCTTGCAACCTCTCTCCCACAGAAGAGACGTTGCGAGCCTATCCTTGTTTTATCGTTATTTTCATGGCAGGTGCTCGTCTGAACTCCAATCTCTGGTTCCCCCTCGCCAATCTTTAACGAAAAACACCCGTCTAGCTGAATCCACTGTCAAAAATTTTCCCCACTCTATATCTGTGCCTAGATCGAAACGCGGATTCCATGAACAGAGCTACTTTCTTAGAACTGCACGCCTGTGGAACTCTGTTCCGTCTGCCTGCTTCCCACCGGACTACAACTTGGATGTTTTCAAGTCCAACGTTACCAAATTCCTAATGAATCGCCCCCTTAAGTAAACACTTCATCAAATCTCCACACTAACGTAATGTACTTGCAATAACCCTTATCCCTGAGTGGTTTCCGGGCCTTCATAAGTGGTGATCACTGTGTAAAAAAAAAGTCCCACCCCTTTAAAGAAGAGATCTCTAGGTGTAAGAAAGCCTTTTACTCTAATAGTTTCTTCCCCAGAACTGCAAGTCTTTGGAACTCCCTTCCGGGATACTTCTTTCCCAACTGTATTGATATGCAGACATTCAAGTGTAATGTGAACAAACATCTGTCTACTCATCTCCCTTCATAACGCCCCCGCAAATTTGCCCCGATAGTATCCCCTTACTTCAAAGTGGCACTGTGCCTTGTTTGGGATGAAGATTGAATATATATATATATATATATATATATATATATATATATATTTATATTTATATATATATATATATATATATATTACCGGTTTATCTGCTTAGTTACACATGTTTCGGTTACCAAATCGTATCAGCGATCCAGTAACTTCGCCAGACTTTAAGAGAAATGTTGCTCTGCAATAGTATTGAGCACTTTCTTCGGGTTTTTACTAATCACCATTTATATATATATATATATATATATATATATATAGAGAGAGAGAGAGAGAGAGAGAGCGACACACACACACAAATGAGAGACTGTAAAAATAATTTTTACATGATTTTATCGTTCGACACAATACTCAAATACGATATATTGGAATTTCCTTAATCCGTGGAGTTGCAAAGAAATGCGTTCTTCTCATCAGCTAAACACAACCAAAATAGGAAATAAAGCTTGTCATAAAATACACAATTTAAGGCTGTAAATTATAATCTACAAGAATGTTAGGATTACTTGATCCGTGGAGTTGCAAAGAAATGCGTTCTTCTCATCAGAAGAAAAATATTAGCAAATAAATATTACAGCCAAGCTATACATTTGCTGTTTTTTCAGCATTAATTGAAACAGCATTAGCTGAAATCTCGTCATAAATGCAAAAGATATGGAGAGGGTTCGTATTTTCAAGACGAAATGATGACAGAAGACCATAAATCCTTAATTATAACAAATATGACAAATAGATTCAAATTAAAATCAAAAATGCCTGTAATAATCTAAGGTGTGAAATCCAGGTTTGCAGAAACCCCCGTTTGCAAGCAGGCTAGGAATAAAGATTATTTCTATGATTATTTCTATGATTTCATTGTTATAGTTTCATAGATATGAATCCACTCACATTCCAGTGTTTATCAGAAAGTGCTCAATAATAAGTGAAACGTAATACGATTATATTTTTTATACAAAAGTTATTGGCTACATATGTGCATACAGGTTTCTGCTGTAACTCCTTTAGAGAAAAAGTGTATTCAGGCTTAATTTTCTATTCTAAAAAAGTTTCAGTAGAAACACGTATGCACATATGTAGTTAATAATATCTGTATGCATAAATATACATATATATAATGATCGAATTTATTATATGTAAACGTTGTGAGAATGGCTTCAAATATTAGATAATTATTTCGAATCGTGCAATCAGATGCGAAGTTTTCAACGTAGAACCAACACTTAATGGTAGGAAAAATAAAACAAGATTGTGTGAATCAAATAAGAAACGAATAAAGCAGATTGTTGATTCTTTCTTTTTCGAGTTAACGATGGCGGTCACGTTAATACGCAACAAAACTTCGTCTGTAAAAGTCGGTAATTTTGTAACTGATTTCCCCCGACATCATTATGTGTGGGCTAATTACAATACGGCTCGCACTAACATGCTCGGGGCAATTATTTAGCTTTTTCTCTTCTCCATCCTACGTCAATTAGCCAGAGATATTCAAGCAATAGAAGTTATTTTAAACCTGATTGTAGTCTGCATGAACAAACGGATGAAATTGTAAATAATGAAACAGAATAAAACAAAAAAATATTACGCCATTCTTTCTATCCGGATGAAATAGATACCGTAACTAATATTGATAAATGAAGAGATGTTTCGGTATTATCAAACTGCCCTTCGCCTCATGCTCATATTTTATGAATCCGAAGAGTCCACTGTTGGCATTGGTTTCCCAGATATTTTACTCGTCAAACTTCTTTCTAGAAAGACATCGGGGATTACGGGAAGGAACACTTAAAGGTTTCCAACATCCTAAGTGAATGTGATTTTCTGACTTGAACTGGATTAAAATTTGGGACACCCAGGCTGTCAGTCCGTGTCGTTAACCACTAAACCACCGTCAACTCCCTCTTTTCCTTAATCGGCATTGCTTCAAGTCAAGATTTATGACAAGGAGAATTTCTAGATCCAAAGTACTTCTGGGTAAAGTATGGAAGATGTGGTGTTATTTCTAAATCATCTAATCACCTCCCAAACTGATTGCTGAATATCTAATAAAATATTCAGACTGTAACGAGAGCATTAGATATGGATCATGTAATTACAAAGAGTGATTATAGGAATGTGACTTTTTCGACAACCATTTCCGCTCCGAAACTTATAACGTCTTAAGTATTGACTCGCCTCAACACTGCCTCTCTGATATAAAAAGAAACTGACAGACACGTTTTGGTCAACATCAACTATTCGCATACCCAGCAGTAGTATATATATATATATATATATATATATATATATATATATATATATATATATATATATATATATATATATATATAGGGAATAAATGTTATTTCTGTTTCCTAACGAAGCGCCTTTGGGTTTTTAATAAACAAATCGCTTGGAAACATTAACATGTTCAGTGTAGCGAGTATGTAATATTTATCTATACAAATAAAAATATTATACTCTGCTCTTTTTATTGAGCACTCTTAACAACCGGTTAAATTCATGGGTTTTATCTCCTGACTACTTTAACATATATATATATATATATATATATATATATATATATATATATATATATATATATATAATGTTATTATATATTTTATTATATTTATATAATGTTATTATTATATATATAATGTTATTATATATAATGTTATTATATATAATGTTATTATATATAATGTTATTATATATATAATGTTATTATATATATAATGTTATTATATATATATATAATGTTATTATATATATATAATGTTATTATATATATAATGTTATTATATATATAATGTTATTATATATATAATGTTATTATATATATAATGTTATTATATATATAATGTTATTATATATATACTGTTATTATATATATAATGTTATATATAATAACATTATATACATATATATAATGTATATATAATAATAACAGTATATAATATTGTTATATAGTAAGATATGGTTATTATTATTAGTATTAGACGATACCACTTGTGCGCGTATGTTACGTGAGTTCTTATTAGTAATGATATCAGTCTTAGTGAGAGTTCTTGTCTTATTACATATGATGTTGTATCTTAGAGAGAGAGAGAGAGAGAGATGTGTATGTAATGACATTTTATAACACAGACATATAATAACAATACTATTTACCTTTTTGTAGAAATCACAAACACAAAGATGAGCGTTATCACAAACACATGATGAATTTATTTCCTCACGACCGGTCGGGATTTCCTCATTAAGAACTCAAAATTTCACATTTTAGTTTCTGAAGTGACGTCTCGCTTCAGACGTCCGCCTGTCTCTGAGTTTTCTCACTGACCGTCTCCCCTGACTGTCTCTCCTGACTGTCCCTCTGACTGTCTCCCGACTCTCTCCACGACCAACTAACTCCCACCTCCTATATTGAGAAATCCATGCATGCCGGCCACGTGAGCAAAATTCACGTGTTTCAACATGCGCGACTTTGCACGTTTCCGACATTGATTTCTAAATAACCTATTTTTCTTGTGTTGTTTCCACAAAGGAATTTAACCTACATATCTAATTTATTTAACCATATTTTATTATCCACATTCTTTTGACAATTGAATAGTTTATTTATTATTTATTTCATCCGAATTAACAATTTACTGGACATTCCATTTAAACCTATTGTTCTTTAAAACTTATGTCCAGGGTTCGATTTCTGCTTTCTCTTATTTTCATTTTAACAAATCTCTCTATTTTTATACTTACACGAACAGGGGACAGCCCTTATCATGTAACAATATATATATAATGTTATTATATATGTGTTATTATATTTATTATATATGTGTTATTATATTTATATACTGTTATTATTATATATACATTATATATATATATGATAATATAATATATATAATGTTATATATATAATGTTATTATATATGTGTTATTATATTTATATACTGTTATTATATATATAATGTTATTATATATATAATGTTATATATATAATGTTATTATATATAATGTTATTATATATATAATGTTATTATATATATATAATGTTATTATATATAATGTTATTATATATATAATGTTATTATATATATAATGCTATTATATATAATGTTATTATATATAATGTTATTATATATATAATGTTATTATATATATAATGTTATTATATATATAATGTTATTATATATATAATATTATTATATATAATGTTGTTATATATATAATGTTATATATAATGGTATTATATATATAATGTTATTATATATATAATGTTATTATATATACAATGTTATTATATATATATAAGGTTATTATATATATAATGTTATTATATATATACTGTTATTATATATATAATGTTATATATATAATAACATTATATACATATAATAACATTATATATATATAATAATAATAATATAATATACATAATGTTATTATATATATATATATATATATATATATATATATATGTATGTATATAATGTTATACCGACACTTGGATATAGGAGATTACTATTAGGAGCTATGCCTACAGTAGTAATATGTAGCGATTTGAGTAGCAAGATGTCAGTTGGGATTACATTCTACTTTCCGCCCCTCTGTACATTCGGGAAAGAGGGAGGGAATTCCAAAGTCTAGACGTTCGAGGGGCCAAATTATTAGAGCTTGTTTTATCGTTATTTCCATGGCAGATGCTCGTCTGAACTCCAATCTCTGGTCCCCCCTCGCCAATCTTTAACGAAAAACACCTGTCTAGCTGAATCCACTGTGAAAAATTTCCACCACTCTATATATGTGCCTAAATCAAAACGCGGATTCAATGAACAAAGCTTCTTTCTTAGAACTGCACGCCTGTGGAACTCTGTTCCGTCTGCCTGCTTCCCTGCGGACTACAACTTGGATGTCTTCAAGTCCAATGTTAACAAATTCCTAATGAACCGCCCCTTAAGTAAACACTTCAGCAAATCTCCACACTAACGTAATGTACTTGCAATAACACTTATCCCTGAGTGGCTTCCGGGCCTTGATAAGTGGTGATCACTGTGTAAAAAAAAAAAAAAAAAAAGCTTTTACGCATCTAAGAATCGCTACACTGAAGAGGGTGGGATTTTGCTGCTTTTCTGGTCAGTTGAGAGTATTCATGTCAAAAGCGCACAAGTATTACGTGTTCGGCGGGGCTCATTCTATTAAAGCACTAGTAAAACAAGCACAGGGTGCATAGGGGTTATTGGAACATAACGCGGATGCGTAGATGTAAATGCTTGAAAAGTGACGTCACCGGTAGGAAAGGGGTTATAAAAAAAGACTAACATCTCGACAGAGACGAGATAACGTTCGAAATCTCGGGAGAGAGGTGGATACCGTTTTACACCACGTGGGTGACGTCACGGCTGTAACGACGAAGAAATAAAAGTTGTACAAACCAAAAAACGAGTTATTTCCTGTTCTTTTGTCCACTTTTCGACTGAGACCACAACGTGTGTCCAAGTGTATAACTTTACATTATAGCAATCTGTTAGTAATGTATGAAAGATTTACGACTTCCTGTCATAGCTAATCTGATTACAGCGTAAATGACTACAAAAATACGATAAAATGGTATTTTCTATATAAGCGTATCTAATAGGCCAATAAAATGCCTAAAACATTTCTTCGTCTTTTCACAATGAGTATATTGTCGTTTAATATGGCTTCGCGAGTAACGTTTGCGTGAATAGAAGAGCCAAACAATTCTTCGTTGCCACAGCTTCTGTTGTTAAGCATCTCAGCGGAAATTAATCCGCTATTATTACGATACCTTGTAATTCAGAAAAACGGGATGTTTTATTGGACCATGTATATAACGGAGTGGTATTACACGGATGGCGCCAGAGATAACGATATAAAATAGGGGATTGGTAAGCTGAGTTAACATAAGATGTTCGTAATTGGTCAAATGGATACGATTGTTGATTATGCAATAATGCAACATAACAAGTGCGATACATTTCACTGGTAAACATGTAAATAAAATGAGAGCAACAGTTTGAAACATATTTTTTCAGCAAATTCCTCATCTTCGTTTCCCTTATTATATCCTTTATTTCTCACATTCCATGAACAAGGTTTCTTTCAAAAAGGGAAGAATTGCTGTTTTTTGGGTCAGAATATATCTCACCTAAAACATTTCGTCGGCAAGTTTTCCACCTAGATGTTGTATTTTCTTAGTTCCGTACATCAGGTGGCTTCATACCTTGTCTGGAGTGATTGCTATAAATAATTATAAAATAACATAAATTAAAGTACAATATTTCAAATTTCGCCAAACGAAAGAGTTTTGCGTTTCTGAATTTTGGAGATAAGAATTGGTTATTCCTATTATTTGGAATCTTCGTGTTACCGTTATTATTTTAGTTGCCATTTTCACAAACTTTCGGTCGATGTAACCTCCGACTTTCTTTCAGATGTAGCTTGTTAAACTTCTGTTCAACTCGGAAATTTGGACGGAATTTCGAACAGAACTCTTTATTTACTTCACGGGGGTAGCATGCTCCCATTCCGTCAGCCATGACTAGATAGAGGTCCTAAGTATTACGCAATTGTATTTTTCGGTCGCCCACACTTAAAATTGAACCTTCAACCTTCAGGAGAATATCACTTTTACAACTAATTTTTCCAAGTACTCTAACCACTGCGCCACAGGTCCTTGCGGAAGTTAATAAATGTTTCCATTCGAAATTGGGTTCAAATTCCGGAGTTCGACAAAAATATTCCTGAATTCGACAAGATACACCTGAAGAATTTCACAGGTTACATCGAGCGAAACGTTGTAAAAATATGAAGATGTGAAAAATAGTCCGATTAATCCAAATATCAAAATGGTAATGAATGTAAAAAATGTTTTATTCGATTGAGTTAAGAGATTGTATAGATAGGTCAATCTCTTTTGACTCGACAACTAAAAGTTTACCGGTAAAATCTTTGCATATTCACTCTTTCTAACTTCTAAGGTGTTTTATATTAATATCTTATCAAAGAAAATATATGATGCTGACATTATAAAGAAATAATGTTTATTTACATTTCAAACACGAAAAGATACCGAACTTTTCGTAACAATGAACAAGTGAAATTATATTATCCGACCATTAAAGTCTGCCATAATCATATCCACTTGTCGTATAGTTTACAGTGTCCATTAAAATATTCTAAGGTGATTGATTGTGTTATCTGTGCATAGCATGTTTATTTATTCCTTTAATCTATTTATCTTGATCTGATAGTATGTCAATTATTTAAGCTTAAAAGAATAGAAGTTACTGTTCTTTATATCCTTATGAAAATCCTCATTGTTTATATTTAAATGATTTGCTTCATAAATACGGATGACTATCGCGTTTGATCTTTTATTCTCTATTGCAATTCGCATTTAAGTGGATACCACAGGAATTAAGTCAATGATATGTTAGTATAGGGTGAAACAATAAATTTGTTGCTCTAAAGAAAAGTTTTATTTCAAAGCTTTTATTGAAAAAATGATTCAGGTAGCTTGATTATGTAATAGAGCTGAAATTTATTCAATGTGGTTGTATTCAGCCTCAATCATCACCTTGGTACGGGTCAGGAACTGGGAGTTTGCCTTTTGCATTAGTGCCGGCGAGAGCTCGGCGAATACTAGGCAGGTGGTGATGTATGAAAAAAAAAACGAAGTAGTCCAGCGAGTTCAGGTCGGGAAAGAGAGCAGGACAGTGAGAGAAGGGTGCAAAGTCGTAGCACCCCTTCTGAAGCAAAGGCTGAATCTCTTTGGACTTGTTAGCCGGCGCCGAATATTGTTGCTACACCCAGGGTCTGCCAGTGGCCTTCTGATTGTATGAAGGGATCAGCACACTCGTCACACACCCAGGTACAGTTTGGTGTTGACTTTCAAGCCGACTTCGAACATATAATGTGGCATGATGCGGCCCTCACTTGAAACCACACCAAAGATCATAACCCTACCCGGAAACCTCGTTGAACTGGGCCCTTAAGCGTTGAATCGTCCAGATTTGTATTTTAAGGGTGCTGGCAATGGTCCTGTTATCATAACTTGGATCATTATATAGGATGAGTTGTACAACGGCGCATCTCAGATTTCGCTCGTTGAACATTGTGCCACTTTCACATCTGTAAACAATTGGTCATCTAGTAGATGGTCTGCAACAAAGAATAAAAATAAAACCGGTTTTCATCAAACGGAAATGAAACCATGTTGTCTTTTCTAGAGCGACAATTCTATCGTTCTACCCTGTAAATTATGGAGGCGACTAGTTTACGCTTTCCTATTTCGCTTTTCGGTATTTCTTTTTGTTTCTATTCTTCATTATACAAAGAAAGATGAAATTTAAAGGAAGTAACAAGAGAGAAAAAGTGCGAGAGTAGCTTACAGAGATAGAGGCAGTGTATATATATATATATATATATATATATATATATATATATATATATATTATGGCAGTAGAGTTTAGTTTCCTAGAAGTACATCTACTGAAACAACGTGTGTGTACCAAAAAGTGCTCAATGAGTTAACAGAGCAGGTAAATTTAATTTATTTATGCAAACATTGATGGCTACATATGTGCATACATGTTTCTGTAACCACCCATTATTGAGGAGATTACATCTTCAGACCAAAAATTTCCCTTGAAAAATATATTATAAATATTAAAGAGTACGAGTTTTCGAGGGAAATTCTTGGCCTGAAAACGTAATCTCCCCAATAATGAGTGATTATAGAAACATGTATGCACATATGTAGCCATCAATATGTGTATAAATAAATTATATATATATATATATATATATATATATATATATATATAAAGCTGAACGTCTGTGTGTGTCTGGTCACTAATAGTCTCCTATATGATTGACTATTATAGAAAACTGATCACATATAATGATAGAAGATGTATCGAGACACAAGAATGGGTACGTTTGATCTGCCATAATGATGATTCATTAAAATTGTGGGGTCTGCATACGCGCCTCATCCACAAAGTATGGAAATAAAAAATTTAAAAATTAAAATAAAAACGTTTACAAGTGTTTTTGATATAGATGTACATAATAATACTTTGATTAGTATGTTTTAACTTAAATAGGGATGGTATAATAAAATTGTGAGGTCTGTGTTCATCAGCATATATACCCATCTCATAGGCAATTTTGTCGGGGAGGTCATTTATGAATATCAGGAACAATAGAGGTCCAAGGATAGAACCCTGGGGCACCCTCGCATTTATATCATATTGTTTAGATGTACGACCGTCGGGGACAACCTGGAATTTTCTCTTATCTAAGAAGGATTTAATTATGTTAAGTATTCTACCATTGATACCGTATGGTCTAATTTTCCTGAGGAGACCCTCATGCCATACCCTGTCAAAAGCCTTAGATATATCTAGAGCTACCACTCTGCCCTCTCCCGCTTTGTCCAGTGAATGGTATATACGTTCAGAGATTACAGTTAGGATGTCTGCCGTGGAAAGGGGCTTGTCTAAATCCATATTGTTTGTCAATCAGAAGTTTAGCATCTGTAAGGTGATGGACTAGAGCATGGTTAATTAAGGTCTCAAATATTTTGGCAAAAAGTGGGAGGAGGCTAATGGGGCGATAATTTGGTGGGTCACTCCTTTCGCCAGAATTCTTGAATACTGGTACAACAGAGGCAGTTTTCCAACAGCCCGGAAAGCAAGGTTCATTAAGGCATTTGTTGTAGAGTTTGGAGAGAACTGGAGCTACTTTGGCTGAGCACTTTTTTAATAGCACAGCTGGGATGAGATCGGGTCCATATGCTTTTGAAGTGTCAAGGTTTTTTATGATGGCATGCACCTGAGCAGGGGTGATTTTCAGATCGTCTAGCGTGGCGTCTGTCCGCATAGGAAAGTCAGGTAGGGGGTGGTTTGAAGGGTCCAGTGTGGAGTTTGAGGCAAACCGACTGGCAAGCAGATTCTTTGCTTATATATATATATATATATATATATTGAATCACACAGGTAAGGTATTCATTTTTATAGCATAAAAAGGTTAGTAATTGCAATTAAGAATAGGAAATTGGATCAAATGTTTGTAACATGTCTTTTTCCTAAGATTAAGGGAGGTGGTGTTTGATCAACACTGCTGGGGAGCCATGATGTAATATACTGTTTTTTTTTAATCCCCGAAACAGTGTTTCATGGTAAACAACTGATGATCCCTTAAAAAATAAATTATTATTACTATATTAAATTCGAGAGCGATGCAGTGATTGCAGGTGATTGAATGACTTACTGACTAGATGGTTTTCTAACGAATGATAAAAAATATTTTTTAACATGTTTTTGTATAGTTTTAAAGGTTAAAAACGTCAAAGACTATATATATATCCCCATCATTGCATGCACATAATCGTTTACTATCTCATTTCTGAGATAATGTCCTGAAGCCAGGTGTTTACGTATAAACCTGGTATTCCTCTTCTTCTGATTACAAGCATTTAGCTTGAAAATGCTATGAACTTAAGAATTTTTATCTTTTTTCCCGATTGATCTAATGTTATCGTTTTTATTTAGCTTAGAATTCTTAGTTCTGATTTCTTATATATATATATATATATATATATATATATATATATATATATATATAATAGCATGGGTGTCCGGCGTTGCCCGGGTGTTTTGAGGTGTATGATGAGCAAAACAAAAAAAAAGTCAATTTTTTAAACTTTGACTACTATTATGACCCCTTCAAATTAAATGTTTAGGGATCAAATAAAGTTAAGTTAGATCCCTGTCCAAGGAATCTATATCTAAAATTTCACGTGTTTAGACCCAAAATTGTAGGAGGAGTTTGATAGAGTTCTTAAAGATCCAATCGTTGAACTTTAACCCCTTAATCGCCAAATTTCTGTCCGAAGGCCAATCACATCGATTTTCCCAAATCTCAGTAGCCTGTAGATCAACTTTCGAATTTGTAGGCTTAAAATTGACAGAGTTATTGCGTAGGGAAATGTACACAGACACACACACATACACTTTCACTTATATATATATATATATATATATATATATATATATATATATATATATATATATATAGTTAGCCCAACAAATAAATAAATTAAACTTCAAATTTGATGAAAGGTTGAAGTTTGGATATATTTGTAATTTTTAACAAATATACGTATTCGGAAGAAAGCGTTTAAAATGATTTTTGAATAGCAACAAATAATTTTCTGAATAGCAACAAATAATTTTTTGAATAGCAACAAATAACAAAATTTAGGGAAAAGGAGATATTCCAATGCAGCACATGTATTTAAAAAAATTAATAATATTACTTGCGTATTAAAACGTGCTAAAACGATGGATCTATCGTGCAAACAACATAAAACAAACAAAATAATATAATTACTTCAATAAAAAAAAGTTTATGATATTCAAATAAAACAAAATAAAAGATAACATTAGACTTTGTTTGAGACGATATCTGATATCACTCCGTGAGATAGACTTAACAACGAAGAAAAATGAAAATGAAGGATTAACAAAAACTCTGTGTGTAGCTTAATTGCCATAAATATATTTGCACACGTTACTACTAACGTCTACTAAAGCAATCAGTACTATCGAAGTAAATACTTAAAATATATGCATAATATATATCATTTCACTTTATAATATTATATATATATATATATGTAGATAGATAGATAGATTTATTAAATCGTAAATTCTGTAATTATGTCTATGTGTACGTTCGCATTCATCTGTGTATATAAATTAGTTAATTTAATAGATTTCTGCATGAATTTAGATTTCGTAACGATAAGTATCAGACATTAATGACTGTAATTAATTCTTTTCAGCTTGAGAAATTTGTCAACATTTAATTAATTTCTATGAGTTACGCGAAGGATCAGATGATTTCATAGGGTTTTTTGTTTGCGTCACAAAGTCCCAACAAAAAAATTTTATATAGTGTTTGTAATGACAGTTATTTTATGTTGACCATAGACCGTACGTTATTTTTTGTTATATAAATTTATTTATTTATATTTTACTGTGTTGACATTATTTTATGTTAAACATAAACCGTACGTTATTTTTTGTTATATAAATTTATTTATTTATATTTTACTGTGTTGACAGTTATTTTATGTTGAACAAAAACCGTACGTTATTTTTTTTAATATAAATTTATTTATTTATATTTTACTGTGTTTACAGTTATTTTATGTTGAACATTGACCGTACGTTATTTTTTGTTATATAAATTTATTTATTTATATTTTACTTCATTGACAGTTATTTTATGTTGACCATAGACCTACGTTATTTTTTATTAAGGATGGGAATTTTCTTATGAAACAATTAAAACAACGATTTACCAAGTAGATATGCTGTTAAGTAAATTTTGTTTTTTATTTTGTAGACAAAACATAAAATAACAAGCTAAACCAGACGTTTTGCCCAAGAATAAGGAAGTGCCTAGGAAAAGGCAGAAAATATAACAGTTGAAATAGTTGTCTAATGTTGAACGTGTATATATAGCATGGTTGCGACCTCCTACGAAAATTCTGCGTTTCTTCTGTTAATTATGTTGATTTTTAGTCAGGACACTTCGTATCATCCGTCATTCAACGTAGAACATACGAGGTGCGTTCCAAATGTAATGCCTCCTATTTTTTTCTATTCCGTCCGAATCGATTGCAAGTGCATTGTAATGATGTGTGATCTCATTTATTCATGACCCGAAAGTTTCATCTCTCTGTTGCAGATACTGACGATGTTAGACTCTAAGAAAGCAACCAATGTCATAGACGTACGTCAGAAGCAGATATGTGTCATTTGATTCCTCGCAAAAGTGCATTGAGAATTGTAGTGACTATGTAAAAAAATAAATTCTAAGGCACAAAAGGTTGTGTTTTTTAAAAGTATCGTTCTCGGCTTTGCAGCTCTTTAACATTGGTAGTTAACAAATAGTTTTGAAACGACTCTCATATTTTTGTTTTTACATGGGGATCACCACTTATCAAGACCCGAAGGCCACTCAGGGATAAGGGTTATTGCGTGTACAGTAATCAATGAGATAGTATTGTAGTAATCATTAGTATTGGGGGTTTTGATAGAGTGTCTTATTTAAGGGGGCGGTTTGTCAGGAGTTTTTTTTTATGTTGGACGTGAAGACGTCCAAGTTGTAGTCAGGTGGGAAACAGGCAAGCGGCAGAGAGTTCCACTGGCCTGCAGTTCTAAGAAAGAAGCTTTGCTCATGGAATCTACGTTTGGATTTAGGCACAGATAAAGAGTGGGGAAAATTATTGACAGTAGTTTCAGCCAGACTGGTGTTTCTCGTGAAAGACTGGGGAGGGGGAACGAGGGATTGGAGCTCAGACATATGTGAAAACGAATTCAGATGCCTACGCCAACCATCGTTCATTGCTGGCAAAATGCATTAAGACTAGTGGTGACTATGTAGAAACTACATTTTGAAGTACAAAAGATATCTCGCTTTAATGGTACTACACCTGTCTTCATAGGTCTTCAATATTTTGATTTAAAAAATGTAAGCTTTACTTTTAGAACGAACCACGTATTTAGTTTTTTTAACTGTCTTTTATGAGTAAATATAAGGAGTCCCGTAAACATGATAGTAAGCAACACATTTTAGATGTACGATGCTATTTTTTTAAGATGCAAATTCCTTGCTTTGGTAGCATGGTCATAATGAAATATAAACATAAATAAAAAATAAAAACGAAGCAACAAGAAAATCATAATAATTGAGATTGGAACTAAATAATGATCAAAAATTTTTAAAGCATTTCAAGAGGAACAAATCTTAGAAGTCGCAAGATAAAAAAAAAATCTCATGCTCCAGCCATGGTAATCAGAATCTAATATTGACATTAAAAGGCGTATAATGAAAAATGACAGAATTTATAACAGATATAACCGTTATCAATTATAAAATTAGTTATTGGTCTGTAAGATTTAAATACTTTATGACACGAGTGACGATAGCCTTGGTAATTAATAGGGGTTTTAATTAATATTAATATGAAATTACATCGATTAAAGGTAAACAATTTTTCAATTAATATGTATTTTTACGGAAATAGCTTAAACGAGGTTAATAGTTTTAATGCAGCATATGTTCGAAATAAAGCAAATAACTTTCAGACAAACAGACATTTTTGGGGTCTGGAAATATGGTAATTAGAATATGATTTCTCTCTCTCTCTCTACATATATATATATATATATATATATATATATATATGTATGTATATATATATATAATAAAAATAAAGACAAATAAAAATAGCAAATTTATAAACATGTTAATCACCTAATCATACCATACATAAATCTCCTACTTACATTTGGCCCGAGGCCTCACATAGCTACACAACTTCCGGCCCTTCATCCAGCATGCTTTGAATCGACCTGTTACGCACACCATTTGAAAAGGGAAAATTTTTCCGAAATTAATAATGGAATACGTCGCATGAATACAAGTAAGACATTTTACCATACAACTGAATAAATATATACATAAAAAATAAAAAATAAAATAATAAAAAAATATATATATATGTACTTATTGATTTGTAAATCGCCACTTGTTCTCGTCTCCTCTTACCAACAGTGACTATAATTCATTCCTCGCATTGTGACAGCCTTCTAAATTTCTTTTACATACCTATCCCACATAATGCTTCAAGCAAACTACATATCAATCCTATATATATATATATATATATATATATATATATATATATATATATAATGTACTTCATTTAATCACAAAAGTTAATATACGAAATTATAATTTTATGCGTAACTTTTCAGTATTTACTTCAAAAATGCTCAATACATAGGTAAAGCAAGGCAGTAATAAAAATATAAGCCATTATAAATAATTACATGCAATCTTTAATATAAAATATTTATTTCTCTCTCTCTCTCTCTCTCTCTCTCTCTCTCTCTATATATATATATATATATATATATATATATATATATATAAAGTTATAAAAATGTATATTGCAATTAAGCTACAGTGAATATTCCACGTTGCATTCTCATGAGAATTCGTTAGGCTTATGCATAATTTTCACGAGGATGAGACGTAGAATATTCTGTGTAGCTTAATTGCCATATATATTTTATAACTTACTACTACAGATAGATAGATAGATAGATAGATATATTTTATATGTAAGATTTTATGCAATTATGTATAATGGCTTGGCTACGAAGAAACTACGGTTGATTCCTCCATCATCAATATAATGATTTTGTTAAAAAGGGAGAAGCATAAAGAGACAACCAGAGAGAGGGAGAGCTAGAAATTTTGATGTAAAGATATTATATATCATTTCTATTCTATTAAAATTAATATCACTCCGAGCAACGCCCGGTACCCCTGCTATAAATTTCATGCGCAAGGACATGTTTGGGTCTGTCGAATGATATACTTAATAGAATGTGGTCTATATATATATATATATATATATATATATATATATATATATATATATATGTGTGTGTGAGAGAGAGAGGGGTGTCCAAAAAGTAACTGAAAGAATTTGAACTTGAATAGATTCTTAATTTTATAATATCTTTCTGTAATTTTAGCGCAATCCAACTTTAATAAAAAAAGATACAAAATTCAAACAATCTTTATGAAAAAATAATGTCTGTGAAATGTTGCCTATTTTCAGCTTCGCATTATTATCTCTCACTATGGCAATGTCAAATGGCCACCACGTTCCCCAGACTTCACAAGCAACGATTTTTCTTGTTAGAATATCTTAAAGAAAGAGTCTGTTTTAACAAACGCTAAACTTTGCAAGAAGTGAAGGAAAACATCAGGAACGAAATACGAGAGTAAAATTGCAATCCAGAGATTCTGCAATCTGTAATGAATAATATTTTGGAAGGAGCACAAATATGCGGATCTAAAAATGGGCAAACATTAAGATATTACATTTTTTATGAATAAAGATTGTTTAGATTTTGCAGTTTTACAAAATATTCCTAATATCTTATTCAGATTGTGTGGAACTTACAGAAATAAATCTTTAAAATTTCTTTCTGTAATTTAAAGATAAAGAATTTTTTAAGTTCAAAATCCTTCAGTGACTTTTTTGATATATATGTATGTATGTATGTATATGCATTTATATATAATATATATGCATTTATATATAATATATATATGTATTTATATATAATATATGTGTATTTATATATAATATATGTACGTATTTATATATAATATATATGCATTTATATATAATATATAATATATATGTATTTATATATAATATGTATATGTATTTATATATAATATATATATAATATATATGCATTTATATATAATATATATGCATTTATATGTAATATATATATAATATATATGCATTTATATATAATATATGTGTATTTATATATAATATATGTACGTATTTATATATAATATATATGTATTTATATAATATATATGTATTTATATATAATATGTATATGTATTTATATATAATATTATTCAGCCAGACTTTTTGGGCACCGTGTGGATTATGTAACCAGACTTTGTGGGCACCCTGTATATTATGTATGTATGTATGTATATATATATATATATATATATATATATACATATAGTTATATATATATATATATATATATATATAATTATTTTTTTACTATAATAATTAAATACCTACAGACACTAGTGTTTCATCCTTTCGGGATTCTTCAGTGCAGGGTGTCACGATTACTACCAGTCGAACGATTCGAACCCCGCGACACGAGACATCTCTGGCTCGATTAGCGGAGGCCGTATCCATTCGGCTACCATTAACCGTGTGAAATAGCGTTGAATTTTAAACATTTTAATTTAAATGTTCATTACGTCAGACAGACAGTGATCAAATCGTTATAGGATGATCTACGCATAAGAGCTAAATTGACTGACTTTTAATTCAACTGAAAGTGCTCAACGATAAGAAACAAATTTCTTAAAGGGGCTGTCATAATTATTTTTTTACTATAATAATTAAATACCTACAGACACTAGTGTTTCATCCTTTCGGGATTCTTCAGTGCAGGGTGTCACGATTACTACCAGTCGAACGATTCGAACCCCGCGACACGAGACATCTCTGGCTCGATTAGCGGAGGCCGTATCCATTCGGCTACCATTAACCGTGTGAAATAGCGTTGAATTTTAAACATTTTAATTTAAATGTTCATTACGTCAGACAGACAGTGATCAAATCGTTATAGGATGATCTACGCATAAGAGCTAAATTGACTGACTTTTAATTCAACTGAAAGTGCTCAACGATAAGAAACAAATTTCTTAAAGGGGCTGTCATAATTATTTTTTTACTATAATAATTAAATGCCTACAGACACTAGTGTTTCATCCTTTCGGGATTCTTCAGTGCAGGGTGTCACGATTACTACCAGTCGAACGATTCGAACCCCGCGACACGAGACATCTCTGGCTCGATTAGCGGAGGCCGTATCCCGGAATAGTTGTTTTAATTTTAACAAATTTAAACAAGCACCTGCCCGATTCGGATATATACACAGCTATGCGGATTACCCAGTATATAGCTTGGAAATTATTACCAAACGGATGTAAAGAACGTATAATATGGATTTTACCAAGCAAGTTGGATCAACAAAAACATTCATATCCTTTTTCTACAAATCCTCCTGACACAGGACTCCTGATAAATGCATTATTTTCACTTTGACTTTCCATGCCTCACTGACTTTAGCAAATAGGGTGCATACCTTTATAACTATTTGCTAATATTTTCTCTCCTCTGATGAGATGGTAGACATCGAAACATTATAGGTTAAGGAGATTAATTTTCTAAAGCATTCTTTGTCTTGCTTAGAATAATAAAAATTCTTTGATATGAAACTCAACCGCTTCATTTCATTTCAATGAGAGTTTTTTGAAATTCATTGATTTACAATTTTAATTTTAAATATATATATATATATATTATGTATTTATATATAACAGCAGGACTGCGTAGACTTTACGGCTGATTCATCGCTCATCAATTGTGTGAATTTGTTCCATGGATATCGAATCTTCAAAATCCAAACAAATTGCTGTCCTGTTGTTATCAAAACGTCTCTTATGTGACACCAGCGTGTTAAATATAATAACATTGCATATAGTTGATGTGAGGTAATATTTGCTCAACTGAAATATTTAAACATAAAGAAGGGAGTAGAGATAATTGAAATATTTAATAAATTCGATCACGTGTAAATGTCATTGTCTTTTTTTCTTTTTTTCTGTTTTTTTTTAGAAATGTTTCAAATTAATGAAAGTTTAATAAATTACAAGTTTAAGCTTTGTTTTAAATAAATCATGTGTAACCTTTTTTTTTTTTTCAAATAAAATTTTTCCAGGTAATGAATTTTATTTTTATTTTATATGAAATCATTTTTATGTTTTTATATCTTTTCGTTGTACAACTTGGAGTTGTTTACGTTTTAACTAAAAAAATTCTTCTAATTAAATAACCATAAAAATTAAATAACCATAGAAAATTGTTGTCATCGTATTCTTTCTTATTTTACACAAAACTGTATTATTAATTCTACAACTTAATAATTTGTATTATTTTAATTACAACTATTCTTCTGATAATTTTAATTATGCTCGACAATATAAGCATCAACTATATTTAGGTTTGTCTTGTCAAACTCAGCATTCTTTCTTTCAAACCTGTTAATCTGCACGAAATTTACCAACGGAACCCTTATATTTATATAGCTACCCCCTAGATTAACTATAGTGTTTTGTTTGAAATTTCGTGTAGATTCCTGAGTTCAACAGAAATATTCTCGAAGAAGGTCAAAGGTTACATCGGCCGAAAGTTGTTAAAATAGCACTCCAGATAAAAACCAGTCTGAATTATCCAAATAGTGTATACGCCTACAACATCTACATGTGTCTTGCTCCACTCCTTCGAAAATACCTAAAAGTTTCCAGACGTTTCAATACGATTCATTTTATTTTGGCACGTTGATATGCGTGCATCAGCCGCAGAGCAGCAGCCGGAATGCATCCAAATGAAAGACAGCAACACATGTTTTAGTCTTCAAATTTCCCTTAATGCCATGCACACAAGTTTCAGATTATTTGATTTTTCGAAAAGCTTTCAAAATAAAGCAATGATCAAGTTACATTCTACTAATTATGTAGAAGAAAAGAAGGAAAACAAAACGGAAACTGTCTCTATCATTTAAAGAAGGTTTGGAAGCAAACCCACTGGGATTGTTTTACCATGTTTCCATCGTTTAATTTTGTCACCAAGATGGTTTCGCTTAAATGAGAGATTCGGTTGCGTCACTTGCTGACACGACATCTCTGACAGCAGTACATCTTACCTGCCCTAATTATTTGCTCGAAATTATAGAACGAAAATTAATTTGCTTTCCTAAACAGTTCATATTTCGCCCTGTCAAAAATCACTAACCACGACTAGTTTCTTCCGGTGTCCCTGCAGCATAACAAACACATTTTAGGACATTTTTAGCAAAGGCCAAAGAAACAAGAAAAAGCTGAAAAATAGACTTACAAATTATGAAAAAGAACAAAATTTTACGAAAAGCAAGATGGAGTGCTTAATGTTTTGGTTTCAACTCTAGCTGATAGTATACAAGTCATATTTGTTTAACTTTTTAAAATCAGTGCAGACATTTAACATGACAGTAACAGCCGGGCTGAATACACATACTTGTTTCTTCGAAAGATGACACAACACGAAGTTATATTTCATATAGCATTAACTCCCCGTCAACATTTCGGAAATGACAACGTTTTGACTTCACATTTGGGATCTTGACTTTACCGGTTTCTACGACTTTCTTAACTGCCCTCTTCGACTGACTCTGTGTGTATCTTAAACTATTTCTTTGTGATTACATCATTTGCACGCCTACAAAATCCTCTCAGCCGACATCTGTATCACGTATTATTATTGTTATTGTATTTAGGTATTATTATTGTTAACGCACGTTTTTCTGAAAACATATTTGTTTTTATTTATCTAGAATACTTCTTGTTATTGTTTACAGAATCTAATCAAGTTAAATGCCTAAAACGTCATGAAACTATATTTGTCCTTGAATTGAACTTTTCTCTTTAAAACAATCCGATTCAATCTACACGATGATAAGAATAATAATCTTATTGCACATAATTCGGCCGTACCCCCTGGAATGCTAATATGCAACATCAGTACTCAGTAAAATTCAATAGAAACTTATGCAATAGTAAATACGAAATCTGCATAAGTTAAAATATATTTAAGCATATTTTACGACTGGGCAACGCCGGGAACCTCCGCTAGTCTTAAATAAATGAGTGTGTATAAGTCTTCACCCTCTTAGAAATTCCAATGTATGTCCTGTGCACATTTTTACCAAACAGAATGTGTATGTGTGTAGATGTACGTATGTATGTGTCTGTGCGAAAATATTTAACCGATAAACTCAAACTACTACTCACATAATACTGAAATTAATAGAAAACAGTAATCATACAATGCGGTTTCTTTATGAGGAGGAAAATCTTAGTTTGGATTGATGAACGTCCAAGGATGGAGTATTGCTACCACATCTGGGCAGGAGCTGCTAAAAACAGCCTATCCTGCCTTGACAGAGTACAAAATAGACTTCGTGGCTTAGTGGTGGATGCCCTTTTCTCTTCTCTGCAACCTCTTTCCCACAGAAGAGACATTGCAATCCTGTCTTTGTTTTATCGTTATTTCCATGATAAGTGCTCGTCTGAGCTCCAATCTCTGGTCACCTCTCGCCAATATTTCACGATAAACGCCCGTCTAGCTGAAACCACTGTCAAAAATTTTCCCCACTTTTTATCTGTGCCTAAATCCAAACGTAGATTCCATGAACAAAACTTCTTTCTTAGAAGTGCACGCCGGTGGAACTCTCTTCCGTTTGCCTGTTTCCCACCTGATTACAATTGGATGTCTTCAAGTCCAACATAAACAAATTCCTGATGAACCGCCCCTTAAGTAAGACACTTTATCAAATATCCATTACTAACGATTACTATGAAAGTAGCTCATTGATTACTGTACACGCAATAACCATTATCCCCGAGTGGCTTCCGGGCCTTGATAAGTGGTGACTACCATGTAAAAAAATAAAACATAACGCGTACAAAAATGTGTCGGCAAGATAAAATGCAAAATGTTCATTCCAACTTGCCGACATATTTCTATCACTTTTGCGCATGCGCTAGTTCATTTATAGGTTGAAGTTGTTTAATTTTAATTTTTCAGCTCATTTGAATTAGATTTGTTTTAAATCATATATTTATTCCGAAACAAAAGTCGTTTCACGCCTATTGAGTTAGAACGAAATATGGCTTTCTAATCCAAGCGATGTGTACCCTAAATAACCGCCAAAAATCGAAAATTAAACAAAGCATTGTTAGATCAATACATTATTGCAATCTTTTAATATTTATTTGATAGAATTTTGTATAACTTTCGATTTAATAGCGAGGATAAACATGTTTTTAACGAGACAGTCATTCTTATTCGTTTTAACAACACAGACTTACAATTAGTTTTTCAAAATTTTTAAAATAAGTTAAAACAAGAAACTAATTCAGGTAGGTAGAAGAGTAACTTCTCTTGTCTTTTGTAACGTTTATATTTTATTTATTTTTGCATCACTTTTGTTAATGCTCCACTTTTCTTTAATTATATTTTCGGAATGCAAACCTTTTGAACGCGTTGTATGATTTTAAATGAAATATGTGTATATGTGTAAACATATTTAACTGAAAAACACATAAGCTACTTGTGAAATAACATTGAAATTAACATGAAATGGTAATCATACACCAAGGTTGGTTTACAACGAGTAAAGTTTTTGTTTGGATAGATGACTAATGCGTACAGAAATATACTGAGAAGTTGAAATGCAAAACGTTCATTTCAACTTGCCAACATATTTACATTACTTTTGCGCATGCGCAAATTCATTCGAAGATTAAGTGGTTTAATTTTAAGCATTTTTTATCTATGTGCCGATAGCTCAAATGATTGGAAACGCAGCTGGAGCGCTAAATGTTCTTGTTTCAATTCTAGCTGATGGTACCAAAGTCATTTTTTTCATTTTGGAAATCAGTAACACATACACACACACATATATATTTATATATATATTCAATAGAGTTTCAATATATAATATAAAATAATAATATATTATAATAAATACGAAATTTGCACAAATGAAAATATATTTTAATTTGAAATATATTTAAGTGTGTTTTACAACAGGGCAATGCCCGGCGTCCCCAACCTGCTCATCTAAAATAAACAGAGGGGCGGGGGTTAATCCTCGTATAAATTCCAATGCATATCCTCTGCACATTTTTACCAAGCATATTAAACAAAGCGACGAGTTAGGGTGGTGTCTGGTTGCGCTCAAAAATATATGGATAAATAGCAATGACAAAACATCGTATATTGTTTTACTGTCGTTTCGTTTTCTTTGTTTTGTTTAATTTTCCCCGGACGAACATATCCGTATTGTTCCACGTTTCTAACTATAAACACCTCTTAATACAATGCACACGATGCTTGAAATAAACTATAAGCCTGTTTAAAAGAAATAGTTTATTTCTGAATTTGTAAATCGCTGACAGTATTTTTAATATGTGTGCAAGATATCCAATATAAATATAAATATTTTAATCGATTTTAAAGTATGCTTATTATAGGATTGTCAACCATATTGTTTTCTTTCTTTTGTATACAACATGAAACGATCTCTAGTTGGACATGTGATTACTCCTCTCAAGGTCCTGGATATGACCTTAAACTATATCCAGTGGTGAGGCCCCAGCTTGCGGGCTTTGGGGAGTGTACAGCCACCCTTTAATTGCCATTGCTCGCAGGTCCACTCTGACCCGGAGTAGTAGTACCTGATAGGGTACCAACTATGGGTTGAATAGAAACCGACTTGAAAACAACAAATATATTCTATTAAAAACTTTTTCTTTCGAATCTTTGGATTCGGCATTAAATAACCTGAAAAGGATTGATATTCCGTAAAACAAAAACAACCAACCAACTCCTCTCCAAAAAGTTCATTTTTCAGACTTCTTTATTTTTCTTTTAAATCGCCTCATTTTGATGAAAAAAATAATCAATATATACATCTATATAACTTATTTACACATTTTATTTGTTTAATAACCAGTTTTTCGTTTATTTGATGAATAAATTAGAAGAATAACTAGAAAAAAATGATTCGCCAAATAGAAGAGTTTTGCTCCATTTTTATTTCATTTTACAAAGATTACAATTAATATATATTGATGCCCAACTTTATATCTAGAATCCTTGTTCTAATTGAAATAAAATAATTTTGATTTTGCAAAACATCTCAATTATAGGGTTTCCAGAAAAAAAAATCAAATATAGGGAATCTTATTTAATTGGTCTTTGGTCTTTAATAAATATGGGTTGAAATCTTAAATATTAAAATCCAATTCAATGATAGATTTGCCAACATCAAGTCCAATCAAAGATTTTCAAATACTTCACAAAAACTAAGATTTGGGGAAAGAAAATTGATGTCAAATATATATTTAAATTTCTCCCCCAATTTCATGAATTTCCATCCGGAATTTTTACTCTGCATAAATCTAAATTAAACGAAATATATCCTACATTACTGGCCATTCGCTTAATAACTGTTTCAATATTCATAATGATCGGCTACTTACTATTTTTTTTTACTGTGTACGTTTTCAGCGGTCAATTTTTTTTTTTTTTTTGCATTTTAAATTATCCAAATAAACAATTGTTAATACTTTCTGCATTTTTTTTACATCGTTCATTTCTGTATTACGTTTAAGTTATTTTAACACAATTTTCTTACAAATAAATCTACTATTTAACAATGTAAATGGATAATAGGTAACTTTACACGAATAAGGAGGATTTTTTTTGTTTGAGTGATCCGTCTGATTTTTCATTTTAATATACTTTCATAGAAATGTTTCTGTTATGTCAAAAAAATACTATTTTCTTTACGTTACAAGTGTCACGCTCATACATTAATTCCATAGCTAATATAACATACTGACCCAACAGGTCACGAGTAGTCTAGTATATATATATATATATATATATATATATATATATATATATATATATATATATATATATATATATATATATATATCCTAAACAACTACGTGTTAACAGTCGGATTCGAAGAGAACCACGTGACTTGCAGGCACAATTCTATCACAGATCAATTGAACAATTTTAAAATTCAAATAAAAATCAAATATTTCTTTCTGATCAAAATCAAATGTTATTATAAGAAAGTATTGCTATTGGAACTAACAACCTTTGGATTTGCATTATAAAAATAAAGCGTTTTTTTTCATGGCTGGTTGACTGTTAAAATCACCTCCAAAATAGTTTTAAAACATTAAAGACAGAACAACCTTATATGAATAAGCTCGAAAAAAATTAAATACTGTTTGATATTTATTTTAATGCATAACATTTTTTTAAAATCATGTTTTTATATTGAAGATTGTGTTGCAGCTTTGATCAATTGTATTTCTAGCGATTCTTGATTTTCGCTAAAGAATCTCTTATGTTTTTTTGTTTTTTTTACACAGTGATCACCACTTATCAAGGCCCGGAAGCCACTCAGGGATAAGGGTTATTGCAAGTACATTACGTTAGTGTGGAGATTTGATGAAGCGTTTAATTAAGGGGCGGTTCATTAGGAATTTGTTAACATTGGACTTGAAGACATCCAAGTTGTAGTCCGGAAGGAAGCAGGCAGATGGAACAGAGTTCCACAGGCGTGCAGTTCTAAGAAAGAAACTTTGTTCATGGAATCCGCGTTTTGATTAAGGCACAGATATAGAGTGGTGGAAATTTTTCACAGTGGATTCAGCTAGACGGGTATTTTTCGTGAAAGATTGGCGCGGGGGGACCAGAGATTGGAGTTCAGACGAGCACCTGCCATGGAGATAACGATAAAACAAGGATAGGCTCGCAACGTCTCTTCTGTGGGAGAGAGGTTGCAGGGTAGAGAACAGGGCATCCCCCACTAAGCCACGAAGTCTATTTTGTCCTCTGTCAAGGCAGGATATGCTGTTTTTAGCAGCTCCTGCCCAGATATGGCAACAGTATTCCATCCTTGGACGTACTTGGCTTTTATATAGATAGAGAATTGCATCAGTAGTGAGATATCTTCTGGAGCGGTAGAAGGATCCCACCATCTTTCCAGCGACCTTGGCAACAGACTTGATGTACGTGTTCCATTTCAGATCAGGAGTAAAGGTCAAACCCAGAAGCTTGTCAAAACACGGGGCCTCACCCAGACGAGAGCCATCCATCACAATTGATGCCAGCTGGGGATCAGAGTGTTGATGATGTAAGGATAGGAGTTTGGTTTTGGATGCATTAAAGGTAACCAGCCACATATCCCTCACTGAACCACGCGCTCGAGATCAGAGGAGAGAGAATCAGAGAGAACTTTGTCATTTACAGCCTTTGATGTGTTGCCGTAGATGTAATTAAACATCATAATATTATATGAATTCAAAGATTCTATTGTTAACATTGGTTTCCCCCATATTTTATTAGGCAGAATTCTTTCTAGAAAAAATCGTGGATTAAGAGAGAAATCATGTGAAGGTTGCCAATAAATGAAAGAGATGTTTTAAGGAACAAACTGGATTCAAACTTGGTACAGTTAGATCGCCAGTCTGAGTCATTAAGCACTTAACCACCGTCACCTCTTTGTAATTTAACATATTCGTTTAATCCTTGCAAAATTTTAATGGACACACCAAAAATATATCAGAGGCAATATTGTTTTTGTACTTTTGCAAGAATCACATTCATAGTAAATGAATTTTTATCATCATCATCATCACCCCCACCTCACAGAAAGTCACTTCTAATCATGTTTATAAAAAGAGAGGGTGGGTTGCTTTGAGTATAATTGGATGTACTTGAGCAAGTCTGCAACTAAATAAAGGGAACAATTAAGCGAAGAAATCACTTGAGAATGTTGTAAAGTTTTGGCGTCTTTTATTATCTTGTTTTCATTCACCTTTTCTGTGAATGCGAAAGCAGAATGTGGCATTTATTAATGGAGTCGATCCGGAGACAGAACGAGTACAACAAGTTAATCAAGGGGAATCATGCAGTAGAAATCGTTAAAGTCCATTAAACAATATTCATCGGAAACTTCAAAAAACGAAAGAATTAAATGTTCTTAAAATTGTTCAGTGCTGTGAAAGATCTTGATTTACGTGTTTCTAGAGTATTGCATTTCCTTACTGGCGATGTAGTGTGTTTGTCTACGCATTTATATTACCACAAAGTACAGTGTTCTTAAGAATACGTTTAATACGAAAGTTAAGCAGGTACTAGTTATTGGTATTCAGTAATTTCAAACATTTATTATACTTACTGAAAGTTATTAAATTATCAATCTAAAACTATGGTTTTATTTACATTTACGTTTGCTTTATATGCTTCGTGGTAGTTAGGTTTTAGGACTGAATCCGTCCAAAATTAAGTATTTACAAAATGTTACCAGGATGTTGAGCCTTTAGTCTTAATCTTTATTAAAAGTCGAATATGCAATGGAAATATGAATTAATTTGTCGAAAACATTTTTAAATAAGGCATCGTTTATTTCATGTACAGTAAATGGCGTATGAATTAATCGCTATATCTATCAACTAATTATATATTATATATAGGAAACTTTGGGTGTGAGGTCGTTCCCTATGGACTCAAAAACAGCTGGACCGATGTTCATGAAATTCCACAGGAAGGTACTTTATGTGTCTGGCAGTGTTCCTAGAAAGGTGTTGTATCAGAATGTCTTAGATAAGTATCGATAATCGATATAATCCGATAAAAGAAAGAACATGCGATTTTGATCCGTTAACACATTACACAGTATTACATCAAATGTGCATTTGAGAAGTCGACACACAAGTCGAAAGGTCAAAAATTTAAAATCAACAGTATGTTCTTTGATATTACCGAGGCGCGTTCAAAATGAATGTTTCTGTTTAAAGGACAATTGCACCATGATACTTGACTTTTTTTCATTTTAAACTTACATTCAAGCCATTATAACTGCAAAACCTGTAATGCCTGGCATATAAAATCAACAATAGGTTCTTTGATATAACAGGAGCACATTCGAAATAAATGTTTCTGTTAAGAGCACAATTGAAGTATAGTACTTGACTTTTATATATTAAAGTTTAATTCAAACCATTATACATAAAAGATAATTTTGTAAAGCCAACGGTAGGCCCTTTACAGTGCAATGTAGACTACAATATATTGTGAACTAAGTAACTTCGGGGATGCATGTAAAGCTTCCCTACAACGCACCAAGATGGGTCCCTAACTAAAGCAGGAAATCAATCAATTTGATTTCGACGACGATTTAATTATGAGAGTATGAAACATTCGTGTATCATTATTCGATCCCGGGAAATGACGTTTAGCTAATCGAATAATTAGATTGTGTACTATTATTTCTAATATATATATATATATATATATATATATATATATATATATATATATATATATATATAAAGCTTATATTTAAAAATTGTATCATTCATTATTTTTTTCTTTAAACGAAAACTCTGGCAAAATATCATTGTGAAGCTCAGCAAAATAATTCGAATTGTCTGAGTATCACACACTAAAAGTACACGCAGAAAGCAAGTATAAATCTACATATTTCCAAGGTAAACGGAGCTAAGCAGCCATTATGCTTAACGAATGATGGGAAAAAACCTTAGATGAAGTATTCGCAAATGTTTGCGTTAATCTATTATTAAGCACAACACAATACATAATACACAAAAGAATAGTGCTAACATTACATATAAGTAAGAGATAATTGCAGCGACTTAGGAGTGAAAGTTGTTACCTGCGGTGAGATATTAGTCTTAATACAATGTAAACCTTCGGACACATTTTCTATTATGGTTTGGTGGGGGAAATATTAAAACTTACATGCACAACGCTAAGAATTTTTTATGAGTTATCACAAAAGTGAAAATCACATTACAGTTTGGAAAGTTGTGTAATTTGTAATCCATATATTTTATAAGACCGTACATATATATATGTGTATATAACAAGTTAGAAAAGCATTTCATCCAAGGCATGAAAATTGTTAAACAAAATGTTTTTATTATATACTTTAAAAATAAAGTACAAGATTCAATTTAAAATTTATTTATCTTCAAAGTGCACTTCTATAAATTTTACAAAGTAAGGTATAAAAATTTAATTTAAATTGAATCAAAAAATTAACTTGGATTTATTTTTTGTAATGTACATTTTGTTGCACTTTAAAATAATCATTGAAAATTTTGTATCTATATCATTAATTGCTAGATGAAAGATAATGTTTTCAAATTGCAACAAAATGTACTAATGTACATTTTGTTGCAATTTGAAAACATTATCTATATATAAAATAAATCCAAGGTAAATTTTTGATTCAGTTTAAATTAAATTTTTATACCTTACTGTGAAATTTATAAAAGTGCACTTTGAAGATAAATAAATTTTAAATTGTACCTTTATTTTTAAAGCCTATAGTAAAAACATTTTGTTTAACAATTTTTATGCCTTGGATGAAATGCTTTTCTAATTTGTATCTTATCTTTTTAAGATTATATTTTAAAACTCTCCTTCTCTTTATTTCAGTTTGTATTTCTCCTCACACCAGAACTTATTTTTGCAACCCCCTCTTTGTATTATTACATGTCTGAATATTCTCTGTTTCAGTTTGTATTTATCCTCACACCACAACTCATTTTTGCAACCCCCTCTTTGTAATACAGATCTGAATAATGAAAAAATCTGATTTTTTTTTAACAAAAACTTTAAAATAAATTTTAGATTAATTTTTTTAAACTTCTTTCAGAATAGAAAATCTTTAAAATTTAATAAGGAACATATTTCATATAGGTTTCATGAACAAGTATTCAGTACATAACGAGAAAAATAGAGATGAAAATTTCAAAAGGACTGTATAACTGGTTAAGGTCAATAGTAGTCCTCGCCAGCGAAAGTCTTTGTTATTATTATTCTATTATACTATTATTATTTAAAACATGTTGTGTCCTGCTCTTTCGCGCGAGAACTAATATATATATATATATATATGTATGTATATATATATATATATATATATATATATATATAACAGACGCTGACAGAGAGTATTTTTCTTAGAATTTGCCCAAAACAGTGCTCATATATCGCGTCAGAGAGAGAGAGAGAGAGAGAGAGAGAGAGAGAAAGATAGATAGATGCATAATGTATATATATGTATATTTAATTTATGTATATATATGTTATGTATGTATAATGTATATATATAATGTATATGCATATATATTATATATGTGCGTGCATGTGTATATATGTGTGTATTATATGCGTATATATATATGTGTATGTGTATAGTCGTGAGGCTTTGTGCAGAACAAACAACACTTTTTGGTACAAATGCTGATCTCAGTCGGTGCAAGACAGAGCACACGGTACATCTTAGGTTTTTATATTAGTTTTCCTTCTCTTAGATGCATCTCTTAACAAAACTGAAGGTGCATCTCTCTCACTGTATTAAACGCGACCCCAGATACCAACCTTAAAATTTCTACGTCCAGTACCGTACGTACACTGCCTAGCATGCTCAAGTTTAATAATGACATATATTCTGAGTTTTGCAATTACTATCATTATGAAAGCTTAATAACATATTTACTAATACACCAACTAATAAATCAATATTAAATAAACAAATGAATTAAGAATAGATATTAGAGTAGTCAAATAAAATAAAAATAAAAAATAAAGAATGAAAACCGATTTTGTTTAAATGAGAGAAAAACAATTTAACACTATTAAACAAATGATGACATCCCTCTCTCCTCTTTTCCTTTTTCTTCTCTCTTCCTTCTTCTTCACCCTCTTTCCTTCTTCCCCATTCCATCTCCCCCTAACCTTTTTTCTTTTCTTTCCTTTCTTTCTTACGCCTCTCACCCTCCTTCCCTCCCCTCCACCCAAGTAATGGTCAACAGATCCGGATAAATCCTGATCTTAGCAGAGGCAAATAGGAATATTTAATTAAAACAAATAATAAAAAGAATCTAAGACAGCTCACCCTTGCAGTTTCAGACGGACCGGCGGGCAAAAGAAAAGCCAACCTCATACTTGTTTAAGATAACATCTACATAGCTCCTGCTTTACAACCCAATTCCTCACCTTACAAACCCTATCCCATGACACCAACATGAAATGAATGAATAAAGATACGGTAAATAAGTGAATAAACAAATAGGTAAATAAATAAACTAACAAATTCGCACCCAATCAACCCTGTTCTCCGCACAGCTGAACCGTCACCTCCATGACCCGTTTAAAAAGAGGAGGGAAAAAAAAGAAAAAAAAAGTCTTCTTTTGCTAAAAGTTGATTTTCGGTTTTCATTGAGAATTCCGCTTTCGTAAATAAGCATTGTTTCCTGAAGAGGTTTCTAGTTACTAAATACTAGAAGACCGACACATGCTCATGACTGTGTAGCAACAAATTACTGCTTATGTAAAGACAAATTGAAAATGTATTCTACATATATATATATATGTATGTGTGTATTCTGCATATATATATATATATATGTATATTATGCATAAATATGTATACATATATTATATATGAATGTATTATGTGTGTATATATATATTGTATTATATCTGTGTATATTATGAATAAATGTGTGTGTATTATATTATGTATATACTAGCAGTTCAGCCAGGCTTTACTCGGACCCTATGTACTGTTCATAACTTCATGTGCAGATGTATATATATATAATAAAAAGTTTTATTCATGTCCAGGCTAACCTACATCTTAAATTTCAAGGGTTTAGATCCAAAATTGGCGAAGGAGTTTGATAGAGTTAGCTAAGGTCACATTTTTCAACTCTGACCTCTTGGCAACCAAATTTACCCCCAAAACTGATTAAAAAACTTGTCGTATGCCACAATATCCTTTATGTAACATTTCAAATGTTTAGCCCCAAAAATGGCTGAATAGTTTTCTAGACACCGCAATGGTTAAATCTTTTAATTTTGACAACTTGGCAGACAAATTTTCGGCTAAAAAAACAATTAATAAGCTTGCCCTATGTTTGAATACATTTTATGTAAAATTTCAACTGTTTTGCACAAAAAGTAGCTGAATAATGTGATAGAGACCGCAGAGGTCAAATTTTTTAAAACTTTTACCATAATTCTGACCCCTTAACATTTATTGTTTTGGGTTCAAAGCAACTTAAAAGGGTTGATCTATATCCAAGTACTATACATCTAAAATTTCAAGTGTTTAGACCGAAAATTGTCGGAGTTACGTAGAGTGTTCAAATGTCAAATCGTTGAACTTCGACCCTTTGACAGCCAAATTTCTGGCTGAAACCCGATTAAAAAAAATTTCCTAAATCTCAATACCCTCTTATATAAAATCTCTGGACTGAAAATTGACAAAGTAGTTGGGTAGGAAAATGTACACACACAGACAGACAATTTCGCACACACACACACACACACACACACACATGTATATAAAATACATGCGTTATGTTTATTTATGCATTTATTTATGTAAAATCTATGCATGTTTATTTTTTTTTTAAATAATTGATACGTTTATAAATGTTTTCAATCTGTTTCTTTTTTTTATTCTTTTTCGTTTTTTTTTCTCTGAATTAAAGTGTAACCTTAGGTCCACCTACGTGCAGCTACATAAACCAAAATGACGCCTGTTTATTGATTTAGACTTCACACACTTAGAAAGAAAAACATGTTTTAGTTTCGTTATGTTTTCTTTCAACTAAAGTGCCTTACCAATTGTTTCCCATCAAATTCTCCCCAGGCGTTGATAATTTTAGATATGGAAGGGCGAAAGCGATTTTGAAAATAACTGCACCACTTAATCAACTAAATAATGTTTTATCTGCATTTTTATAAAGACAAAAATAAGTTCCTATTTCCATCCTACCATATGGGTTTCTTTCCACGTTTTTATCCGTACGGAATTATAAAAAAAAAAAAACAGTCGATTCGTTTTTAAACTTGTCTGATTCGGTTAGTGTGAGGTACGGTGTTATTTATTATGAGAGTTTTCAACGTGGTAAAATAGAAATCTAGTCCCATGAGGCGCAAACATCTTGACTGGAAACATCTTGACATGGCGTTTATTACAAACTCAATCACGCTTATCTGCACAGAAATGCCTCAAGCTATTTCTTTAACTTGCATATGTCTGCAGTGCTCAAGGGAATGCATATACCGATCTTGTCTTTAGTCCGTATCTATTTGTATATCACAGGAAAAGATGTGTCTGTGTGGTATCACTGAAATTAAGCGACATTGCATCTGGTCACAATATTTCTCTATTGGAAAACTAGATACCGTAAATTACGGAGAAGATACTGTAAATAAACTAACAGTAAAACTGCCATCAGATGTCCGACATCTAATATATATATATATATATATATATATATATATATATATATATATATATATATATATATATATAGTAAAAGGGGAAATATTTTGCTGCTAATTGAGTTTATTGGACTTATTTATGTCAAAAAGAGACGAGCTACAATCTGTACCAGCGTGTAATATCCAATCGCTGCTCACCTCGAATGTTTCTTTATCCCAGTACATTGACACTGGATCTTTAGATTGAAATTGTTCGCACGTTCTTATAGCCAACTGGACTGCTGCTTTCGTCTTGGCAGAACAAACTCTTCTGGTGAAATAAATGCAACCCTAACTCCTAGGTGTTTACTATTTCTGTGAATGGTCATGATACGGGCTCGGAGTCGGCTCGGCTACACACACTATACCAATCAGTTGCTCGGGTCTCCGATCCTTCTTGATGGTATTGAACCACCACTGTGGCACTCGTGTCAATTAATGGGCCATGTTGTGAATTGACGCAATCAACATCACGTTCCTTGAGATTTCGTATTCTTTACCAGTCCCTTTAGTGTGTTTAATCGTCTCCGAATAAGCATCTCACTAGCAGCTTAGTGTGAACTCGCGCTTTCCCGCTGAGAGTGTCCGACACCCAGTTCCATACACAGTCAGTCTGTCGTTACATGCCACACCTTGGTCTGCCATCGAAGCGCCAAGTTAACTCTCTTCAACATTATATCCAATTCGGTCAGATTAATATTTGCGCATCATGTTCCGGTCACAGCCAACAAGTGTGTTGAACTGCTGCTTCCTGTCTTTTCAATGCAACTCCAGTTGCTGCCTCGCTAGTATCGACCGATTCGTTCAGTTCTTGGCCGTCCAAGAATCAGTCGACACAAGCTGGATCATTCCAGCATCTAACACATCATATCCTGTAGTAGGGTGTCTGTAACCTTATCATCCCAGCTGTTCGTGATCAGAGTGGCTCTCCTCTTGATCACCCCGCTTGTCACACGCATGCCGTAAGATGTTCAACAAGCCCTCCGCACAAGAAGAATACGGTTCGTCGTCTCGATATTAGGAACTTCTGAAACCACGTTTCCATTGCTTCCTTCGTAGGACATCGTGATCTCTTGATCTCACCGACCCCAATACATGTGTGCCGTACCCCCAGCTGTTCTGGATCCTTGTAGGCTAATCTAAAGCGAGTCAAATGCTCTTTGACTACAGATGCAGGTACGACGTCTTCGTAAACAACGATGCAGGTTCATGTTGCATGATTCACAGTCTGATGTGGTCACAGTATCTCATGACTCGGACTTTTTGGCACTATTCACGTATTTTAGCAGCGTAAACATCCACGTTAGGTGTGAATGTATTCACGTGATTGTTAAGTGCACGGTAGTCCGAAACTTTCTTCGGGTATGGCACGAGTCAACCATTGTTCATCCATGCTCGAAGTTTCTGATCATACTGTGATCGAATTTCTGTCGACACTCAATATTTGGGAACTTCATTGCGAAGTTGTGTGCTTATTTTCCTGCCGCGATCCACGCCCATCTCTGAAGGTCAATTTTAGCTGTGAAATCAGGCGATAGCCGCACACGTAGGTACTTTTCCGTCGCCTTTCCGAATTGCACCTGTAGGTCCAATGGTGATGCCCCCAATACTTTAATGCCCTGATCCCTTACAACAACTCAAACCCCAGTGATTTATCAGGCACTACAACTATTATTGATTCTCACATTGTCGTTTTCGTTTGTGGAAATAGTGATCACTCCTCTGCCACAGCATGCACGGGATGTACCTCCAATCTTTATAACGTCCACCGTTCCTGTCTTCCAGGATCGACATCGATTCGCACCTACAACTGTGTGCGAGAACGCTGAGTCGTTTAACGCTGAACAACGCATTCCGTCCTCTCAGGAAGTACCGCATTTACATCTTTGTGGGTTAGGGTTAGTTCTTAGCTTAGAATCCAGCATTGCCGCATCGATAGCAATGGGTCCCATATCTCGGAAAATCTCTCGCTAAGTAACCTTTGTATAACACGGAAATCCATAACAAAAAACATTTCCTTTCCAGACAAACTCAATCGAAGCAACTCCATCCGAACAACCGCCTGATTTTGTTTGCGTAAACTTTTATCTGCTCTCCAGTGCATCTAACCACGGCCAACTTCTTATCTGCTGTGGAAGCACCATCCATGAATGTTTCTTTTAACTGGAATTCTATCTCCTCGACGTCCACTTGATCACCTCCGTCCATATAGAGGGCCAATGCATACTCCTCCAGGGAGTAGGTTCGCCACATCATCCAATTTCTGAAGTCTCGCTCCCAATCTCAGTTACTTTAGCTACGAAACCACATCTCCCTCGTCGGTAAAAGTTTCATTATTTTGGAGCTAATCCTAGAGAAACCACTCTCCTTACTGATAAGATAATCCCTGCATATCTTGTGAACGACAAAAAGACAAAGACTGTTGGATATTTGAAATATGGTGGACAAGTCAAGCATGCATTGAAGCATAGGCATACTAAATATAGATGCATAAAATAATAAATACAATAACAAATACAATAACAAATTCAATAACATACTAAATATAGTTGCATAAAAATAATAAATACAATAACAAATATAATAATAAATACAATAACAAATACAATAATAAATACAATAACAAATACAATAACAAATTCAATAACAAATACAATAACATACTAAATATAGTTGCATAAAAATAATAAATACAATAACAAATATAATAATAAATACAATAACAAATATAATAATAAATACAATAACAAATACAATAACAAATACAATAATAAATACAATAACAAATACAATAACAAATTCAATAACATACTAAATATAGTTGCATAAAAATAACAAATATAATAATAAATACAATAACAAATACAATAACAAATTCAATAACATACTAAATATAGTTGCATAAAAATAATAAATACAATAACAAATATAATAATAAATACAATAACAAATACAATAACAAATTCAATAACATACTAAATATAGTTGCATAAAAATAACAAATACAATAACAAATATAATAATAAATACAATAACAAATTCAATAACAAATTCAATAACATACTAAATATAGTTGCATAAAAATAACAAATACAATAATAAATACAATAACAAATACAATAACAAATTCAATAACATACTAAATATAGTTGCATAAAAATAATAAATACAATAACAAATACAATAACAAATACAATAACAAATACAATAACAAATTCAATAACATACTAAATATAGTTGCATAAAAATAATAAATACAATAACAAATACAATAACAAATACAATAACAAATACAATAACAAATTCAATAACATACTAAATATAGTTGCATAAAAATAACAAATACAATAATAAATACAATAACAAATACAATAACAAATTCAATAACATACTAAATATAGTTGCATAAAAATAATAAATACAATAACAAATACAATAATAAATACAATAACAAATACAATAACAAATTCAATAACATACTAAATATAGTTGCATAAAAATAACAAATACAATAATAAATACAATAACAAATACAATAACAAATTCAATAACATACTAAATATAGTTGCATAAAAATAATAAATACAATAACAAATACAATAATAAATACAATAACAAATACAATAACAAATTCAATAACATACTAAATATAGTTGCATAAAAATAATAAATACAATAACAAATACAATAATAAATACAATAACAAATACAATAACAAATTCAATAACATACTAAATATAGTTGCATAAAAATAACAAATACAATAACAAATACAATAATAAATACAATAACAAATACAATAACAAATTCAATAACATACTAAATATAGTTGCATAAAAATAACAAATACAATAACAAATTCAATAACATACTAAATATAGTTGCATAAAAATAACAAATACAATAACAAATACAATAACAAATACAATTAACTATTCTTTTGGTGGCATTCTTTGACAAGGGCGCCTTGTGCATAATTAAAGTAAATGTTATACCAAAAAGACAGAAACTAAAAGAAAGCTATTTTAAACTGTTGCATATCCGCATCCCTTGTAGCTAATTATTTAACTTTATTTTAATGTTTTGTTTATATTTTGAGCAAATTAAATGCGATGAAAACGGAAAAAATAAATTCCCCCATTAAAAACCTCAATTATAAAATATAAATTAATAGAAAATGTCTCTTTCTCTACTAATATATAAAGATCACTTTGGCTGTGTGTATGTGATTTCATTGCATATGGATTTGTTTTTTATTTATTTCACATGAAATACTGGATGTGTCTGGGAGTGTTCATAATCGGTTGTGTATAGGAATGCGTGTGATTAGTATCGAAAATCGATAGTCGAAAAAATCTGATTAAAAAGGAAGTCCGATTTTGGCAAAGTTAACCTCGTTATACAACCTAACATCACAAGTGCAATCATCGCACAAGCCAAAAGGTTTAGCCTGTAAATATATTATGTAGATTCTTTTATGATAATGTCGTGCTCGAAATAAATATTTCTTTTTAAAGCACAATCGAGCTTTAATACTTGACTTTTGTACGTTTAACTTTTATAAAAGTGATTATGTAAAAAAAACGTTTCATAAAATCAACAGTTGGTTCTTTGATAAAACAGGAGTGCGTTTGAAAGGAATGTGTTTTTTAAGAGCATAATTGGAAAATAATACTTGACTTCTGTATTTTAAACTTTAAGTAAAACTTTTATTATTATTATTATTATTATTATTATTATTATTATTATTATTATTATTATTATTATTATTATTATAATTAATGTAATTTTGTCAAAATATACGGCCATCGATCCCTATATGGATATTTCTATTGCCTAATGAGAGTCTGATTATAAAAAATTATTTATCCAATAATGCCATACGAATTGATTTTCATGAGAAGACCTTCATGCCAGAACTTTTCAAAGGCTTTTGATATATCAAGTGTTACCGCCCTTCATCAGTCTTGTCCACGCCAGCTTTTCGTTTTTTTTTTTTTAATCTCTAGATCAGCGAAAGAAATTCTTTTGGCAAACCCAAATATTATTGAAGGAGTTCTAACAAAAATAAGAAAAGTTGATTTTGGCGCTTAGCAGCCAAGAATATAGACAAACTGATTTTCGCCACAAACGTAACTAATACGTTTGTGTTTGTTTAACTTCGTTTCTCTGGCAATCATTAACATTTTAACGTTTATTGCCAAAGTGAAATTTTATCAGCAACAAAACGCCAGTTACAATGGCTTTTTCTTGTACTTAAGAAAATTGTGAATTCTCCAAAAATGCTACGATTTAAATCTCAAGCTCTTAACTACAAAAAGGTATTTTTGTTTACTTTTTCTAAACCAAACTGTAAAAGTGCAGAATAGTTAACACTCGAGCAATTGTAAACAATAACAACAAAAACTGATAATAGTTCTAGTAGAATGTAATAATCTACCGAGCGTTACATACGTACGAGAATGTGCTAAAGCTGTATTTATTTTTTTTTTTTTAGATTTTCTATTTTCAAATTATTTTTACGATATGCATGAAAAAATCTGTTTGTAGCTGAACTGTTAGTAAAGATTTCATTTCTGACCCCCCCCAAAAAAAAACACTAACCTTAAATCCGAGTGGCAAATTCCCTCAAACTAAGGATCAGATTTAGGATAAGTTGTTTTCGCATTTCTATTCGAGATTGCAGCTCGCTTTTCTCAACAGTTTAGATAAATGAGCCTAAATGCAGCTTTGAAAGAAATAACGTTCTGAAATTAGAAAATAAAACAAAACATTTTCAACTTGTTAACATTATACATGTTGGTAGATAATCAAATTCTACTGTGTTTGGTATAAATTAAACGTTGTCATTTGTTTTCTTTAAAATTCATCGACGGACAATTATTCTGCATTTTTCCCAAAGCAGATTTATTCAGGATAATGATTTGAAGAAATCATCTCTATTAATTATGCAGTGTAAACACAACAGGTGCATTTAACCTTCCTTTGTTTTTTTTTACAAGGAATAATGTAACTGAAGCGTAAGACGGTACTTTGATAAGGGTCAGATTTATAGAGGTCAACCTTGTAGAGAACTGAGGTCAAATTATAATCAATTTCTGCATATTAGTCCAATCAAGGAAACAGGTGCACGTGGATAGCATTGCAGCTACAAACAAACAAACAAAAAATAAATCCGACTCGGCATTTCTTTCTTTTTTAACACATGTCATTTATTGCCATTTTTCTTTCTCCCTCGTATCGACACCAGCTTAAAAGTCTATCGCTGCCACGGTGGAGCTACATGTCCATCTAACCTGACATTTTTTTTCTCCTGCTCCACTACACGCCGGCCGTAGACATCCATTTCTGGCTTTCGACTTTACAGTTCCATCTTTTTCAGCCATACTTTTTCTTCTCCTGACCACGTGGTATCCTTTTTTGTCTTGTTGCACCAGTTTTCGCACATTCCTAATTTGCATATGTGCTTTGTCTCGGCTACTGTTGCTAATATCCTTGCAAACCAGCTTTCTTACAGCTGGTGATATTTTTCTACGCGCTCTGTTACACAGGAATCAGTTATAGAATTCCTGAGACAAACCATTCAAAGAAATGGTCTATTAAAATCAGATACCCTCTGACATTTGTGAAGCTGTACAGTGCACGGGTGTGGTTATATGGTAGTCTAGTCTCTCAAGCGTATTTACGTTGGGAGGGTGCAGGTTCATCGGAGCAAATGCCGTGCAAGTACTCGTAAAAAAACATAGGAATACAAGATCTACGGCATGAACACGCCACGATTCAGGAAGAAGAATAAAATTAGCACGTGATAAAAAACATGTCTTTATAAAATGTTCATTGATGGTTTTATAAATAAAAAACAATAATTAAACAAGGTCTAGTTGCGAGTAATTTTTTGTTCGTCTTTTCTTTCCATTTTCCGTCATACTGAACAGATTTCAAGTTACAAGAGAAAAAAAAGTAGAGTGGACAGATAGAGAAAAAAAAATGTTCCACACGTTTACACGAGTTGCTTTTGTTGGTATCAATCGAATTTACGTCTTCGACAATCAGTTCGAGTCTTGGCTATTGTTTAATTAATTGGTTACTTTATTCCCGTCGGACTGATGACATGGGTTTGTTTAATTCTAGGACGTCCATTTATTGTTAATCACTTTAGGTATAAGAGTGAATGCATGCCTGTAGATCAATGCACGGGCGTTTTTTTTTTTTTTCATGAACCATAGTTCACACGATTTTTGTGTTTTGGTTTTTCAATCACAATCTTGATTACATGATCACATGATTACGTTGTATATCGTGCAATAGAAAAGAGAGACATTATAAACACTTCTATTTTATCATCCATTTATCCTGAACAGCGCCGTATAACCCTGCTGCTATCAAAGAAATGTAAAAGAAAAAGTCGCGATCCCTTATTTTATTGCGTCATCTTCAGGAGGTTCGCTCCAAGTGTTGGTTGGAAGAAAGCGTTTCTGTCAAAAGAATTTTTTTTTTTTTTTTTACACAGAGATCACCACTTATCAAGGCCCGGAAGCCACTCAGGGATAAGGGTTATTGCAAGTACATTACGTTAGTGAGGAGATTTGATGAAGTGTTTACTTAAGGGGGCTGTTCATTAGGAATTTGTTAACATTAGACTTGAAGACATCCAAGTTGTAGTCCGGAGGATAGCAGGCAGACGGAACAGAGTTCCACAGGCGTGCAGTTCTAAGAAAGAAGCTTTGTTCATGAAATCCGCGTTTTGATTTAGGCACAGATATAGAGTGGGGGAAATTTTTCACAGTGGATTCAGCTAGACGGGTGTTTTTCGTGAAAGATTGGCGAGGTGGGACCAGGGATTGGAGTTCAGACGAGCACCTGCCATGAAAATAACGATAAAACAAGGATAGGCTTGCAACGTCTCTTCTGTGGGAGAGGGGTTGCAGGGTAGAGAAAAGGGCATCCCCCACTAAACCACGAAGTCTATTTTGTACTCTGTCAATTGCATTCGATCATGTTCTGTTCTTTATTTAATCATTTATTTGCAGACTTTTATCCTCAACTTCTAATTGTTGTTTCACAACGTTTCGGTCAACTAATCCTCCGGCCTTCGTCAGGTGATAAACCGCCCGGGATAAGAATGCTGACTCTCTTAACTGTATCCTCAGTAATTACTGCTTTCTATAGTTGTCCTCTCCTCACGTTTGGGCGAATTAAGTCTCTAGTCGGTTCTTGGTAGGATTGAAGCCGCACTCTTCAGACAATGCTCATCTGGAACCGAAGAGATTCGACGTCTCTATCCATTGAACCAACAATAACTAGAAAATGAGTAGAACACTCCGCAAACAAATAAATATAAATTACTCATCTCAAATGATTCTAATAAAAAAAATAGTGGTATGCTTTTCATTTACAAGCCTTATAAAAAAAAACACTTATTTTTTTTCTTCCTTATACTCTCGTCTACACGTCGTTAGATGAAGTGTTAATTTCTAACTTTAGTAATAGAACATTCCCACCTGGTTTTACAGACGTAAGAGTGAAGGCATGATGAGGAAGTAGTCTGACCCTGTCGGACGCAGTATCGGCAACAAATAACGCCTACTTTGCAAATTGCTATTGTCATCCTTGTCATGCGAACGAAAGGGGGCGGTCATGATTTAACGAGGTTAGCGTGCAGGGTTAAAGGTCGCCTTTTAACGGGACACATCATTGTTAGTGTCGACAACTTGATTTGTATTTGTTTAGTTTGTATTTACCAGAAAAATAAGCTTTTAAAATGTTTTTTAAAATATCTTAAATTCCAATAAAATGTATAATTGGTACACTCACAAATATGTACAATTTTGTTTTCTTTTCTTCCCAATAAAATAGTTAATTATTAAAAAAATTCTTAATGAGTAAAGATAGTTAATTATTAAACAGGCGCATTTCAAATATAAACTGGGGTTATCCATTAGAAATAAGATGTTCATCTTTTAGCAGGAAAAAGAAGAATTACTAGAACAATCTTTTATATAAAAGGCTAGATGTCTGTCTGTCTGTCTGTCTCCATATTTTCAAACTATATCTCCTCCGAAACTAAAAGTCAAAGCGGTGCTAGGGCCTTAAATGATTGAAATTTTTACGAACCGTTATTTAATGAGTCTTAAGCCGCTTAAAATACTTTTAAATAGTTAAAAATGGATCACAATTGAAAAAATCGTATTCCATTTTGTACATACATCTTAGTTTATTTTTCATTTTTAGTTAGTTCATATGTGTGTCGTGTTGGTACAGTGTTAACGTCACTAGCTTTGAATGCTACAGATTTGGTTTCGATTCTAGCTGATGGCACCCGAATACTTTTTATTTTACTTTTGAAATCACGACTATAATAGTATATACGAAACCTGGACAAATGAAAATATCATATTTAAGTGTATTTTATGCCCGACTAAAGCGGGGCGCCTCCCTCTCCGCTAGTATATATATATATATATATATATATATATATATATATATATATATATATATATATATATATATAAGGGGTGGTCACCAACAATGTGTATTTTTTAACATTATTTTATTATTGCGCGTCTTGGTTTTTCATTGAGAATTATGTTTAGATCATTGTAATAATGTTTTTAAATCATTGCAATAGTTTTTAACGCGTTTTAGACGTTCTGTGAAGCGTCCTCTTCAGAAATTATTAAAATGCCTAGAATATATTCAAAATGTGTTGGAGATGTAAAAATAGCATTTTCGTAGTTCATTTGAAATGTTTCCAAGACGTGGAAAAAAAGTGTAAGTATATATATATATATATATATATATATATATATACATATATATACATATATATACATATATATACATATATATATATACATATATATATACATATATATACATATATATATACATATATACATATATATATACATATATATACATATACATATATATATACATATATATATACATATATATATACATATATATACATATATATATACATATATATACATATATATACACATATATATACACATATATATACATATATATATACATATATATACATATATATATACATACATATATATACACATACATATATATATATGGCGATTAAGCTACACTGAATATTCCGCGTTTCATCCACTCTAGGACCCTTCAGGCTTATGCGCCATAAGCCTGAAGAGTTCTAGAGTGGACGAAACGCGGAATTTCAGTGTAGCTTAATCGCCATATATATTTTATTACTTACTAACTAGCTCTACCTACGTATTGAGCACTTTTTAAGTAAATACTTAAAGCTTACGCATATATTTATACATATATATATTTATTTTCGTATATTAATTTTATGTGAGTAAATGAAGTAGTTATATATATATATATATATATATATATATATATATATATATATATATATATATATATATACTTAGTTATATTTTGGAAAAAAATATTCTAGCAGAGAACTCTATTATAAGGGAAAAAATTTCAAAAATGAGAGCGTATTATTTATATTTTATTTTCAGAAAGTTTACATGTGATAAGTCATCGATACCGTCGGTTTAAAATAGTATTTCGGTTTAAAAACAGATTAATATCGACTGAAGAGAGCTTCATATCAGAATTGAAAACGGTCCCTATTATCAAGTTTGTAATCCACACCAGAATTGTGCGCAAGGACCTGTGATGTACCGATACTAAGTAAGTTTGGTTCTCGATAACATTTTCCTGGGGATTGAAGTTTCTACGCTGAGCGCGGACAGTGCTAAGAATACAATTCCGAATTTTTTAAGACTTCTACTCGATCATGGTTGGCGGAACAAGAACAAGCTTCTTCGTGGATTAAATAAATAGTTTAATTCAATATTCTGTACAGATTTCCCTAGTTTAACAAAAAAGATTCTTGAGTTCGATAAAATACATATGAAGAAGATCGGAGGTTACAGCGACCGAAACGTTGTGAAAAATATACTTAAGATTAAAATATCAATCTAATAATTCGAATAATGCAAATTGTCAATTCTCATCTCAACAATTGTGAAGCACGTGTCAACATACTTCTTAGTTTTAGGATTAAATGATTGGAAAAATATTCCAAATCTATTAATTAAAAACTTGCTCATCAATTAATTTAGTTTTTACCTATGAATCTAACGTTGTATTTTTCTATTTTGTTTTACTTTGTCGCTCATATTTTTATAGTCTTCATCACTGTTTCTTTCTTTCTCTTTTTTATGATTCTCTCCCTTTCTCTCTCTTTTTATCATTCTCTCCCTTTCTCTCTCTTTTTTATCATTCTCTCCCTTTCTCTCTCTTTTTTGTCATTCTCTCCCTTTCTCTCTCTTTTTTATCATTCTCTCCCTTTCTCTCTCTTTTTTGTCATTCTCTCCCTTTCTCTCTCTTTTTTATCATTCTCTCCCTTTCTCTCTCTCGTGCTCTATTTGTTTCTTTCTATCTTTCTTTATCAACAAATGTAACACTGCAAAATATTTAAATAGCCCATTCATAAACAATTCGGGCATAATATCACCAGACTATAATTACCCTTTAACGCTGAGGAAAAACGACAGAAAGAAAGAGACGAACTTATCAAAAACGTTCAGTGTTCGAATAATGACCCCTTCTTAAATCGGGAATATTATACAAAGAAAAGCTTGACAAGCCCAATGATTGCTGGTCTGTATTTATCCCTACTGTAGACTTAAATGTTTTGATCATCTCAACCCTGTCCTCTACAACTTCTGCATTAAATTCTTTGCCGAATATTTATTTCTTGGTAACTAGCAAATCTCCTTTGCGGTATCAGTGTTGAAGATTTAAAATAGAAGATCTTAACAATCGTCACACAATCAGGTTTTCCCCGATCGTTTTCACAAAGGCTAGCATCTAAAAAAAAAAAACATGCTGACCTCTAATTGGATTAAAATGTACATGGAGCTAAAGATTAGATTTATTATTAGAATACTTAATAATGGAATATGTATTATTATTAGATAAATATTTAAGAACTTAATTCCCGAATTGTTATTTTGTATTAAAGTCACGCATAAACTCAGAAAATTATAGCTGGATGGCAAACGTGGGCTAAATCACTATAATGGTTAAGATATACATTACAAACTTATATTTTGAATAGGTTAGTCTAGTTTTAATTAGATTTGTTTAATTATTAAAT
>NC_136485.1:4992222-5007222 GCF_053919585.1 Euprymna scolopes
TGAATTAAATTAAAACGACAGGCATGTTATTTTGAAAATGTTAAGCGTACTCTCTCTCTCTCTGTCTCTCTCTCTCTCTCTCTATATATATATATATAAGTACATATATATATATGTACATGTATATCTGTACATATATACATATATAAAAATATATGTATACAAACATATGTATACATACATACATATATATATACATATTAACATATATATATTCCGAAGAACATACAAACTGTCTCTTAATAGCTGTTTAGTGTATTTCTACCATTCAAAGAAACACTTGTAAGACACAATAAAAAGTATTTTAAAAGTAAAAATATATATGTTCGAAACCAATATAATCTATATATCTATAAATATACAGCATAATCACGTTGACACGCCGGTTTCCATCAGATCACCGAAGTTAAGCAACGTTGTGCCTGGTCATTACTAAAATGGGTGACGAAATTTGGAATTCCAGGTGCTGTATGTAGGAGGACGTCGACACCTCCCTGCAAAAAGTTGCAAAAACCTAACGTCGTCATCTCCCCTAACGGGGATATACATGCGACTGGGGACCGCTTATGAATTTAATGCTCCTATGAAATTTCCTCCTTCGGAGGAAGCCAGTTAAACCTGAATAGGGTTAGTGCTGACTGCACACACTCACACACAAATATATCTATAAACGAGGGAATATGTGTGTTAGGACGACTCTCCACATATATACACAACGAAGTTTTGATCTACAAACTTGTAGAAACCGTTTGCATCGGTTCTATCCGGGAAAAGGGAATGCTAAGCGGTCAAAACTGAAGAATTGCATTTGTATCTGTTTGTCAACTATTGCACGACTATGCATGCGCGAATTGCTCACATAACAGCTTATGTCAATAATAAGTAAGTTTGAAAACACTTTTTAATGTTGGCCTAGCGGTTATCGTACTTAACTCACTATCTTTTACGGTGTTTGTTTTGATCTCAGTCTGAGTATTTATTTTTACTTACAAGAAGTGAACCGTTTAGAAGAAATATAATTCTCATATGCACATGTTTTAGTTTTTTTCCGTTTTTTACTTCATTTTTTTAAGGAATTAAACGTCATGTTTCATTCCTTAAAAAAGCTGGGCACATCTGCTAGTTTTAAATAACTTCAGTAAATGATATGGAAAGCTATTTATATAAGATATAACAAGAGTTGGGAGTAGGGTTAGGGTTAGGAACAGTAAGAAAAATGTTTTTTTTTGTTTTTTTTTTTACACAGTGATCAACACTTATCAAGGCCCGGAAGCCACTCAGGGATAAGGGTTATTGCAAGTACATTACGTTAGTGAGGAGATTTGCTGAAATGTTTACTTAAGGGGGCGGTTCATTAGGAATTTGTTAACATTGGACTTGAAGACAACCAAGTTGTCTTCAAGTCCAATGTTACTTTAATAGCAACGCAATGAGAATCATGATTTGAATATCATTCGGTTTTAATTTTCAGACGAGAGAATAATGATTTTGTAATCTAGTAATGACGTAATGCAGCGAAACAATTTGTTTGTGGATAACTATATACACTTTACATCTTAGAGTAAGCGCAATCGCCGATTGCCATTAGCTAAAATTCATTTATGTAAAAAGAAAAGTGGAGAAACTTCCACAATTGCTTTCGATTGTATTATCAGCGAAATGATTTTCACATATTCATGGCGAGTGACTCATGGTCGTTTCGATCCCCGCCCAATGTATTCACAACTCTCGACACACTAAACTGCTGTGATGTAGCGAACAATTCTGTTTGTAAACTTTCTTTAGCTGAGCATTGCGATAAGTCCAATCACAAACTATCATAATACAAAATCACATTTTCGGGGGGGTGCGGCGAGTGTCGACACACAGTCAGCCTATTACGCTTACATATATGCAAAGTCTTATAAATATGCACAAGTAATCATGCTATTTTGAAACTTGGTTTCGGCAGACCGACAGACATGATATTTCAGACGAAAATCTGTCAGAAGAACAGACAAACACTACTTTTATTTTCAAAGGTGTGCCTAGACATCTCGAAAGCAACACAATGCGCGGTCACACCTCACTGGTTTCGTGGCATGCAGTTTTACTTGTTTAGCAAAAAGAAATCAAAAGAAAGCAATCAAATTCGTAAAAACGAAAGTTAGAAGAAATTTTTCCAATAGTCAGGCAGAATGATTTTACTTTTATGCATTGAACTCTTAAAACAACGAGGACTATTCGAATATTATTATTAGTATTTACTCACTAGGAGTTCTTACAAAGTTTACTCACTAGGAGTTCTTACAAAGTTTACTCACTAGGAGTTCTCACAAAGTTCATCATTAGAAATTGCTCGCAGGCAACAATCGGTGGCGTCCGCTGGAGTTTTGGAGACAACGATTTCCACATTACGCTGTTCCTCATTTGATAAACACTGCAAATTAATTTTCATCATCGCAACAGCCGTTTGCCATTGACTTTATGATGGTAATATCCATTGCTTTTCAGTGTATAGTGGACCAGGTTATCTCACTATTTTATAAGAATTTTTCACTTAGTGATACAAGCACCAAAAATGGCACAAGTGATGTTTAGAACATACATTTAAAGAGAAGAACCTGAGCCATCAGAAAATGCAAGATGGCTGTCAGTTTTCAAGATGACGTCAGAAGCAAACCTGACAATTTTTGAAGAGGAACTCCGATGAACACCATTTAGTATGATCCAAAAATTTAGTATGATCTCATATAATTAAGCCAATTATACCTTGAAAATTTCAATATGGCCACCATTTTTTTAAATGGCGGCTCATAGATTACTATATGTAGTGATGATTCCAACTATAACCTTGCCTTTTTCTATGCTCTGTGGTGAAAAAGTTCACTGTCAATTATTTGTTACACTAATGCAGTTTAATATTAAAGCTTTTGGTTTGTGATAACTTAAGAGTGATGTCAAAGCACAACCAGGACACACTGGTGACATCACTGCTGTGAAACACAGCATCGAATTCAGCATCGGCTTGTATTGTACTAACTGTTGTTGTAGTTACTAACTGTTGTGGTTGTAAACTAACTTTAGACAATAGTATCTATAAGTGTCCCAAATGCTATCTAATTAACCCCTTATGCATCTCCACTAGAATTGTAGTTAGTTGTTGTGTAGTTGTTAGATAGCCGCACTTGAATTGACAGGGTGTGCCAGCGTGGGAGAGTCGAGTCAAGGGTAACGAGGCTTTAGTTACCCAGAAAGTGTATAATCGCACGGAATCCAAACGACGTTAGATGAACGATCGGCTTAGGTGTAGGGCAACGGATGCTACGGCCTAGTTGTATCCCTATACTTCAATGTGCTTTGATGTTTTGTACAGTTAGGCAGTAAAAGGATAGTCCCTCTGTCTTCAACTGTATACGTAAATGTCTGCGAACAACCCATTGAGTAGCGGAGCAAAAACTGATTGGTGGAAATGATGCCTCTGTCAGAAAGACACAAAAGAGGAATGAATGCTCCTCCTACACGATATAAGTGTAGTTCTGATGACTATTCCTGCTAGCCACAAACATATCACAATTTCAGGGAATCAACGTGTTACCAATAAAAGATGATTAAGGTGGCATTGAGAACACATTGAGACAAAACAGTGCAAACATGTCGTCTAATGTTCAACAACAGCAAGTTTGAACGTGCAACTAAAAGAGCAGCTGAAATTCAGAACACTCCTGATGAAACCCGCACAAAAATGCGAAAAACTAGTATGGAGATGGAATAGTCTTTCCTTTGTGAAAAGAATAAACCAACATCAAAGCTGCGGCAAGCCATGGCCATGCAACTGAATGAGACTCAACGAATGTACCAGTAACCTCAATGATGGTAAACTACTGTCTCTGTTTAGTGGTGGAGACGTGGTGGCTCTAGAACTGAAATACAATTGCTCTTGCTTGACTGTTCTGTATAACGGAGAGCGAGCACAGATTACCCAAAAGAACAAAGAAGCGCTCGAGTCATCCCAAGCAAAGGATTTTATTCCTTAGGTCAGGAGTTCCGAGAATATCAATGTCATTGAAAAAAATACAGCACTGATGAGCCAGCCACATTCCGACTTGCTGAACTGGTTAGTCAATACACAGAACGGTTGAGCAGTTTGAGACAGGCATACCTGATGTAAACTCGACCAGGCTGAAAAAAACTCAGAGATAACAAGAAAGGTCGAGATGTACTCCTAGCATTTGACAAAGACATCGGCCCAGTGTTGTCAGAATCATCATTCTACACTGATGCAATCATCCTTGCGAAAACTGCTAAGAAACTGCGTAGGCACATGGTGGAACACAAGTGTAAGTTTGAAGGACGTCTGTATGAGAATTCAGTGTGCGATTCGTTACCCTCAGCTTTGCTTCAATGTATGATTGAGCATGGAGCGGATGTCAAGTCACAGCTCAGGTTTGGAGCAACTACAACTGACATGGCAATGGCTTAACTCCTTCGATACAACTGCTTTTTCAGGTACAAAGAAGGTGCAACTACACAAAGGCATTCTCGGGATAGAGAGACTCCACTTCAAGTCTACATTGGGATGTATGTTCATGCTAAGATCAGGAAAAGACATCTCGTGGAAATGCTGCATGACTAAGTATCCCATATGATCGAGTTTTTGACATATCAGCCCAGCTGGAAGATGCAGTTTTAAATAGATATGTTGAAGAAGGTGTGGTTTGTCCCCTCGTTGAGGAAAGTTCTCCTCTGTACGAGTGCGATGGGCAATGTAGATCACAATCCATCTACCACGGCGACATCGTCATTCCAATATTTCAGCTACAACACCAGCTGACCAAGTCCGATAACCAGTTTCTATGAAGAGTAGCAATGTGAAGAAAGTTTCAGAACTTCCTGATTCCTACACAAATGTTCACCCTGTTTTCTTTACCAAAAAGAATCCATATCCTCCCAAGGACAATCTGACATATACACCTTGTCCAAATCTCCCTCTAAAATTTGAATATCAATGGCTGCAGAAGGTCAGTCTCACACAGGAAGTAGGTGATGAGGTTAACATCAGTTGATCATCCCACCATGCAGAGCAGAAACGAAGTCTTGAGTTTGAAGTGAGCATAACTTCCCTGTTGCCCCTTCTACGTGATGAGGCTCATTCTCTTCCTACGGTGAGACATTATATGGACAAAGTCAAGGATGCTATTACTCACCTCAATCCAAGCCAGGTTCCTGTGATAACTGCAGACCAACCAATCCACGCTCTTGCTAAACAAGTCGAGTGGCAATGGCCTGACCGGTATGCCGAGGACAGGTTTGTGGTAATATGTGTGGCCTTCACAGAAAGATGTCTGTATTCAGATAAGTTGGGTATAACAGATGCATAGGTGCTCTCGTGGAGGCTGGTGTGGCTTCACCTGGAACTGCAGACGCGTTTCTCTCTGCATCCAGTGTCACAAAAAACAAGCCATATGCACATGACCACAGCATTTTTTCCCTATATGCTCCAGAAGAAAACAGAGTCCTGGGTTTTGACGGCTGGTGTGAGGCACGGGGAAAAGAGCCCTCAGTTTCAGTTCTTGGAGCTTGTTCTGTTAATGAAGTTGGTTGTGTTCTAGTTGGTAGATCTTTTAGAGAGGCTAACTTCAGCTTATACTGTCAAGCACTCTCTGCTCTGATCCCCTTCTTCTCTGCCAACAACAATGTCAACTATGCTCAATGCCTCCCCATCCACCTCAGAGACATGGTACCCTTGGAACAAATACATCCCGAACTGTTCCGGGAATTTACACTTGGAAAGTTTGTGGTACACAAGACTCATAAGGATTTTTTCTGGTATAGCCATTGACCAAGCCTATGAAGGTGATCGTGATGCCATTGGCATTATTGAGGATCCAACTGCACTGAGGCGGTGGATACTTTCACTGGTTGGGACGTGGTATTGGCCTTTTGAGGTAAAGGGAGGATAACTGGATGGCAAACATGGTCAGTTTGTCCTGAAGTGGGTCCAGTGCTCAGCAAACTGAGTCAGTATCCACTTACCATAGAAGATGCTGATCTCAACATTCTCGAGAAATTTGTCACTATGTATGACAAACACAGCAACACTACCAAAGTGGATGAGGCAAGACTGCACTTTTTTGCTCAGAAGCAAAGACCCAATGACTCCATTCCACCAACAAGTGCATCTCTCGTTCAGCATGTTAGACGATCTGCATTGCAAGTGCTTGCATATGCGGCCAGTTAACATAATGTACAATGCAACCTGAAAGTCCTGGCAACTGTGGCTGGCAAAAAAAGGTGAAGCCTGGGAAGTTTTCTGGTCAACTTTTCCACCTATTGCTCAGTCCTGCCAGCAGTTGACAAAATGTCGTTGCACGGGTGAATTTTATCGCTACACCCTGTCAGGTCACACTAATATTTAGCTGTAAATGCAAAGAGTAAAACCGTGATCTAGGTTAAATCAAAACAAGTCACTTCAGTCTGTTGTAGTATATTATGTTTCTGTCACAACAAATTGAGAAATCACATCGATAACTTTACTGAGACAGCGCTAGTTCATATAATTGTCATCATATTACTATAACGCTTAATGATATTGAAATTTTGATTGCAGAATTCGACTCCTCGTGTCAAAAAACATATTCTGATGTACAAATAATTACTTTGACAATATTTAGTGCAAATACTGTTTCGTACTGGTACGAATGTCGGCCATTTTGAAAAATGTCGGTCATTTTGTTTTTATAATTGGTTAATTGGTTGGAAAAAGGAAGTTCTGAAGCAGCTGTTGTGTCAATTTTGGTGTGTGTGTCACCAAGTGAAAGATTAGTTCAGCAATCTTCCCCACTAGTATGGCAATAAGCATCCTATGGTTCAATTACTAGTGTCCTCAACCAGTAGAGGTATAGTTTGTGATTTTCTCCTGTCTTTCCATCCTCCTTGACCCTTCATGACTAATTAGTTTTATGCCAACACTGTAGTTTTTTATCGGACAGTAAACTTACAATTACGATTTTTATTATTATTATTGGCTCACATGGAGCTTTCACACGTCAACAAACGATCTAATTGGAAACCTGTGGTATTCTCTGGAAGCTGAGTGACAACAAGTCTCCCCAGACGTCCAGCCCTCTCCAACTCCTTCGATAGCATTTGCAAATGAATTTGCATCATCGTAACAGCCGCTTACCATTGATTTCTCGCTGGTAGTGGCCATTGGTTTATACTGGAATTTGAGTGGCACTCAGCCTCCCCAAGGTCCCAGTTCTCTTTGCGCTTGTCCAGCCGAGGTCTGGATGGCGCTCGCTCCTCGGTCTTATTGACCCTTCTCGACCCTTTGGTATCATTTTTTTGGGGGGGGGTCGGTGATGAAACAATGGGGGAATGCATGATGGGCGGTGTAGAACTTGTGAATATGCAGTTATTATTATTATTATTATTATTATTATTATTATTATTTTCTTGCGTGATTAAGCGTACGAAAGCATTTACTCAAAACAAAAGTCTCTTTCTAGCATAACAACTATTTCAGTTTCTGTTTTCCCATCATAAATGAATGAAAAAGAAAAGGAATCACTGTTACTCTCACAGACCGGCGTCTCTTGACGAGTAACTGCTTTTAAGAGAAATACGGACAGTTATTGTCATATTTTTGACGCGTTTTTTACTGCTTTATTTTCCTAGTGCGTTGTCAAGTAAAATCTTTCACTGACTTACTCGTTTCGTGTTGATTGCTCAAATGTCCGTGATAAAAGTCGCTGGTAAATGAAGAGCAAAATTGCAACTAGTCTGTTTTTGTTTTTCTTCAGTCATTTGAAATACAAAGTATGGTAAAAATTAAAGCTCTCAAACATTACCTAATATTTCGACGAAGACTTTTCCCCTCACGTCACTTTATCTCGTTGTAGGGGATTGTTTTATGCTCAATTGCCTGAAGCGCTCTCGAAAAATGCTAACTAGTCTGCTAATAGCCTTTTCTGTAAACAGTCCAGAATGTCTCTTTTGGCTATGAGTATTTATAATCAAAATTGCCGATTCTCTCTCTCTCTCTGAAATGGAAGATTTACTTAATATGTTGGTATAATTCTATCGGTCCAGGAGAGGATCTGACTCTTAATGAATTCCTCTACCTGTATAAGAATCAGATACAGCCAATGATGGAGTAATGTTGCAACGTCAGGGGAGATGCCGTCCAGAACTCTCTTTCCTATGAAAACACAAAATCGATTTCGCAATCTAGTATGAGGTGATCACAAATCTTCCTCTTCTCTATAAAAGAGACTTTGCTTTATCTGTACTTCAGAATAAACGATCGGCTGAACTCTAATCTCTTATTGGTCAGAATATAACCTTCTTAGCAAGAATTCATCCCTTCCACAACACGGCAAATAACGCTCATTTCTTCAACAGTGTACCGAAATCCAAACGTAATTTCTAAAAAGTGAATGTCTATTAAAAAAACTTCCAAGTCGTGAAACACGTTATTGTGTGAATGTGTCCCTACGCATTATGACACAAATATCATTCGGGTCATCCTGTGAATTAACCAAACATCGTTTTAAATATTTTAATAGCGCTGCTCCATTATGCAATTGGAAATATCATCACAGTTATCATCGATTTTCATAAGTAAACGATATTTGTAATTTCTACTTTAAATTGACCTCGTGTCACATTTAGATAAATAGGAATGTCGTATTGCTTATAGATAAACCAATATTGTTAGAAGAAACAAGAAACATTTGTAAGGAAAGTGACTTTATTTCCTTTTTCTTGTCTCTATCCTTCCATACTGCCATCCTTCAAACTGAATTAAATACGAATGTTCTAGGTTTCTAGTTTCCTCTCTGCGATCATAATATCATCATATGATCATAATATGATCATATGCCCATAATATCATCATATGATTATAATATCATCATATGCCCATAATATCATCATATGCCCATAATATCATCATATGATCATAATATCATATGATCATAATATCATCATATGCCCATAATATCATCATATGATCATAATATCATCATATGCCCATAATATCATCATATGATCATAATATCATCATATGCCCATAATATCATCATATGATCATAATATCATCATATGCCCATAATATCAGCATATGATCATAATATCATCATATGCCCATAATATCAGCATATGATCATAATATCATCATATGCCCATAATATCAGCATATGATCATAATATCATCATATGCCCATAATATCAGTATATGATCATAATATCATCATATGCCCATAATATCAGCATATGATCATAATATCATCATATGCCCATAATATCAGCATATGATCATAATATCATCATATGCCCATAATATCAGCATATGATCATAATATCATCATATGCCCATAATATCAGCATATGATCATAATATCATCATATGCCCATAATATCAGCATATGATCATAATAGCATCATATGCCCATAATATCAGCATATGATCATAATATCATCATATGCCCATAATATCAGCATATGATCATAATATCATCATATGCCCATAATATCAGCATATGATCATAATATCATCATATGCCCATAATATCAGCATATGATCATAATATCATCATATGCCCATAATATCAGCATATGATCATAATATCATCATATGCCCATAATATCAGCATATGATATGCGTATGATACGTATGACTCATAAATTTTGTCCCACACCTTTACATTTACTAATCTAATGGAATTTTATTTACCTCCCAGTTTCTTCTTCCATAATAGTAACAGCCAATTCTCAAGTTTAATAAGTAAATAATTTTTAACATATATCACAAAACATTCCTTTAATGTTATATTCTGTAGCATTTTTGTCTTCACACACGTACACACACACACACACACACACACACACACACACACACACACACACACACACATGTATATGTATATTATTACATTTTCACCCCAAACAAGGCAAATTGCCACTTTGGTGTAGGGGGCTACTATCAGGGGCACCTTTTGGTCAAGATCAAAGTGTACTATCTGTTTTTCAGATGCTGCACTTCCATTTCTTGTTCTCTTTCGGTGGAGGAGAAATCCTTCACGACTGAGACAATTTTTATTTTTGTACCTTTTCTCCACGTTAAAAAACGACCCTGGTGTCTAACTCTGTCCCGTGGGGAGGCATAGTAAACAGGTACTATCAGGGGCAGCAACTACTGGGGTACTATGTAGAGAGAGATTTGAGCAGCAAAATGTCGGTTCACGTTACACTTGAACTTCTGCACGCCAGTACTGTTGGCGAAGCAGGGACCTGGAATGGAATTCCAGAGTCTAACGGTTCTGGGGAAGAAACTATTTGAGTAAAAAGATCTTTTACATCTAGGGATCTCTACAGTGTGGGGGTGGGATTAAGCAGTCTGTCGGGTTTGTCGAGGGTGCTTACGTCGTGGGGGCACAAGTGATTGCAGTTCGTCAGACCATTCACCACTAAAATACTTGTAGAACAGGCAGAGGGATGCAACATTTCGTTGATGGAACAAAGGCTGAAGCTTAGATGCCAGTCAAGGGCCTATCAGGTTTGCGACTCTCTGTTGAACCTTGTCAAGGAGCGAGAGACTAGTAGCAGATGCACCAGCCCAGATGTGACAGCAATACTCCATACATGGGCGAATGGTGGCCTCATAGAGGTACAGGATACTTTCGGGTGCTAGTAATTGTCTACCACGGTAGAGAGCCCACTTTTCTTGCAGCGGCCCTGGCAATGCCTTCAATGTAATTGTTCAAACTCATGTTTCCTGTGAACGTTAGGCCAAGGAGTTTGAAAGATGTACTTTCAGATAAAGAGTCATTGGCCATTGCTATAGGTGGTAGAGAGGGTTTCTTGTAATTATTGAATGAAACTAGTTTAGTCTTGGCAGCATTGAACGCGACCAACCACTTTTGTCCCCATTCCACTACCGATTAGAGGTCATCCTCTAGTGTTTCTGCCATTTCTTTAGAAATGTGTTCATTCGTCTTTCTGTCGTGCCTGCCATAGAGTGTAGTGTCATCAGCATATATACCCATCTCAAAGGCAATTTTGTCGGGGAGGTCATTTATGAATATCAGGAACAATAGAGGTCCAAGGATAGAACTCTGGGGCACCCCTGCATTTATATGATATTGTTTAGATGTACGACCGTCGAGGACAACCCGGATTTTTCTCTTATCTAAGAAGGATTTAATTATGTTAATTATTCTACCAGTGATACCGTATGATGTAATTTTCCTGAGGAGACTTTCATGCCATACCCTGTCAAAAGCCTTAGATATATCTAGAGCTACCACTCTGCCCTCCCCCGCTTTGTCCAGTGAATGGTATATACGTTCAGAGATTACAGTTAGGATGTTTTCTGTGGAACGGGCTTTTCTAAATCCATATTGTTTGTCAGTCAGAAGTTTAGCATCTGTAAGGTGAGGGACTAGAGCATGGTTAATTAAGGTCTCAAATATTTTGGCAAAAAGTGGGAGGAGGCTAATGGGGCGATAATTTTATGGGTCAGTCCTTTCGCTAGAATTCTTGAATACTGGTACAACAGAAGCAGTTTTCCAACATCCCGGAAAGCAAGGTTTCCGTAAATTCTCTCTTAGCTGTCGCTATTTCTTCCTTAACGTTATTTCTAGCTTCTATATACTTCAATCTGTTTGAATTGGACTTATGTCGGTTAAACCTACGGTATGCATGCTGCTTTTGAGCAATGGCAGTTGCGCAAGTCGACGTAAACCATTGGGGAGAGTGGGGCTTACTATAAAATTTCCGCATGGGAACATGCGCTTTGATTGCAGTTTTGAACTATTCAGTGGTCTCGTTTGCACACTGTTCAGCAGGAAGAGAAAAAATATTTCTCCATGGGCCATCTCTAATTAGTTCCCTGATGACTTCCCAGTCAGCCTTTTTATAATATCTCATTGTTTTGTAGCATTGGCTCTTCAGTTTTGGGTCTAGAGTTTAGGGCGATTTCAACCATTTTCACTGCATGATCAGCGTTCCTGAGTGGGCTGTGGGCCTTCGTAATGCAGTCATCGGGAACTGTGGTCAAAAACAGATCTAGAAGTGATGCGTGTTGTTCTTCCTGGTCAAGGAAACGGGCTGGAAACGTAACAATTTGTGATAGGGTGTGAGATATAGTGAGCTATGAGTTGTGCTGCCCGCTGCATCTGTGTAAGTAGAGAATCCAAGCCAGTTTTTGTGGTGGACATTAAAGTCACCAAATACATGTATTTGTGCGCTAGTGTCGAGGGACAGTGCCGTGTCTATGCCGTGTCTATATAACACGCATCAAGTACGCCTGAAACCAAATCACAACGTAATCTTAGGAAAATAAACAAATATTTTTGTCGGATGGGAAAGTCTTCAAGACAGCTGAAATAATGACGGTACCAATGATTTGACTCATCTAACAACTTTCTCTACACAAAATATAAATACGCTCTTACATTTCCGATTTTCCTTTTAATTGAGCACTCTGTTGGATTTCTTTTTCCAAAAAATCTACTCATATATATATATATATATATATATATATATATATATATATATATATATATATACATTTTTAGCCAAATACTATTGTATTCTTATTCAATATTCTGGCCCACACATATTAGCCAATTAGTAAACTCGATGGAGGTGACATTTAATCAGTTTTCTCTATATCTTGATTATTTTTTATTTATTTATTATCTGTTTAGGCATCTACTATTTTATTTCAACTTTTAATTAATTAGAAAAAACGCACGTAAACGCATTACATTTGGTACTGAATGACACTAACCCGGCGTGTCCCATGAATTAAATTTGAATAATTTTGCATTTGAAATGGTCAATGAAAAAAAAAGCATGAATTGAAGTTAATAATTTTAAAAAAAAAACTTCTTTTGGTTGATGTTAATGTTTGCGCGAATAATACCCCCAAGCAAACAATTAATTTAGTCTGCGAGACTGAATATAGATAAAGAATTAACGTTGGATCATTGCTTATCATTTGGTAATACTATGTGTTTAAGTGATCTCTGCTTATCTCGGCATTCTTTCCAGTCGTCCTGGACTTCTCCTTGCCACTGGAATCAAGCAGTGCTGGTTCATTATAAATGTGGTTGGGGATTGCGCAGCTCTTGTCTCATTATTACCCACACCTTACGGTGGTAGCCATTGTCTCTCAAGACGGAAGCAGGTCAGGGATATGTTAGTTGATTATATGAGACAGAAAATCATTCAGTTAATCTCAATTGTTAAAAATATCACAATTAAATGTCTGACGTTTTTTTTTACTTTAGCAATTGTAAACCAACTCATTGTATTTGAATGTCGCATGAGTTTGCAAGGCAAAAAAAAAAAAAAAAAAAAAAACACAAACATTCGTTCGTTATTTTTAGTGGATTCTATTGTCTATGAATTTGCGTCACTTTTAATGTCATTGTTTTTATTCAATAAGGAGATTAGAAAATAGATGAATGTACTTTTCGAAGTTACTTAACGGCTACGAAATGGAGTGCCGTGCACCACGTGACCATTACAACCTTCTTTGATTCTATAAAAACAACGGCTGGGGTTATTTCTCGTCTGATGTAATTTGTAAACATAGCAATGTATTTCAGGCGTGAACAAGTCATATATGATTCAGATATTAACTGTTGACCTAATTATTTAAAATCCGCGCGGAAGTAAAAGATAATTCATATTATTAGTGTTTATGATAAATATTTTATTACGAATATTCGATTAAAAATAAGTAGGCGTTGGTTTTCTTTCAGTATTTTTCATAGGAGAAGCGTTTTTTTAATCAAAGACAAGTTTGTTGACTGTGTTTTCCTTATGTTATGCTGGAAGAAAAAATATTTCCTAACACGTGTGGCCAGATCTACAGAACCTTTAATTCTGAAACGTGTTTTAAGTATGCCCTATATATATATATATATATATATATATATATATATATATATATATATATATATATATATATATATATATATATATATATTCTCTATATCTCACTCCCTTTCAACCCGTGTCCCTGACCAGGAAGAACAACACGCATCACTTTGAGATCTGTTTTTGACCACAGTTCCCGATGATTGTACAACGAATGCCGACAGCCCACTTGGGAACGCTGATCATGCAGTGATAATGGTTTAAATCGCCCTAAACTCTAGACCCAAAACTGAAGAGGAAGTGCTAAAACAACGAGATATTATAAAAAGCCGACTGGTAAGCCATCAGAGATCTGATCAGAGATGCCCCATGGGGAAATATTTTTTCCTTTCCTGCTGAACAGTGCGTAAATGAGACCACCGAATGGTTCAAAACTGAAATTGAAGCACATGTTCCATGCGGAAATTTTATAGCAAGCCCCACTCTCCCCGATGGTTTACTTTGACTTGAGCAACTGCCATTGCTCAAAGGCAGCATGATTACCGCAGATTTAACCGACATAAGTCCAGTTCAAACAGGCAGAAGTGTATAGTAGCTAAAAGTAACGTTAAGAAAGAAATAGCGACAGCTAAGAGAGAATTTACGGAAATCACTAAAAAACGCATCGAAGCTAAAAAACTAGAAACTCGTGACTTCTGGAAAATCTACAACAGTGTAGTAAATAATGGGCAACCAACAATTCCCCCACTAACCCACAATCACGAGGTTGTCTCCTCAGCAACCGACAAGGCTAACATGCTTACCAGTCGGTTTGCCTCAAACTCCACACTGGACCCTTTCAACCACCCCCTTACCTGGCTTTCCTATGCGGACAGACGCCACGCTAGACGATCTGAAAATCACCCCAGCTCAGGTGCATGTTATAATAAAAACCTTGACACTTCAAAAGCATGTGAACCCGATCTCATCCCAGCTGTGCTATTAAAAAAGTGTTCAGCCGAAGTAGCTCCAGTTCTCTCCAAACTCTACAACAAATTCTTTAATGAAGCTTGCTTTCCGGGCTGTTGGAAAACTGCTTCTGTTGTACCAGTATTCAAGAATTCTGGCGAAAGGACTGACCCACCA
>NC_136485.1:5012222-5029722 GCF_053919585.1 Euprymna scolopes
ATATATATATATATATATATTATCATACATCCAGTAAATTTCCCAGTGTGTAAGGATTATTTGATACTGGAGATATTGATGATTGGACCCTATTTCTAAAAGAGGGGAGATATAACATATTATAATAATATAACATAATACAGAGATATCGCATATAAGAAATACATGGAATCAAGTCTTCCATTAATATAATTTCAGATCATTTGAAACGATAACAGCAAATTTTAGTCTCCTCTCGATCAAGGCTAGAGATTTAGGGGAAATATATATAGGTGTTTATGTGTATTTCGAATGTCAATTCTGGAGCGGTAATAACATGAATTAACAATTAAAAAGTCATTGTTTAAAAAAAGATTCGTTTAACATTTTATTCCTTAACTAATTAAGCTAGAAATTATGTTATTATTGGCTTTTAATAAATCGTTAATAAAAACGGATATACAGTGATGATCATATTTATTGGCACGGTAAAATAAAAGTTAAATTTTGTCTAATAAATTCTAAAAAAGGGATTAAATTAAAGAAAATAACAAAGTATATTATGTATTTTTAACTGGCCTTTCCGATGCAGCAATAGGATTTTAGAAAAAATAAATAAAAAAGGAACAACCAACATAATTGTAAAAAACCCTTGTTCAAAATTATTGGCACGGCTTTGTTTTTCTTTTAGTATCAGTATAATATCAATCAATTTCCGGTTTACGTGCTTTCTGAACTTTTTTATAGCCATATTATGCTTGTTTAACGCTAATTCAGTGAATAATTTTTTTCAGATAATTTTTAGATAGCGATTTATTTAAACTATTATAAGTGACTAAATTATAATTTTCAATCGCCATGGTTAAAACTAAGGAATTCAGCGAAGACGTCAGGAAGCTTGTTGTAGCATGCCATACCAATGGGGAGGGCTATAAGATTTCAAAGAAGCTAAACCTTCCCAAATCCACTGTTAGAGCCATAATAAACAAGTTCAAATCGCAAGGCCACGTTATGAGTTTAGAGGGTAGAGGGAGAAAAAGGATTCTTTCCCCAAGAGATGAACGGAAAATTGTTCGACAAGTAAAACAAAACCCAAGGATCTCTGTTGGGGAGATTGTTGATGAACAGAGCACCTCTGGAGTGAATGTATCTCGACATACAGTTGGTAGAGTTTTGAAGAGAGCTGGTTTAAAAGCACGTCGTCCGAGAAAGACTCCCTTATTGAAGCCTATGCACCTGAAAGCAAGGCTAGCCTTTGCAAAACGTCATATTGATAAAGATGTTGCATTCTGGAAACTTGTTCTATGGACTGACGAAACGAAAATAGAGTTATTTGGCCATAATAAAGTGTCTTATATTTACAGAAAATCTGGCGAAGCTTTCCTGCCTACGAACACCATACCCACAGTGAAGCACGGTGGAGGCAGTTTGATGTTTTGGGGATCCTTTGCTGCCTCTGGACCAGGGCGACTTGTTAAGGTCACAGGTAGCATAAAAAAGGAAGATTATGTTAAAATATTGGATGAAAACCTGAAAGACTCTGCTAAAGAGCTCTCACTTGTCGTCGTTGGTGGTTCATGCAAGATAATGACCCAAAGCATTCGGCTAAACTGACTAAGAAATGGCTTGAGGACAATCATATTAATGTTTTGGAGTGACCATCACAAAGCCCAGACCTTAATCCAATTGAAAATTTATGGAGAACATTAAAATTGAGGGTAATGCAAAGGAAGCCTAAGAATCTTATTCAATTGGAGGATTATTGTCAGGAAGAGTGGGCTAAAATTACTACTGAAGAGTGCAACAACTTGGTTGTAAACTATGAAAAGCGACTGAGGAAGGTAATCAAGGCCAAAGGCTATACAATTGATTATTAAATAAATCGTGCCAATAATTTTGAACAAGGGTTTTTTGCAATTATGTTTGTTGTTCCTTTGTTATTTATTTTTTCTAAAATCCGATTGCTGCATCGGAAAGGCCAGTTAAAAATACATAATATACTTTGTTATTTTCTTTAATTTAATCCCTTTTTTAGAATTTATTAGACAAAATTTAACTTTTATTTTACCGTGCCAATAAATATGATCATCACTGTATATGAATTATTGTTTTTTTTTTCTTTCTTGCATTAATAACTCTTGCTCATACATGTACATATTAATGCTTATTGGTCTCCATACAGAAGGAGGGTGGACCTGTAAATTCACCCTTGTCCGTTCGCCCGTTCGTCTGTCCGCACTTTTCTCAATAATCACGCCTTGGATATTTTTAATTTTGAACAAACATTAAACATGATATGAGTAAAATGGTAAAAGAGCGGATTTTCCGGGAAAGTTCCGCCCCCTCCCCCGGAATGCCTTTCGGGTTAAAATGGCTAAAATTGATTCTTTGTGCTTATTAAAAAAAATTGATGTCTTTGGTTTTGATAAAACAGTCTGAAAAAGTTGTAACTAACTGATTTCTATATAATTTTGTTTGTCTATGTTTCGCGATAACGCTTTGGTGTGCCCCAGGGGCTCTTTTAGAGCTAATAAAAACACTCCATTTTTGGGACTATTTTACCGTATTTGTCCAAAGTTTTCTGTGTATGTCTATTTAGCAGTTTTGCATGGTGCTGAACTCAAACTTAAATATGTTAAGGCCTTTGGGACTTGGGGATAAATGGGGGCAAATGATGGACTTAGCCACTTCTTTTTTGTATGGTGCACAACTAAAATGTACATATGTTAAGGCCTAAAACTGCACCGTTTGTTCACTTGCACTATAATTTGACGTTCCTTGGTGGCTTTTGGGGCTAAATGAGGTGGGGGAACAAATGCTGAACTTGTTTATGGCTCGTTCACTGTGCACTTACAGGGGACCATGCATGCCTCACTTGTTATTGGTGGTTTGATAAGAGGTTGAAGGCGTATTTAAGTGAATATTATTTGATAATTTATTGTACAAAAGTTTTTTATCAAAAATGTTTGCTTTCTAAAAGGATGTATAACGAAAATTTGCAATAATATGGCGTTTTCAAAAATATGTTAAATTCAAATGTGAATTGACCGACTGCAATATTTTCGGATAATCGTTGTATTTGCGTCTTATTATATATAGCCGGCGAGAGTAAGACAACATTTGAATAAAGATACAAAAGCATGAAACGGTAAAGATAAACTATGAAGATACAAAAATTGATTAGAAGTACAACTGTTATTTACTTAAATAATCGAACAGAATAAGTAGATACATCTTCTAAATTATTAATCACAATTATGAAAATAACTTTATAGGTTAGATTATCTAAAAATTCTGTTTGGTAAGTAAATTGATTCCTATGATAAGTATTTATAGATAACTAGCAGGGACCCGACGTCGCCCGGGATTTATGATGATCAACGAATATTTCACACGGCTAGAATCTTTACATACCTCCATGCGGTAACTTAGTCCAAAATATATGTTTTCTACATTTCACTCTAGAGAACCTACTGTTTCCTTTTATAAAATTATTTTATATATACTTCTTTTCAGTTAATTGGAAAAAACATTAAGGAATGTAAGTGCTGGGTTTGAACCTACGGACCACGTCACGCAAAAAAAAAAACGTAAATTTTCAAGTCTTATAATATTCTTCGCAGTTAATTCAAAAGTTTTAGCAATTTACGTGCGGAGTTTGAACCTACAGACTACGTCATGCAGAAAAAAATGCTATCAACTTACCCACAATTGAATGTTCTATCATTGTTGCTAAGCGACGAAATTGAAAAAATGGCTTTACCGATGATAGATAAATTAAAATTATGGTTTCGATTCTCGATTATCGGTAAATATCGGGAGTATTCTGAGACAAAACTTAACTAAGATCGCTCCGAGACTTAGACATTAAAGTTCTGTAAATTTTAGAGAAAATCTGTTCAACCGTTTCGGAGTCTATAAGGAACGAACTCACACACAGACAAAGTTGCATATAATTGTAGAGAAGAGATGTAAACATTCGTGAAATATTCAACTTGATTTATGTAAATGTAAATGATATTCGAAATTTTAATGGTTTTACGATTGCGCGGATTCTCTACTTCCTGTTTCTTGTTAACAATTTTCTCATCAATTTTCTTATTTTTATTGGCTTTTTTATTTTCTCATCGTCATATTATTAAGTGGTCGTAAAATAATCAATATTCCTAGACTGTTACACATTTAGACTACGGTTTAGTTTCCCTCTTAAAATATCTCAATTTAACGGAATTTACATTCCTCTTACAGAGAAACTCAAGATGTTTTCTATTAAATTTGAGGTTGCACTATGGAGTTACTCAAATCGAAAATAGAATTCAACTCAGAAAAAAAATGAAAAATCTTTTTTAAGTATTATTCCTAAGCCTCACTCTCTTAAAAAAACAAAAAAAAAACACGAAAAGTAAACTGCTCGTTCAACCGATGATCACCATCTGTTAGAAACCTTTTCTTAAACACCAAATATAGTAACAATATGTGTTTACAATACATTGCTGTTATAATTCAAAACATCTGATAGGATTTTACCAGAAAACGGCTTTCGGATTTCGTTTCCTTGTTTTGTTTTTTCTAACTATTCATTTTTAATTTTATCTTATTATTTTATTCGTGTAGTCAGATCGAAGAGAAAATTATTTGGTGCAACTTTTAGAACGAATCTAAAATGCCAGCGAATTCCAGACCTAAGCAACCCCTTTCTTTTAAATAGTTGAAAACAATATCGGGTATAATTCGTTGGTCCACATAAGACCGGAATGTTTACATTTTAAGTGTACTAAAAATTTTGAAACTCTGATCTAAAAACAGATAAAAACAGTTTGCATAGAAACATTCATGCGGGAACCTATATACACATGCACACAAACATACATATACACACGAACACGCACAGAATCACGCACACACACACTCATGTATATACATACGTACATACATGCATATAAATTGTTAATCAATGTTTTTTATTAGTTATTCTCTGGTATTTTTCACGCTTACTGGGCGTTTAGAGGGAGTTCCCTTCCCTTTGTTTATATTCAAGTTGCTCCTATTTTGGACGTACTTGTTTTGTAACTTTATTAATTTTTATTCAGTAAATATTTGAATATTTTATTCAAATATCAATTAAATATCTTTACGTGCATAAAAGTTGTCGATGTACTCGCGTGTGTCTGGGTAACACTTGTCGTCAGCATGGCCAAACTTTTAACAAGGCTTGAATTTGTAACAGCTCAATAAGTAGATACATACACGTAGATACTGATATATAATATATATATATATTTGTGTGTGTGTGTGTGTGTGTGTGTGTGTGTGTGTGTGTGTGTGTGTGTGTGTGCGGACACTTCGAGAAGAAAAAAATTTTGGACCATACATCCATACGTTCGATGTGTATATATATATATATAATTTATATTATGTAAATATGTTTCCTTGTACGCAACTACAATTGCGTTTCGCTTATGCCACCTCAGATTAATTTAAAATATAAAAATGTCGCACTTCTCAAAGCAGAGCACATATTTAAATAATAAATATTATAAAGGTCTACCTGAACAGAATACTTTTTTAAAAATAGAAATCAGGCGTCCCGTTCACCCATATATATATATATATATATATATATATATATATATATATATATATATATATATATATATATTAGGTAAGATGCTAGGTGGCTTTGTGACTGGGGTCTAATTTTATGAACAGCAGTAATTGTCACTAATGATTGCATGTGTTCGCGTTTGTGTAACCGGATTAAATTTGTATTGAAAGGATAGAAAATTTAAAAAATTTCAACCGAGTTTTATAATAGTGCCCAATAGTAAATAGAACAATTTATCTTATTTTTATATATAAATGCATCAAAGCAAAACCGCTATATTTTAAGAATATTTTTCATCTTCATTATTGCATCGTAGTAATACTGTTTTTTACAGTCTGTATAGAGATTATATATATGTATATATGTTTTTTTTACGAGGTGGTCACAACTTATCCAGGCCTGGAAGCCACTCAGGGATAAGGGTTATTGTAAGTACAGTACGTTAGTGTGGATATTTTAGAGTGTCTACTTATGGGGGCGGTTCATCGGGAATTTGTTTACGTTGGACTTGAAGATATTCAAGTTTTAGTCAGGAGGGAAGCAGGCAGACGGAACAGAGTTCCACAGGCGCGTGTGTGTGTGTGTGTGTGTGTGTGTACGTGCGTGCGTGCGTGCTTGCTGGCATTTGCCTTGCCATAGATTTCGTTGTAGACGTTAACCTCAGCGATAACTGTCCAGGTAGATGCTAAAATTAGAATGTCCATATTTATTTGAATTTTAGTTTATTTTGTGTACTTCAGTATAAAGTCGTATTGTCTACCTCACTCGCCTTTTATATAAGAAATCTTCAAAGGAAATTCCTTACTTTATCATTGTAATTCTACTAGCTGCAACTACATAAAACGATTGGCATAACGTCGACTTTCATCGCGTCGGGGCAAGTGCTTTCATTTGACTCATTGAATGCATATTAATAAGATTCATGTTGAATGCATAAACAAAATGATTTGTAACGATTCCATTCTTGGTGTAATTACACTTTTTTTTCATATTGAAGAATTCAGCCGCAAAACATGATTAAAACATGAGAACGTTCTTTCTTGTTTCTTTTTCTCTTGTTTTCGTTTTTCTTTTTCTATTGTTTTCTTTTTTCTTGTTTTCTTTCTTTCTTTTTTTCTTTTCTTCTTTTTTCTTTTTCTCTTGTTTTCGTTTTCCTTTTTCTATTGTTTTCTTCTTTCTTTTTCTCTTTTTTCTTTTTCTCTTTTCTTCTTTTTCTTTTTCTCTTGTTTTCTTTTTTCTTTTTCACTTGTGTTCTTGTTTCTTTTTCTCTGGTTTTCTTTTTCTTTTTCTCTTGATTTCTTTTTTCTTTTTCACTTTTTTCTTGTTTTTTTTCTCTTGATTTCTTTTTTCTTTTTCTCTTGTTTTCCTTTTCTTTTTCTCTTGACTATTTTTCTTTTTCTCTTTTTTCTTTTTTCTTTTTCTCTTGATTTCTTTTTTCTTTTTCTCTTTTTTACTTGTTTTCTTTTTTCCTTTTCACTCGTTTTCTTTTTTCTTTTTTTCTTGTTTTCCTTTTCTTTTTCTCTTGAGTTATTTTTCTTTTTCTCTTTTTTTTTCTTTTTTCTTTTTCTCTTGTTTTCTTTTTTCTTTTTCGCTTGTTTTCTTCTTTCTTTTTCTCTTTTTTTCTTGTTTCTTTTTCTCTTGTTTTCGTTTTTCTTTTTCTATTGTTTTTTTTCTTTTTCTCTTTTTTCTTTTTCTCTTGTTTTCTTTTTTCTTTTTCTTTTGTTTTTTTTCTTTTTCACTTGTGTTCTTTTTACTTTTTCTCTTGTTTTCTTTTTCTTTTTCTCTTGATTTATTTTTCTCTTTCCTTTTTTTTCTTGTTTTCTTTTTCTCTTGATTTCTTGTTTCTTTTTCTCTTTTTTTCTTTTTCTATTGTTTTCTTTTTACTTTTTCTCTTGTTTTCTTTTTTCTTTTTCACTTTTTTTCTTTTTTCTTTTTCACTTGTGTTCTTTTAACTTTTTCTCTTGTTTTCTTTTTTCTTTTTCTCTTTTTTCTTGTTTCTTTTTCTCTTTTTTCTTGTCTTCTTTTTCTCTTTTTTTCTGGTTTTCTTTTTCTCTGGATTTCTTTTTTCTTTTTCTCTTTTTTCGTTTTTTCTTTTTCTCTTTTTTTCTTGTTTTCTTTTTCTCTTGATTTCTTGTTTCTTTTTCTCTTTTTTTTGTTTTCTTTTTCTCTTGATTTCTTGTTTGTTTTTCTCTTTTTTCTTGTTTTCTTTTTCTCTTGATTTCTTATTTCTTTTTCTCTTTTTTCTTGTTTTCTTTTTCTCTTGATTTCTTGTTTTTTTTCTCTTTTTTCTTGTTTTCTTTTTCTCTTGATTTCTTGTTTCTTTTTCTCTTTTTTTTGTTTTCTTTTTCTCTTGATTTCTTGTTTGTTTTTCTCTTTTTTCTTGTTTTCTTTTTCTTTTGATTTCTTGTTTCTTTTTCTCTTTTTTTCTTGTTCTCTTTTTCTCTTGATTTCTTGTTTCTTTTTCTCTTTTTTCTTGTTTTCTTTTTCTCTTGATTTCTTGTTTCTTTTTCTCTTTTTTCTTGTTTTCTTTTTCTCTTGATTTCTTTTTTCTTTTCCTCTTTTTTTCTTGTTTTCTTTTTCTCTTGATTTCTTGTTCTTTTTCTCTTTTTTTCTTGTTTTCTTTTTCTCTTGATTTCTTGTTTCTTTTTCTCTTTTTTCTTGTTTTCTTTTTCTCTTGATTTCTTGTTTGTTTTTCTCTTTTTTACTTGTTTTCTTTTTCTCTTGATTTCTTGTTTCTTTTTCTCTTTTTTCTTGTTTTCTTTTTCTCTTGATTTCTTGTTTCTTTTTCTCTTTGTTTCTTGTTTTCTTTTTCTCTTTATTTCTTGTTTCTTTTTCTCTTTTTTCTTGTGTTCTTTTTCTCTTGATTTCTTGTTTCTTTTTCTCTTTTTTTCTTGTTTTCTTTTTCTCTTGATTTCTTGTTCCTTTTTTCTTTTTTTCTTGTTTGTTTTTTCTCTTGATTTCTTGTTTCTTTTTCTCTTTTTTCTTGTTTTCTTTTTCTCTTGATTTCTTGTTTCTTGTTCTCTATTTTCTTGTTTTCTTTTTCTCTTGATTTCTTGTTTCTTTTTCTCTTTTTTCTTGTTTTCTTTTTCTCTTTATTTCTTGTTTCTTTTTCTCTTTTTTCTTGTTTTCTTTTTCTCTTGATTTCTTGTTTCATTTTCTCTTTTTTCTTGTTTTCTTTTTCTCTTGATTTCTTGTTTCTTTTTCTCTATTTTCTTGTTTCTTTTTCTCTTTTTTTCTTGTTTTCTTTTTCTCTGTATTTCTTGTTTCTTTTCTCTTTTTTTCTTTTGTTATTGTTCTCTTGATTTCTTGTTTCTTTTTCTCTTTTTTCTTGTTTTCTTTTTCTCTTGATTTCTTGTTTGTTTTTCTCTTTGTTTCTTGTTTTCTTTTTCTCTTTATTTCTTGTTTTCTTTTTCTCTTTTTTCTTGTTTTCTTTTTCTCTTGATTTCTTGTTTCTTTTTCTCCTTTTTCTTGTTTTCTTTTTCTCTTGATTTCTTGTTTCTTTTTCTCTTTTTTTCTTGTTTTCTTTTTCTCTTGATTTCTTGTTTCTTTTTCTCTTTTTTCTTGTTTTCTTTTTCTCTTGATTTCTTGTTTCATTTTCTCTTTTTTCTTGTTTTCTTTTTCTCTTGATTTCTTGTTTCTGTTTCTCTATTTTCTTGTTTCTTTTTCTCTTTTTTTCTTGTTTTCTTTTTCTCTTGATTTCTTGTTTCTTTTTCTCTTTTTTCTTGTTGTCTTTTTCTCTTTTTTTCTTGTTTTCTTTTTCTCTTGATTTTTTGTTTCTTTTTCTCCTTTTTTCTTCTTTTGTTTTTCTCTTGATTTCTTGTTTGTTTTTCTCTTTTTTACTTGTTGTCTTTTTCTCTTGATTTCTTGTTTCTTTTTCTCTTTGTTTCTTGTTTTCTTTTTCTCTTGATTTGTTGTTTCGTTTTCTCTTTTTTCTTGTTTTCTTTTTCTCTTGATTTCTTGTTTCTTTTTCTCTTTTTTCTTGTTTTCTTTTTCTCTTGATTTCTTTGTTCTTTTTCGCTTTTTTTCTTCTTTCTGTTTCTATTTTTTTATTGTTTTCTTTTTTCTGGTTCTCTTTTTTCTTTTTCTCCTTTTTCTTTTTTCTTTTTCTCTTTTTTCTTTTTTCTTTTTTCTTTTTCTCTTGTTTTCTTTTTTCTTTTTCACTTGCGTTCTTTTTTCTTTTTCTTTTACTCTTGTTTTCTTTTTTCTTTTTCTCTTGTTTTCTTTTTTCTTTTTCACTTGCGTTCTTTTTTCTTTTTCTTTTACTCTTGTTTTCTTTTTTCTTTTTCTCTTGTTTTCTGTTTCTTTTTTCTCTTGTGTTCTTTTTTCGATTCATCTTCTTTTCTTTTTGTATGTCTCTTGTTTTTTTTTCTTTTTCTCTTGTGTTCTTTTTTCTTTTTCTCTTTTTTCTTTTTCTCTTGTTTTTTTTCTTTTTCTCTTGGTTTTTCTTTTTCTCCTGTTTAGAAAGAAGGCATATAATTATTACTGAGACATATTAGCGTTGCAAATCCATTTTAATCCTTATTTAATTTTCGCGAAAACTAAATAATTATTTATTGATACATTCGAAAATTATCGGAGAATATAAATCCGCAAAGGTTGGTTCAATTTCCAAATCAAATGGAATTGATTATAATTATTTTACTATTATATTATTAAAAAGATATCACGAGGACAAATATTACTACGAATAATATTACTAATATTATTAATACTAATTATAATTTTAATAATATTTAATATATTATTGCAGTAAAGTAAGGTTAATAAATATTTGTTTCCCTAAAGCTTTGTTTCTCATTAAACTTTAATAAAACAGAATATTACTGAAATATACATTAGTTCTTCAAATGTTATGTTTCAAAAACATTCCGTTATAATTATTCTTATTAGTCGTAATTTATAATTAAAGTGAACAAGTCATTGATATTTATATTATCTATTAATGGATACCTATTTATCCTCTGTATCTTGAGTCAATAACTCCAATTAGAATGGCTCCGTGAGAATTTTAAAAAATACTGACTTTCATTTCCAAGCCAATTTACACATAGAAACACATATGTAAATTAAATAGCAAAACAATATTTCGTTTTATTTCAATTATGTTCCGTATTATATACCCGCAAAGAAGGTTAATCTTAATAATGCAAGATAATTTTTTGACAGACATCTCACAGTTTATGAATATTCGAATGAAAGTGGAACAAAACGTTGGTGATCTAGTGGGCCATTGATAGTATAGTTTGCTGCATTTGGTGAATTGTTCTACACCATATTAACTTTTCGATTATTTTGTAACGAATCCAGTAATTTATGTGAAATTTTGTACGCTTAAAGTGTTTTTATATCCATAAATATTGATTCATGGTATTTAGTTAGTTGGCTTTGCAGAGTACTTTTTGCTTTGCAAAACATTGTTTGTTTGTTTGTTTGTTTTTTGCAAAAATAAAAAAAAACAATAACATTGATGTTTGGGGTATTTAAGTCAAGGAGCCGATACCTACAGACAGCCTTATTTGGTAGCACCAGAGGTAGTATGAGGACATAAAATATATTGTCATAAACACAGTAGCCCAGCTAATTATTGGCACCATGATAGAATCCTAAGAAAACAGATAGAACGACCCACGGAGAGTACTAGAATATTGGAGAGATTTCCAGTCAAAATCTGATCTTTTTCAATAACAAATAATCGTTATCAATAACAAATGATCGATATCAATAAAAATAATTCCTTATGTCTGATGTATAATACGAAATCTAATAACATCATCTTTTCTCCCGGGCGTAAAACATCTTTTAAAAGTACAGGATTACGAATAAGTTTGATATAAATGAGGACTTAAAAGTGTTATGTAACCTGTGCGCCAGAAATGTTCGTGCAGTAACCCAACGTTTGGAACCGTCTCAGAGAATCGCTCCTGCTTTATCCCAACTTTACATCAATAAATCTAGAAACACTATCTAGAAAATACCATTCTTTGGAACAGTTCACATCTTCAAGAAAGTAATCGCAGACATAACACGTTAGATTGCGAGATAACCTAGAAATGAATCACAGTTTCACCTTGTAATTATCAGATCGAGAAAATAGTTGTATCTATTAGAAAAATATGTATCGTAAAAATCGTAATATATTCATATTGGAGCCGCCCAAGGACGGGCAGTGAAAGTGAATTTATTTTTATCATGAAGAATAAATAATAGTCTCGACCAATTTCCATTACCACCAACCAAACTCTTTAATAAAATATAACGTATCTATAAAAATGATATATTCATTTATTTCGAGTTTTTATCTTAATATTATATTATTTTCACAACATTTCGATCGATGGTATGTTCGACCTTCTTTACGTATATATATATATATATATATATATATATATATATATATATATATATATGCGTTTGTTTTTGAAATATCGTTAGATCTACAGCAGATGTGCTTACAGTTATATCTCATAGGATTAGCAAATCTCTCGACGGAGGCAACCTTTCTAGGGCAATTGCTCTTGACATATCTAAGGCCTTTGATAGGGTATGGCATAAAGGTTTACTTCATAAGATCTCTAGCTATGGTATAGCTGGAAATGTCTTCTCAATTATTAAATCATTTCTTTCTGATAGGTTCATAAGAGTAGTAGTTGAGGGGCAAAAATCAGAAGCCCACAGTATTAATGCCGGTGTCCCTCAGGGGTCCATCCTGGGCCCAACTCTTTTCCTGATCTACATTAATGATCTTCCAAATCACATCCTTACATCATTTGTAGACATTTATGCTGACGACACTACCATTTATGGTAGCACATCTAAGACAGTAAACGACCAAGTTCTCCCCAATTCTCTCTCCTCTGATCTTGAGCATGTAGTACAATGGGGAAAGGAGTGGCTGGTTACTTTTAATGCATCTAAAACCAAGCTTCTCTCTTTACATCATCAACATTCTGATCCACATCTGGCATCAATTGAAATGAATGGCTCTCGTCTTCAGGAGGCCTCAAGTTTTGACAAGCTTCTGGGCTTGACCATTACTCCTGATCTTAAATGGAACACGTACATCAAATCTGTTGCCAAGGTCGCTGGAAAAATGGTGGGATCTTTCTATCGATCCAGTAGATATCTCACTGCTGATGCAATTCTCTATCTATATAAGAACCAGGTACGTCCAAGGATGGAATACTGTTGCCATATCTGGGCAGGAGCTGCTAGAAAGGACTTGGCCTGCCTTGATAGAGTTCAAAATAGACTTCGTAGCCTCGTATGAGATGTCCTTTTCTCTTCCTTGCAACCTCTATCTCACAGAAGAGATGTTGCGAGTTTGTCTCTGATGTATCGTTATTTTCATGGAAAGTGTTCGACTGAGCTTCAATCTATGGTCCCCCCCTCGCAAAACTTTCACAAGAAACACTCGTCTAGCTGTAAACACTATTAATAATTCCCCCACTCTTTATCTGTGCCTAAACCTAAACGTAGATTCCATGAACAAAGCTTTTTTATTAGAACTGCACGCCTGTGGAATTGTCTTCCGTTTTCCTGCTTTCCGGCTGACTACAATATGGTTGTCTTCAAGTCTAACGTAAATAAGTTCTTGATGAGCCGTTCCATATAAATTTTACCAAATTTTCATTACTAATGATTATTATATTGTCCAATTTCTACTGTACACTCTTTAACCCTTATACTTGAGTGGCCTTTTGGCCTTGATAATGAGTTAATACCTATGAAAAAAAAAGAAAAAGTCCAATGTGAACAATTGAATCGTCCCCCTAAGTAATCCAAGTTTCAAAATTCCCACTGTTTACTATGCTAAAATCACAATGACTAATGTATACCTATTAACCCTTATCCTCGAGTGGCCTCTGGGCCTTGATAAGTGGTGACACCCTTGTAAAAAAAAAATTTCAATGTATACCGTTTTCGTTTAACGGGTCTAGATTGTTATTTAAAAAAACCAGTCGCCGTTGATTTTGAGTTAAGCTCAATGTACCTATTTAATATGTGCAGAGCATATATGCAAAATTTTGTTGAAATTCAAAGACTCGCGGTTTCTTTTTTTATAACCTTCGTTTATGTATATTAGAAGCATCCCATATACTGATATAAAAAGAAAAATTATTAAACAAACGACTAGACGTAATACACGAATGTTTGCACATAAATAGATACATAATATCACGCACTAGAGCAGATTAGGAAAAAAAGTAGTAAAAACTAAACGTAAGGAAAGATAAAAGGTGCAAGGGAGGTAATCTTGATTTAAATACTGATACCATGAGAGTGACCTCCCCTGTAAACAGAGGGATCAGGTGAAAATACGAATTCAAACACCAAGCAAAAAAAGGAATAGTAAAATAAATACACGTAAATGTAGAAATAAAATTATGAGATGATTGGTAAAAATAAATAGGGATAGAAAAAAGAGGGAAAATTAAAACAAAAATAAATAATAAATAAATAAAAATAAATAAAAAATAAAAATACGAAACTACGGGTTAAAACGGAAAACTATCTTCACACAAAACTATGGCGGAAGTGAGGAAACATGGCTTTGAAAGTCTTTTTACCCGAATACGATGTTCAGCATGTTAAATATATACCTTTTGTTGTAAAAATCTAATGGAAAAACATCTGAAGAAGTTGGTGGGGACAAGATATTTTTATGGACACATAAATCGTAAAATTGCCTTCCCACTAATGAAACAGCTGTAATGGAAAAAATCCAGGAAATAAACGAAGGTTATAAAAAAGAAAACGCGAGTCTGAATTTTCAACAAAATTTTGCACTATATAAATATGTATGTATATATATACATATATGTATGTATATATCCATATGTATGTATATATGCATGTGCATATATATATTTATATATATATATATATATATATATATATATGCATGTATATTTAGTCAGGTCATGTCATATGCTACTGGTACCATGTAACCCAGTACTATCTCCCTCATGGTCGGGTCACCGGCGACTAAACTGATTCCCCCACCAGACTTGTTTGGTGAGGAGGGCGGCTAGTCTCCCTGAAGGATTAAAAACAAGACCTTTCAAAGGGTGAATGAACCCTTTTTCGGAGTCAACGGTCAACTAGCACCGTGTGTGTTTGCGTGCATATATGTGTATGCTGGGGCGGAGAGGGCTCCCGTAAGCCGTGGTGAAGGTAACCTTTCTAGGAGAAGCAAATTTGATTTAAAAATACACCATGCGGGAGACCAGTACCCTCATTAAGCTGGTCTGCAGGTAAACTTGTTGCTGGCAATCTTGCTCTTGCTTGTTGCTGGATCTCAACATTTTAAACCGAGAGAGAGACTTAGCTGTCGTAAAAAGCTAAGACTCTGTAAAATCATCTGTGTATAGATACCCCTCAGGCATTTGTCTATAAAAATGGTCCTGTGACGATGGAAGTCATTTTTGGCTCATGAACTTTCAGTGTCTGAGGGAGTGGCACTCGTGTGCAATCATGATGTATGTATGTATATATATATATATGTATGGATATATATGTATGTATATGTACGTATATATATGTATATATGTATGCATGTATATATATGTATTATGTATATGTATATATGTATGCATGTATATATATGTATTATGTATATGTATATATGTATGCATGTATATATATATGTATTATGTTTATGTATATATGTATGCATGTATATATATGTATTATATATATATGTATTATGTATATATATATATATGTATTATGTATATATGTATATATGTGTATATATATCTATATATATGTATATATGTGCATATATATGTGTATATATATATCTATGTATATATATATATGTGTGTATATATATATCTCTGTATATATATGTGTATATATATATGTATGTATATATATGTATGTATGTATATATGTATATATATGTATGTATATATGTATGTATAGATATGTATATATATATATATATATATGTATGTATATATACGTATGTATGCATATATGTGTATGTATATATATATGTATATATATATGTATGTATATATATGTATATATATGTATGTATATATATATGTATGTATATGAATAAATATGTATATGTATGTATATGTATGTATATGTATGTATGTATGTATGCATATACATGTATGTATATATATGTGTATGTATATATATGTACGTATGGATATATATGTATGTATAAGTATATGTATATATATATGTATGCATGCACATATATATATATATATATATATATATATATATATATATATATATATATATATATATATACGGACTTTTGATCGGAATCTTTCATTTTACCTACATGGATAGAGCGCTATATTTTCCTTGGCTATCGTCAATTTTAAACACATTCTAATAATCTTAATGTCGCCTCTATCGAGGATCGAACATTCAAACTTTAAAAAATGGTCAATTAGAACTGATTATTACTTACGAAATGTATCCGTTGCATCACATGTACTTACACCTAAATAATCTCTGACGAAACCTTGTGAGATAACCAGTCCGACTAACCCAAATAATACTAAGAATAACATTGCGAACTGCGATTTTCTTTTTGGTAGCCAAATCTTACAAACCGGAAAGCTGTTCCCTTTATGATTACAATGGTAATTACTGTTAGTTGCTGCAAGATATTTTCCCATAGATTTTTAAAACGATATCAGATAGAGATTATCATGAAGCTCGGCTACATTAAGCCAACATTATTCGATTACGCCTGATCGTGCTCCACAACATGAGTGCACATAATAAAATCAACTTCGACTGGATCAGTTTTATTTTCCTTGCACTCCGCCTATTTCCATACATCCATTTCAACGATATATCGCATATTCGTTGGAATATTCGACACCCTATTTGTGACTAGCTCAACAATTCCTGCAAAAGATTTGAAACGATTCGTGAGATTAATGGAAAGCTAATAAAAAACCTAGATTCCAGTAAAGCAACTGGCCCTGATGGCATCCCAATTATAGTGTTAAAAAAGCTTCAACCAGAACTTGCTCCCATACTTACGAAACTATTTAAGCGCTGCCTTAAGGAGAAGTGCTTTCCGACCCCCTGGAAAACCACATCAGTTTGCCCTTTATTTAAGAATTCAGGTGATAAGTCATCTTCCTCTCAGTACAGACAAATAAGTCTTCTCTGTGTTATGAGTAAGTTGCTGGAATCCATATTAAATAGAGAAATAGTCAACCACCTCAGCAGGAATAACCTTCTTAGTGACACACAATATGGTTTCCGCTCTGCAAGATCTACCGCAGATGTGCTGACGGTTATATCCCACAGGATTAGTGAATCTCTTGACAAAGGCTTCCTTTCTAGGGCAATTGCTCTTGACATATCAAAGGCCTTCGACAAAGTATGGCATAAGGGTCTACTTCACAAGATTTCCAGCTACGGTATAACTGGAAATGTTTTCTCAATCATTAAATCATTTCGTTCCGATAGGCTCATAAGAGTAGTGGTAGATGGACAAAAATCGGAGGCCTGCAATATAAATGCTGGAGTCCCTCAGGGGTCAATCCTGGGCCCAACTCTCTTCCTGATCTACATCAATGATCTCCCTAAACACATACTTAAATCATTCGTTGACATCTATGCTGATGACACGACCATCTATGTCAACACATCAAAGGCTATAAATGACGAAGTTCTATCTGATTCTCTCTCCTCTGATCTCGAGCGCGTGGTTCAGTGGGGGAAGATGTGGCTAGTTACCTTTAATGCATCCAAAACCAAACTCCTATCCTTACATCATCAACGCTCTGATCCCCAGCTGGCATCAATTGTGATGGATGGCTCTCGTCTGGGTGAGGCCCCGTGTTTTGACAAGCTTCTGGGTTTGACCTTTACTCCTGATCTGAAATGGAACACGTACATCAAGTCTGTTGCCAAGGTCGCTGGAAA